>NC_056667.1:70699500-71004250 GCF_018350195.1 Panthera tigris
CTCAGAGCATACAGTCCTTAAAGGAACATATCTACTACCTAAATTGAGGCATATGCGTAAACTTTTCTGCTATGCCATAAACAACAGCTTTTTTCCTCATTTAGAAATACTTTGCTTTCAAAAGGCTTAAAAACAATTCTCAGAAATGAATTCAGTTCTATAGAAAGTTTAACGAGGGTGGAATCACTCATCTTACCATTTTGTATTCTAGAGTAAATATTAAGACAACATCAAAACCAAAAGTTTGTAGATGTTTAGCAAAAACATTTGTAGTTCAGGTTAATTACACCCATTGTTTTTTGTTGTTGTTTTGTTTCCATCAGAAAAGTTCCTTGGCTGGTTATTGCTCTTCCTTTTATACAAAAGACTCTGGGGGGGTCTCAATATACAATAATCACTTGTAAAATTTGGGAGTAGGCAACCTCTAAGATGACTCCCAGTTACCCCTGCTTCCTGGTGTGCACACCTTTGGGTGCCCTTGCTCCTTGAATGTGGGCTGGATTCAGTGGCTAGCTTCTAACAAAGGGAATACAGCAAGAGGTGACAAGATTTCTCTTCCATATTTGGGTTATAAAAAGGCTGTGGCTTCTGTATAGGATCATTTACCACCCACTGCCTCTTGGATCCCTTTTTCTGTCATATTGTGAGCAGAGGCCAATGTGGCAAGGAGCTGATGTCTCAATGTCTCCAGCCAATAGCCAGTGAAGACCTGAAGCCTGCCTAGACTCAGAGGAGTGAGGTTAGAAGTAGATCCTCCCCCAGTCAAACCTTGATGACTGCCGCCTTGGTCAACATCTTCACAGCAGCCTAGCGAGGGATCCCGAGCCAGAGGCACCCAAATTAGTGATGGACAGAAATTGGGAAATAAATGTCTGTCGTTTTAAGCTGTGAAGTTCTGGAGTCATTTGTTATGCAGCAATAGATGACTAATGCAAGTAAAAAAAAATATGTATACATTTTGCGTCCCTCCTATAATTTACATGTCTCTAGCTGAAACGTAACTAAAGTGACATCATATACAACAAGTGCAACAATCACCTTTACGACAATATCATCCAGTAGGGCAATTCATCTGTCCATATTATTATAGGCAGATGCCTCCCACGACTAGTTTATGAACGTCTACAGGAAGTTATGAACTTTCCTATAGGGTTGGGATCTTTGTATCAAACAGTGCCTGAAACAAAGCAGGTGCTCAATAAATGTTCATAAAATGAACTGCATCCCACATTCGGCCCACTCACTTCCAACCTTTGTGCTCCACCTGGGCTTTCGTCTCTCACCTAACCCCAAACTAACGCTTCTTCAAAGCCCAGAACAACCACCATCATCCCCTCTGCACAGCTCACGAAACTCTATTCTCTAGGTCCTCTGTATACTTACTAATTTGTGTCATCGTTCCTAGCTAGACTCTCACGTACTACAATTTTTACATTCTTGTATTCCCTCCACTGATCTTAACAGACAGAACAATACTCAATAACTGATGATAAATTAACATGTTCATTCTGGGAAGCAAAGGAAAACAGCAATGGAAAAGATGCAAAAGATGTTAGTCCTTCAGAGAAAAGTATTACTCTCTTCATCCCCCAAATCTCTAACACAACTACCAACTGAAAAAGAGCTCAGCAGAAACATAAGTAGTATCTTGATTACAAGATTTCCTTCACACAGTACAATATTTTAAGTGTTCTTTTCAAGTTCACTTGAAATTCAAGCTTGAGAAGGTGCAATTGCCTACCTAATCGGAATTCTAAAACTTCAATCAAGTGTCAGAAAATAATAGCTTTTCATTACAGGAATGTAGTAACACTCACTATACCATCTAGGCTTCTAAATATTGCACAGGATTTGTCACAAACAGCTAATTAAAGTCTTCGCTAATATCTCACAAAGTTAGAGTCACCAAATTGTCAGGTTAAGAAAACTGTTAAAACTATGTCTTTATGTATTCATCCTATCTTACAAATTCACTCATAAAAATTAAAAATTCAGTTATCAGCATATTTTAAATAGATGTTATTACTCTCAAAAAGCAAAGTTTTATTACTTTAAAAACTACTACTACTATCTATATTTTTGCTCCAAAGAAGACTACAGATTTAAATTCCATTATAAATACTTCTACTACCTTACACAAAACCACTGAGGTTTGCATATCAGTGTAGAAACACACCAAATTCAACTTAGAAAATCTATCTTTTACAAATTTAAAATCTAAAGTAACTCATCTGAGTGGCACAGTTTAAAAGTATAGAAATTTTCCACAGAAACAAATTCCTCATAACTTAAGTTTGAATAGATATTTGGATGGCTGAAACTCCAAACGTGGCATTCCCTTAACCATCCCTTCTGTTGAGTCTGTGGCTACTAGGAAGCCTGAGAGTTCGGGAGTACAGTGCCAACAGGGAAAGCCTCACAGGCCTGAGCCAGACAGACTAGGATCACATCCTGACCAAGTCTCTCCAGCTGGTTTCCTCACCTGGAAAACAGGGTAGCACTCTCTTTTTGGAGGGTGGTTGTGGGTATTTAATGACATAATAGGTGAAGAACTAAGCACAGCATAGCTAGTAGTTAAGGAACTGATTTAACAAACATGTGCCAGAGGCCGTTCTAAATGTTTTACATATGATGTCAATTCTCACAACAATCCTATATCATTTCCTTTTTACAGATAAGGAAATTAAGGCACAGAAAGGCTACCCACCCCCTCCCTAGACTCCAGAGCCCATTCTCTTAACCAACACATGCTGCTGCTTTAGTGGATGAAAGGCTCAGGAAGCAATACTCCTACCAATTATTAAAGGCCACCACTCATTAATCCACATCTCCAACTGGGCAAAGACTGCACAACGTAGTGTGAAGACACAAATTATGGTCAAATATTTCGTGCATATCCTTTTGGGTTGAAGGATACAATCTTGGTGAAGCTCCAAGCCAGAATCTGCCATTAGAAAGCCACCCTCTTAGTAGCTTCGGAAGCAGGGAACCACATGCTATATTTTAAACTTCTTATATACACCCTTGAACTAACTGTTGCTGCAGTATGAGTAACAGTATGGTATAATGGTTAAGAGCACAGGATCCAAAGCCAGACCACCGGGTTTCAAACCCCGGTTCCACCACCCACAAACTAAGTGGCCCTGGACAGAAATCTCTGAACTTCATTTTCCTCATTTGCAAAAGGAGAGTATAGAGTCTTTAGTCTCAAAAGATTATTAGATGGGTAAATATATTTAGTTTTAAAAATTATTTAATAGCCTTATTAAAAGTTTATGCATGTGCAGGGCTTCACATAAGGTCTTGGTTACATGGTAAGTGCCCAGTAAGTACTCAATAAACGTTAGCTATTATTAGATACTTTACTAACTTGGAAAGATTTTACGATATTTTGTTAATAAAAAAAAAAGTTGCAGAACAATTATCTAACATGACCTTATTTGGTCTTTAAAATACTCCCAAAACTATATGAGTATATACAGATAGATATAAATTCTGCTCTATAAAGATAGAAATTTGTTATAACAGAAAAAACTAGAAAACAAGAACAACCTGTGAGTAGAAAAGGGAGGGGGAAGAGCCAGACTTTATCCCTTTCATTTACACACAGATCTTATGCGTAATCGTTAGTTTTTTGTGTCTTCCAAGTTTTCTGTAAGTGAATGTGTTTTCCTTACAATGATGAAAAAAAAATCCACATTTTTAAAAGGCAATTACAATGATAAACATCTGCAGTATCTTAAACAAAAGCAAGCAGCCCTGTTGGGCAAAAACCAGTGAGAAATTATACAAAAGTCCTACAGCTACTCAGATAATCAATTATGTAAGGGAAACAGAACTTTAGCAGTGGTCAGTAGTTTGTAGTTTTAGATGGCGATCTATCAGTCTGTAAAAATTTGCAATCTGTAAAAGGCTTCTATTACTACATATCCCATCATACAAATGAGCAAGCATACCATAATGACAACAAACTGGAGACAATCTAAACGTCCGTCAATAAGCAGTTAAATGCCAATACAGATAGTTTAGCCAAAAGATGGGCTACTTTGGGATTATTCAAGAAGATCTGCATGTACAGCATGAAAAAAAAAACCCAGTATGGATAATATCAATAGTATGATCACCATGTTTCATTAAATCAAACTATATAAATACTACCCAACTCTAGGAGAAAGGTCTAGAAAAGTTACAAACTGTTACTAACATGACAATCCTGTGGGACAAGATGGCTGGGTGTAGGGTGGGGTGGACCCTACCTCCATTCACTTCTTTAATAGGACATTTTGATATAGCTGGAGTGTTTTAGGAGCATGGATTATTTTGTAGTATCTTTAAAAGCAGTGGGCTCATGCACAATTAATGATAATGTATGAGGAAGTACTCCCACCTCAATCCCAGATGGTAGCATCCCTACCCTTTAGTGGAAATATCAACTTAGACAAATGATAAGCTCTCTCCACCAATCAGTTACATTTCTAGCACCTATCCCACCTATTCACACGTACAAGTGAGTAACGGTGACGCAGTCTTCACAATGATGCCCTGCTTTGTTGGAGTATATCCATGGGGATCTAGCCCATCAGGGAAGACCATCCCCCACTGCACTGCTGTGAAGAGTAAAGACAGAGTACTGGCACACCTAGCAAAAGGGACTATCCCTCTGGCTCAGTTATAATCTCAATTTGGTAGGAGACAGAAGGGAAATAGATTGACACGGATTTATAACTATTAAGATTCTTTTCAAAAAAGAATGCTCTTACTCTATTGATCTTCTATGACTCAGCAATAAGATGTACTTCCTTGCGTCAAGAGAGCAGTTTATTAAGTTACATAAGGTATGTACTCAGAGATATTCCCCATCACCTGATACTTCATTATACACTGACTTGCACTGCTTATGTTTTTATCTGTTTGGTCATGGCTCCCCAATCGAATTGTTAGTTTGTTTCAGGACTGTGTCACTTCAGGAAGCTGCACAGGATATTGAAACAGCACTAGACCAAGTGTCAGGGGCTAAGGTTCTTGGGGCCACTTCTGTCATTCACTGAGCAACCTTGACCTAGTCATCATTTCTCTGGTTTTCAGTATCCACATCTGCAAAATGAGGAGGCTGAACTAGGTGACTTTTAAAGAATTTTGAGTCTATTAACTATATTTTTTTACATTTCTCATGGGACCTAATATGGAGTTGAGTACAGCTATTCATATCAAAATTTCCTCTTTATAAAAATGTGCACACATGGTCTTCACAACCGTATGTTTAGCAAAAGAGATTCTACCTAATTCTAACAAGATTAACTTTTTTTTTTTTAAGTTTATCTATTTATTTGAGAGAGAGAAAAAAGAGCGGAAGGGGAAGAAAGAGAGAATTCCAAGCAAACTTCAAACTGTCAGTGCAGAGCCCGATGTGGGGCTTGAACTCACAAACTGTGAGATCATGACCTGAGACGAAATCAAGAGTCAGACACTTAACCCACTGAGCCACCAGGTGCCCCTAACAACAATAACAATTTATTAAGGATAAACCATTAACTAGGAAAAATTTAAAGCATTTTAATATAACTCATTCAATCTCACAACAGCCCAAATAGTTATCTTCCCCCACCCCATTACAGATGACAAAACTGAGACCCAGAGGGTTTTCTTGCCCAAGGTCACACAGCTAGAGTGTGACAAAGCCAACATTCAAACCCAAGTAGTCCAACACATTAATTATTACACCTTACTGTCTTTATTGTAAGAGAGGAGGGAAAACACAGTATATGAGCTGCTTTTCAAACTGAACACAAACATAAGTACTCACTTTTCTGCCAAGTCACCTTGAGACTACATTACAATAAGATAGTAATTATTCCAACTGAGCAACTGGGATGTGAAGTATATAAGCACAGACAAAACATTCCATGTTATAGCAATTAAAATTTTTTTTAATTTGTTTTAATGTTTATTTATTTTTGAGACAGAGAGAGAGCATGAACAGGGGGAGGGTCAGAGAAAGAGGGAGACACAGAATCCGAAACAGGCTCCAGGCTCTGAGCTGTCAGCACAGAGCCCGACACGGGGCTCGAACCCACAGACCGCGAGATCATGACCTGAGCCAAAGTCGGATGCTTAACCGACTGACCCACCCAGGCGCCCCCAAAAATTTTGTTTTTAATCTAGTGAATATAGACCCCAAATTGCCAAGCTTTCCTGGAACTGCCATTCCCTTCTGTTTGTGTTTCCAGGTCACTTTGCATTAACTTTTTTTTTTTTTTTTTTTTATATTTACCTTTGAGAAAGAGAGACAGAGCATGAGCGAGCAGGGAAGGGGCAGAGAGAGAGGGAGAGAAGTAGGCTCCAGGCTCTGAGCTGTCAGCACAGAGTCAGATGCAGGGCTCCAATCCTCGAACTGAAGTTGGATGCTTAACCGACTGAGCCACAGTACAATGCCAGGCCTCTTGACCAGTAGGTCAGTTTAGGTAGTGGGAGACAAGTTTCATTACAGTGAGATCTGTGTTGTAAAAGCTAATGCAAAGTGGGGGCACATGGGTGGCTCACTTAAAGAGAACAGAGGAATAAGATTAATAAAATCAGGTGTAGTTAAGTATGTGATAATGAGCTCAGTGTAGAACTTACCGGGTTTAGAGATGCCCTCATGAGACATTCAACCGGGGATAAACTCTAGGGCCTGGAGATCAAAAGACATCAGGGCAGATTTAGGAGTCGTCAGCACATATGTGGTACAGAAAAGAAGAGGCAGCAGAAAGAACTCTAAAGAACCTTAACATGTAGCCGGTGAATGAAGGGAACCTGGATATACACTGGGGGAGATAAATACTGGGGTAGGGGGTGGACTCTAGGAATGCTAAGGGAAAAGAAATTTTTAAAGAAGAGGGGGTAATGAACAGCAGCAAAGGCCATGAAAGGGTAAGATCTGAATAAAATATGGTGGATTTGGCAATTCGTGACTTTATGACAAAGGTGAAGAAATCGGATTTCAGAAAAGTGATGAGCAAATATGAAAAGAAGACAATAAATCATTTACTCAAGGTTAGTTTCCCAGAATGTGAAAACTGAGTTCCTTACATGTGGAGACTTTATTAGATGCTCACAGATCTGCTAGCAACTCAAAAAAATAAAAACATTCTGTCCTTAAGTTAGTTCTTATTCAATTGCAGCATTTTTATATCAAATAGAAATACTAAATAATAAATGTAAGTTATTTTTCTAGGCACCATTATGGATATTAACATATTATTTAATCACAACTCTATGAAGTATGTATTATTCCTAACTTACAAATGAGATGACTAAGGACAGAGAAGATAAGGTCAAGTAATAACTTGCCCAAGGTCAAAGTAGTAGTAGAATGGTCAAAACCAAAATTCGACTCAGGAGAGTTAAGAGGGAGGGAAGGGAATATAGGAAGCAAGAATTAACAGATGAGAGCTGTAAATATTATTGGCTAACTGGCTGTAGCTTAATTTCTACTTAAGAACTTTTTTTTTTGAGATGGGGATGGGGGGGAGAGGGAGAGGAACAGAGGGGGAGGGGGAGAGAGGGGAGGAAGGGAGGGAGAGGGAGGAGGGAGGGAGAGGGAGGGGGGAGAGAGAGGGAGGGGGGGAGAGAGAGGGAGGGGGGGAGAGAGAGGGAGGGGGGAGAGAGAGGGAGGGGGGAGAGAGAGGGAGGGAGGGAGGGAGAGAGAGAGAGAGAGAGAGAGAGAGAGAGAGAGAGAGAGAATATGAATATCTTAAGCAGGTTCCACACCCAGCAAGAAGCCCGACTAGGGGTTTAAGCTCACAACCCTGAGATCAGGACCAGAGCTGAAAACAAGAGTCAGAAGCTTAACCAACTGAGCCACCCGGGTGTCCCAAGAACTTATTTTTAATTTAAAAGGCAATTTGTGTCTTCTCTCATCTCGCAATCCTACAGTGCTAGGGCCTTTGTTTTTTAACAGCCCTTAATGACACTTAGTTTCTGTACTGCATTATAATTTTATTTCTCTTACTGAACTACAAGTTGCTTGAAAATGGAGCTATATCTTATTTATCTTTGTATCCCTATTCCCCCAATCTTGAAAGTAAAACATCCTCGATAAAAATTGGTTCTATGAATAATCACTTTTCTTTCCTACAGTTTCTGGGGGCTTCAAAAACTATTTTTAACTATATTTAACTGTTGAGTAGGGCTGAGGTCTCTTAGATTCTACTTAGATTATCTACATTCACAACATTTTCAGATCATTCAAATTACTGACTTTGGCAGAAATACCCTTCTAAAAATCTAATATAATTCTCCTGGATAAAAACCATTTAAAAGCGGGGTGCCTGGGTGGCTCAGTCAGTTAAGCGTCTGACTTCGGCTCAGGTCAGAGCTGTGAGTTTGAGCCCCACATCAGGCTCTGTGCGGACAGCTCAGAGCCTGGAGCCTGCTTTGGATTCTGTGTCTCCCTCTCTCTCTGCCCCTCCCCTGCTCACACTCTGTCTCTCTCTCAAAAAATAAATAAACACTAAAAAAAAAAAAATGCATAAAAAACCAAACAAAACCATTTAAAAGCTCCCTAGCATCTACTGGTCAAAGGTCATAGCTCTGTTCTCTAACCTTATCACTAACACACCCCACCTGACTCCAACAACCAATCCACTAGTATTTCCCCAACAGTATATTGGGCAGAACTTGACACCATGCACTTACCAGGTGAACTCCTTCTCTGTCAAAACACAGCCGAAATTCTCCTTTCTGAAGCCTATTCCTAGTTGCAATTTTTCTTTTCTGTTTTTGCTCTCTCCCTCCCTACACTGTTAATTTCCTACAAAACAAACTCCTCAAGGCAACACTCATCTTTTTTATCCTTAGGTCTGGCAAGCAGCAGCTCAGTGTTTATTAGAGCATAATTCAGTACATCTGCTGGTACTATGTATACTACTGACCCACTATCAAAAGTAATGATTTTAGGTTGTTTTCCATTGGCAATAGTGAATGGTGCACCTCTCTAGGTCACCTCTGAATTCAAGATTAACATCTACCTTCATTACCAGCTAATCATAATCACCATCACTAAAGACACAAAAAGCCCCTCACAGTATCAAAACCCTTTGTGTCTTGAGCGCAACAAACCAACAAGGCATATTCACAGCTATTGCAAAATGTATGAAAGGAAACACTACTTAAAAAGCTTTGGACTGGCTCCGATTTAAGGATGTGAAACGAACTAAAATCACACACTTCTGGGGCAATGTCTTTGACCTTTTTATCTGTAGGCACATACTACACATATAAGGCTACTTTTGTCTACTTTTATAATGTCCACCTTTTAAAAACCTGCTTTGTCAAAGAGCAGCTAGGTCGGGTTTTAGGAGAACCCATGAGTATCTACAATCTTTGTGCCGGTCTTGAGGCTTCTGACAAATCATCTGAACAGTTAACGTTTTAGTTCTCATATATATATGCCACCTCGGCATGCCTGGAACAGAACGTACTTTAACAAGTCTTGTCACAAGGCACAATGTGTTATGAGGAGATCTTCACATTTCAGCCTAGAATAACAGTCTTTGCAGTTATCTTCAAGCTGCTTCACCCATGTTACTTAATCCTAGGGCTTTATTATCTGCATTGCACAGATGGGGAAAGAGGAGGGAAGGAAGGGATAAAACGACTTGGCTGAAGAGGCCCCACAAAGTCACTAAACGAGCCTTCATTTTATCAGCTGCTAATCCTCTTTTCAAAGAACCATTTTGTTTGAGGAACTTTCACTGACAGCAAACAGAACAGTGGGTCAAATTGGTCATTAGCTTTTTTACTTGTTTAGTTTGAATAGCATAAGATTCCTAGGCCTCTGTGTTATGATAGCTATAGGAGAGGAGTTTTGATGGAAGTTCTCTCTGAATCCAAGTTCATAAATCTACCTCTAACTTCTTCTAAATTTCAAGATAGCTTGACTTCAAGTTTAACTCTAAAAGCATTTTTGTCACTCTCCAGATCTCTCACTCTTTTCAAGTTTTATTCAATCTCCTAAATGTGTCAATTCATACCTACCTTTCAGCTCAAGATCAAGCTACCAGAATTTTCTCCTACCTAAAGAGTAAACCAATTCCTCCTGAGCCATGCAATGTTCCAAGGCATCCATCTTTCACCACCAACTCTACAGCCAGACTCTAATCTGTGTTAGGGAAGCCCTAGCAATTTCAAACTCCAGGCCGCTTCCTCTCAGTTTAGATCCACTCTTGGAGGAGTGCCTCTTCTAATCCTCTCCCCCATTATGCCCCACCCACGAAAGGGAAATCTCGATTCTCTCAGATTCAACAAGAACTGTATCAGAGTTGCAAGTAATGACAATCTGGCAATCACAACTACGGACCTTGAAATGAGCTAATAATCTAAAGATCGCCACATTACACGTGCTAGGAACAAATTATTTAGCAGATTCCATTTCTTGGGCCCAAGTGGCTTGCAAAACAGGGCGATCAGCATAGGCTCAAAAGCGGGCAGGGAGCTCACAATTCGGCTTACCGTTCTCTACTGTTAAAATTCTACACCAAAATATTTCCACACTTGCCAGCCTTTTGGATGATGTAAGCTCTTCCCCTTGACTTTTAACTAGACCTCTATCGGGGATCTCTTCCCCCGCAGCAGCCACGGGCCGCTCAGTCAGTAACTCATTCTAAGGACTGCCTCTTGCGGCTCGCCCCTACAAATCCCGAAGCCCGCATGCCCCGCAGCCTCCGCTAGCGACACACCGCAGCCCCAAACTGGCCATCCCCTCCTCCCCCACGTCGCTCGTCATCCCACGCCAGGCGCCACCCTCTCTCCATCCGGGAGAGGATTTGGGACTCCGCGGTCCGGATTCCTCCCGGGGGCGCAGCGCTGCGACCGCTGGCGGGAGCGGACCCGCGCTGGCACCTACCTCCCACCTCCTCCTCCAGCCACGGCCGGGGTCAAAGCTCGCCCGCCTCCTCCAACGGCCCCAACGGCCGCGCCAAGCCTCTCGCAGAGGAGCGGGGCGCCGAGCCAGGTGCCGGCGCTCACCTCCGCACCCGCCCTCTGGCTCCCAGCCGGCGCCCACCCCAGGCCCCGCCGGTGCCCCCGCCCCTCTCCGGGCGGGCGCGTCACAATCCCCGTTCGCGTGGCGGGGGGGGGGGGAGGGGAAGAGTTCTCACCGTCACCGCCCCCGAGAGCGGCGGGGGAGGCACCGCTCTCCGTCTTAAGCCGACTCTCGAAGCCCTGGGGGCCCGCACAGGCGCCGCGGCACGCAGCGCCCCGCGCCTGCGGCCCCGCCTCCGCCTCGGGCTCCCGCCTTCCCCGCCCTTGGCCGGGCTCCGCTCCTCCCCTCGCGGCCACCCCCAGCCTGGGCAGGTTCGCTAGGTTCCCACCCCGCCCCCGCGCCGCCGGCGCCGCAGGCTCAGCCGCCTCCCATTGGCTCCTCCGGTTGCTAGGCGATGAACAACCGCGGCTTGCATTGGCCCCCAGAGTCTCCTCCACCCCCTCCAAAAAAACCTAGAGAAAAAGAAAACCTTATCCCTAGAGCTGGAGAGGGATGCGGGCGCAGCTGCGGCTGCGGCACCTGTTACGCCCTGTGATTCACCCGGGCCCTGCTCCCCGCCCCCTCCTTACGCCCGCGGGGCTGGGGCCCCCGGGCTCCGTGGGGGAAGCGGGTCGTGGCTGCTTCAAGGCACGTGTTCCGAGCCCCAGTGAACCCCAACACCCACCCTAGAAGCAAAAATGAAGCATCCTAGAAGAGCCACGTGCGCTGGCAAAAGTGGAGAAATAAACCGAACAACAGCCGGCACCCAGAATTAGGTCAGGCCCGGGGGAAGGGAGGTTCAAGCGGGGGGAATCATGGATGCAAACAACCCAACCCGGGGAAAGTTACATGTAAAATTAGGGCAAAGAAACGGACCTGGGCAGAAGACAGCGAGAAAACTGACGATGGCACTCGTGAACTAGAAGTTTATGCAGAAATGTCCCACACCCACTCAGCAAAATATGTGCAGAGAAAATGACTGCCTGTGTTGCTCCCGTAGCGGGGGGTCAAACCGGCTCCTCCCCTCTTCCATAGCAGCCTAAAATTCTCCAGGGAGGAAGAGGGGCCGGGGAAAGGAAAGAGATCAGATAGTGAAGTCGCAGGCATAGGAGCGGAGTTAGAAAAAACACAAAGATGTGCTTTGATGGATTTTGTTTGTTTTTAGTGGAGCCAATGGATTTACTCAAGAGGAGAGAAACAGGTTTGGTATTTTAAGGAGGCTCCTGAGAGCTCTCGGAAACCTAAATTGAGACAAAAACAAATATTAACACTGAAGAACAAGGGAGGGTGTAGTGCTCCCACCTCCCCCGCCCCCAATGTACACGCACAGACCCCCAATCCTGGATGAAAGATCAAGGCGAGAAAGTGAGCACACCATGGTGACAGCTTCAGAGTCCAATGAAATCCTCTTTGCTTTTGGCCTAAGCCATCAGGAGGCTGGCTAGATGTTGTTAAGCATAGGTGAATGACAGCCAAATAGCCTGTTAGGGGTCATCATTGCAAGCTCGCTATTAGCGCAGGGCTGATGGGGAGGAAGAAACCAATTATCACCAAAGATTACTTACCTATCCCCTAACCCAGACTACCGATACGGGGGCGAGGCGCTTAGTCCTGTTCCCAAGAAGGGTTTTGAAATTTCAACTATCCATCCCTCAAAATCCCACACCCCTCCCCATCCTAAGAAGCAACTTAATATGACAGTTTTTCCTTGAAATACCAAGGCTTCATTTTGGCCATCTCCCCTCACAGTTAAAAAGGGAGTGCTCGCTCTTCAACAGGTATAAGAGTTGAGCTCAAGCAATTCAAAAAGCAGCCTCTGGCACACCCTATTGTGACCTAATCACTAACAGACTTGGATTCTAAGAAAAGAAGGCTTGGGTCAGGCTGAGGTCTGGAAATTCAGTCGTGCCCCCACCCCCGAGGATGAATCAGGTCAGTCTGAATAAAACAGTGGTCTTCGATTTTTTGGTTTCAGGAACCTCTTTCCATTCCTAAAAATGATAGAGGGGCCCAAAGAGCTGTTGTTTATATAGGTTATATTGACACTTAGCGTACTAGAAATTAAAACAGAAATTTAAAATGTTTATTTAAAAAAATAAAAATTACATCTTAAATAAGCACATTTTAATGGAAAATAAGTATATATTCCCCCAATATAGTAAAGAGTGATATTAATTTGAAAGTTTGCAGATATCTTTAATGTCTGGCCTAATGGAAGACAGTTTGATTATTCCATCTGCTGAGTTCAATCTGTTGCACTATTTCAGGTCACCTTCACTACATGCTCAAAAAAGAATGGTAGTAAAAAGGGCAAATAACATTGTAGCATTATGATTAAAATTGATTTGACTGCACACTTCCTGAAAGGGTCTTGGGGATCGCCACCCCCCTCCAGGGTTCCTAAGATTACACTTTGAGAACAACTGGTCTGATACTCTGTCCCTCTTTGTTAACTGGTTTAGGACCTGAGCATGTGACCTAATTCTGGTGAGTAATAATGTGAAGTAAGAGGGTGTGGGACTTGGAGGAAGAGTTTTATCCCTGAGAACCCATAAGAATTCTTTTCCTTACCTCTTGCCTTGGCCATCCTCCAGTGAGCAAGATGTGTTTGGAGCTGCTGTGGTATATCCCTCAATAGTGAGAGAAAAACAAGAAGAATTCAGGAAAAGCAACCCAGAACCCAGACATCACTGAGTAGGGCTCTGCATACCTGCATACTCCTCACATGCTTATTCACTGATGTATCCCCGGTGCCTAAAACAGTGCCTGGTACTTAGTTGTTGGTGCTCAATATTTATTTGGTGAATAAATAAACATAACTTCAAATGAGTGGTTTTCATTTCAAAGTAATCACTTTGGCAGGCCGTATACATGACCTATTCCATTGATGCTGCTGGAAAAGTATCACACCAGTAGGCACTGAATTTATTGAAAAAAAAATTTTTTTTTGAGAATGAACCTGATTTTTGAGACAATCCAAAAGTTATTCAGAGCCAAATCTGATGAACACATTCTGGAGCCATGCTAAAATGCCAAACCTGTGTTTTCCAACTAAGTTGCTGCATTTGAGTAGATAAAGTTCAAAAAACAAGATGTGTTTGATTTTCTAAGGCAGTAAACTGACTCGGAACATAATTGCAAAGAGGAGTTCTAAAAATGTACACCAATAACAAGTTGCAGAAAAAGTATATTTAAATGTATATGTGTTTGTGTGTATGTGTGAATGAACCTCTTCCAAAATGTCTGCAGACTACAGACATTGCCCCTACTACATGCCCCTACTACATCGGTTTTTCAAAAATGAAAATCAGATCCTTTCTGTCCCCCACCCCCGATTAAGAACGTTTAATGGCCTCTTGTTGTATTTAGCATGACATGAACTTCCTAACCAATTATACACACACGATCTGGCTCCCATCCCCCTCTTGGTAATCTCACTATGGCACACAAAGTCCCAGCCACAGTGGTGCCCTTTGTGGCACTCTGTCCCTTGAACCTGCCATTCAGTTTTCTTCCCACAAGGTTTAAACTCTGATTCTTTTTCATCATTCAGACCCCACTTTCAAATATAAAGTAATCTTTCTTTGGGCTTGGTTCTATTTGTTTACTTGTTTCCTTGCTTGTGGTCTGTCTCCCCCGACTGGGATGGAAGCCTCATGAAGACAGTGATCTTGGTTGTGTTCGCCTTTGCAGCCCCTCCATGCCTGCCCTGGAGGGTTGCTAACCAAACTATTAATAGTGAGATTGGGAGGGAAGGAGGGAGATAGGAGGGAAGGAACATTTGCTTTACATTTTATTAGCTTCTGTTATACATGAATTTTTACAAGTATTACAAGTATTTACAAGTAAATTACAAGTATTTACTTGTAAATTACAAAAATTTACAAGTATTACAATGTATTATTATAACTTTAAAATATTTCTATTTTACAGAAATAAATAGGTTCTGACTTTAGAATATGTATTAAATTAATAATTCACTCCCTATTTACTCATACGCATGCCTTAGAAACCACTGTTTCAAATACCACAGCAAACATTCAGGCCACACAGCTTCTATTAATGTGTATATTCAAATCTGGATAATAATGGACAAACTTATAAAGCCTTTCTGTTGTAATTCATACCATCTGGACTGTTTCAATAACAGCAACCATTTCTGGACCTAGAGGAGAATATTTCTTGTCAGAGCCTGTAGGCTGTAACAGATGAGAAGATGGGCTGAGTCACTTCTCCTTAATGGCTACACTTTTATTATTTCTGTGTTCTGGACAAGACCATCTTTCCAGGGGTGGCAGGGTGGATAAACAAAATCTTACTGGATATTGTGCTAGCAATTCTCTTACCCATGGCCTCATTTTATTTACAAGATCAATTTAAGGCTGTTTGTAACTAACTGCAAAATACTGTAGGACAGGTTCCAAGGCCCAAAAACTTCAGAGTCCTCCTTGTGGGCTCAGTGGTCTGGGAGTCCTCCATAGAGGAGAGAGAACTGTGGCAATCTTCACCCTGCAAGCTTGACAAAAAGCTGAGACCAGCCACCGGCTCTGCTTTCTGACTTCTAAAAGGTGGCCTTATACTTGGCTGGATTTGGCTCCCTTAGCTATCTGACTGAATCTCTACATCATGCCGCATTTCCAAACATGATTCATTCCTGGCAAATCCCTTTGGATTTTGGCCACTTGTAGTCTGGCTTGAAATGAGAGTCCTGTGCCACTTGCAAAGTCCTGGCTAAGTCTGCAGGGAAACAGACCGCTGTGGTGCCTTTTTCCTTTCATCTCCACTCAGGTGAAAATCTCCAGAAAAGAAAACTGCCCCTTCACATTACCTGTCCCACCCTACTCTGCCACATACAAACGTACAGAACAGTGTGCAATTACCTGATGCCTGACAATCTTCCAGGTATTCCATTCTTAGTGCTTTAGATTTTTGTCTAGTCTGCTGAGTGTTTTGCTCTAGTATTTTTTTTAATGTTTTTTTTTTTTAAATAGTTTATTTACTTGGGGAGTGAGAGCACAAGCAGGGGAGAGGCAGAGAGAGAGGGAGACAGAGAGAATCCCAAGCAGGCTCCGCACTGTCAGTGCAGAGCCCAAAGTGGGACTCAATCTCACGAACTGTGAGATCATGATCTGAGCTGAAATCAAGAGTCAGACACTCAACAAACCAGGCACCCCTAGTATTTTTTTTTTTTTTTTTTGGTGAAATGGTTCTTTTTGAGCAAGAATGCCTGATGAATTTATTAAGCTCTAACACTTTGGTTTCCAACTCTCCCATTTGTCCCCAAATCAATTTGTTAATTTAAAAATATGCCATGCAAAACTTGATTATGCATAAATCACTCAAACAATTATAAGATATTATCAAGAAAGGTTGTAAGATATCAACTGGAGTAGTTCTCAAAACCTTTATTTCTGGGAAAGAAACATACCTCCTTTAGTAAATACAGTGAACATGCATGTAACACACACACACACACAATGGGCAAGCATTTTGAGCATTAATAGGGACTGTCTTGAATTCTGATATAAAACATTTGGATCACATTAACATAAGTCGTTGACACAAACTCATCTTCTTTAGTATCTACGCATACTAAGTATAACGTTTTTTATATTTTTACTGAATATATATATATATATATATATATATATATATATAAATAAAGGAATATTACTTGGCTACAAAAAGAATGAAATCTTGCAACAACATGGATGGATCTAGACAGCATAATGTTAAGAGAAATAAGTCAGTCAGAGAAAGATAAATACTGTATGAATTCACTCCTATGTGGAATTTAAGAAATAAAACAAAGAAAAAAGAGATACACCAAAAAGCAGACTCTTAACTATAGAGAACAAACTGATGGTTACCAGAGGGGAGGTGGGTGGGGGGATGGGTAAAATAGGTGAAGGGGATTAAGAGTTCACTTACTATGATAAGCACTGAGTAATGTCTAGAACTGTTGAATTGCTATATTATACACCTGAAACTAATATAGCACTGTATGTTAACTGTATTAGAATTTTAAAAATAATAACAAAATAAAAAGATTAAAACTTACCAATCACACATATCTCCTGTTGGGTCTCTCCTTCGGCCAGCCACCTTGTTTTTACTCGGGCCCTCTACCCCATCCCCTCCAGTACATATACACACTCATGCACAAAGCTAACCTTGCAAACTGTGGTGACTTCTAAGCCTTTCTCAGAGCAGTTTGGCTCATTCTACTCTTCTAAACTTGCAAATTTAAACCCAGAGCACCGATCAGCCAACAAAACACCCTCCAAGGAAGTGGGGGTGGAGGGACTATAAATGACCCCAAATGCTTTTTAGTTATACTGAAACCTATTTAAAAACCACAGAGCACAAAAATCCAGCCTTGACTTGAACAGTTCTGATTTAATTCTGCACCAACGCACCCTTTTATTTCACATAGTCCTAGTCTCCCTCCTCTTATTTGAAATTTTCCCTAATGGCTCAGTGAATATTTATTGAATGATTACCATGGACCAAGCATTGAGGGATATAAGGTCCCTGTTCACAACAGGAACTCAGAATCTCCCAGGAACACAGGACAATGACAGTCCTGTAGGGAAGAAGTAGACTGTACCACAGGCTCTTGAGTCAGACTTTCTGGGCTGAAATACTGCCCAGCCACCTGAGTCCATATTGACATTACTGAGCTCCCAAACCAGCCTGAGGCTTCCTTCCCCTGGACATTCAGTTTAGTAAACAATAAATGCTTTGTGGTCTAAGTCACTACTAGTTAGGCTGTGTGTTCCTTGCAGCCCAAAGCATCCTGATAGTATTCTCATAAAGTAATCTGAGGGTATGATATTTCATTTTATTGGTACAAATGTACTCAAGTGTCACAAGTGGAAATAGTCAAGTGAGCAAAAAGTCAGTGAAAAATGAAGTATGGGAATTATTTACAAAGGACTGATTGAGTGGAATAATTAAATAAAGTAGCAAAAATATGGAACTTTCTGTCATTTGAATTATAATATATATCTAGGATATTAACATTTTTCTACATTATATTTTATTTCTTAATTAGGCCATAAAAATTATAACATATTGATAAATATAACTTTTTACAAAATTTTTTGTTATTCTGAAAATTTTAGGCCACACTATGTTTTTTTTTTTTTTTCCTAGTACTTGCTTTATGTTACAGATATTTTCCAGGAAAAGTCGTATGTAAATAATGTATTTAGAAATCAAATTTTATTCTAAAGCTCCTAGTGAAACTAGGTGTTTCAAAGAAAATTATGATAAATCTTTTTGTATGGTAAATGACATCTTTGTAGAACAAATAATCTCTTTATCACTTATCCATTCTATAAGATAGTATTTTAAATATGCTGGATATCCTTAAAAGGGTTTTACCTATCATCATTTTAAACCCAGACTTTTATATAACTATTTTATTTATTTATTTATTTATTTATCTATTTATTTTAAATGTTTATTTATTTTGAGAGAGAGAATGATCAGGGGAGGGACAGAGAGAGGGAGAGAGAATCCCAGTCAGGCTCCACACTGTCAGTGCAGAGCCCAACTGAGGGCTCAATCTCACGGACAATGAGATAATGGCCTGAGCTGAAACCAAAAGGTGGATCCTTAACCAACTGAGGCACGAAGGCTCCCCTGTGTAACTATTTTAATGAAGAGTTTTCTCTAATATGAATCGGGTTACAGAAGGCTGAGGTGTTGAAATGAACAGTTCATATCCTTTTATTCTGCAACTAGCATTTCAATTTTACGTTACTTTTAAATTTCCTTTTGATTTCATTATTTATATTTTGCCAGACAAAGTTTCTTTTCCTGCATTGTTAGCGAGGAAGAAATCTGGAGGCTTGCCTCCTGATTTTATTTCTCGCTTTATAAACCTCTATCAATGATGTCATCACATAAGTGCTCAAGTTGAAATATAATGGAATAGAATCTTCTATATGCTGGGTACACTGCCCACATAAAATTTCAGATTTCAAAAACGTTGATATCGATTAAAGTATGGTATTGACTTAAAGTAACAGCTTAAGACTGAAAATCATATGTGAATCTGCCTGTCCCTTTAAAAAGAAAAGCAATTGCATTTTGGTTGCTGAGCTCTCTTGGATTTATTTTATCTTAACAGCTGTTCCTGAAGTCGATGTTATTCAAATGAGGGGTTTCAAGCTCTTTGTTATGTTTTGCAACTTATGGTGTATGCTATCAAACATAAAACCCAAATTTAGAATGGGGTGATGGGGGAGGCAATTAGCAATACTAGAGAAATAAAATAATATTGAAAAAAACCCTCTAATTTTTATTTAACAAAGATACAACTGATGAACATGATCTGCCTGAGGCCCCGGTAACAGTAGCAAGGCAAAACCCCCAAACCTCTAGGACCGAAAGTTGGATGATATATTTAGTAATAAGTATATGTGTAGTGGGGAGGGGTGGCGTTCTAGATGGAAATAATGGAAATTTTCTGTGGTTATAGAAGATGAGAAGAGAACATATCAAACACTTTTCAGTCCTGGAAATATATGCTGGAAATAAGCATATTATAAACTTTGCCTAACATAGGCCATTCTTTGATCTAGGAAGAATAACTTTACAACTCATACACTCTCTATTTCATTTATTTTTGGTGCACTTGTGTTTCAAAAGGCAGCATAGTCTGAATGTTAAGACTATGCAAACCCTGAGCAAAAATATATGCTTTGCTCTGTCACATACTTGCTGTGGAAACTTCAATTTTCGTTTAATTTACAAATTAAAGCAGTTCACTTCAGTCATAGCAAAGTATATATCAAGTTTTTAACTTACTTAGGAGTTATCATCTTTATGCGTATGTAAGATTTAATAATTTCCTAGTATTAATGTTAATGATTTATTGAATGATTAAGCATTGTTCTCAGAGCCTTAAATATGAATGTATTTCATCCTCACAACAACCCTATAAGGTAGATATCATTATTGCCTTTATTTCCAGATTAGGAATTAAGCAGGGAGAGGTTAAATAATTTGCCCAGGATCACACAGCAAGTAAATTTCAGAGCTAGGGTTCACAGGGCTCTTTTCTTAACCACCATGTAATTACCAACCTATTTAGGACTGCCCTTATCTCTGTTGCTCTCCAATCATTTTTGTTCAAAAGGCTGCTAATTAGTGAAGAGTAGTTTTTTTAATTAAAAAAAATTTTTTTAACGTTTATTTTTGAGAGAGAGAGAGAGAATGGGGAGAGCATGAATGGGGGAGGGGCAGAGAGAGAGGGAGACACAGAATCTGAAACAGGCTGCAGGCTCTGAGCTGTCAGCACAGAGCCTGACGCAGGGCTTGAACCCAGGGACTGTGAGATCATGACCTGAGCTGAAGTCAGATGCTTAACCGACTGAGCCACCCAGGCACCCCAGGGGTAATTTTTAAACTGAGGTAACCACCCTCTGCCTATAGGCACAAAGACTCTCCATGTGGTACAGAACATGGATAGTTTGAAAGGAATCAATTCCACACCCTCCATTTCCACACTTTTCTTCAAATGTATCTGCCTGAGAACTGGCTTGTAGTCTCTCTTCCACCCCCTTCCCACAATTAATTGCCATTTTTCCACTTAACAAAAGAAAGTCATTCTCACACACCCCACTTCTTCCTATGGTGCACTAACCCCAGGTTCGCAAAACACAGGAAATCTGAAGACCGTGTTAGTGTTGAGAAAGAGGGAATGTGACGAACAGAACTGTTGCCTGATAGAGCATTACAAGTAATTCAAACGATAAATCATCACGTGACTCTTGGCATATAATTGAGAATTCGAAGAACTGAGTAACACTGCTACAGCAAATTCCTCCCATTTCCATCTACTCATTTCTGTGGATAAAGTACTTCAGCGTTTCTATCTATACAGTGTCAAATGCATTGAATAGAATTGAAGCAGAACCCAATCATACAAGCAGAATATAAATATATTCATCCACAAATCCACAGGATTTGAAATCCCTTTCATTAACACATGCATTTTCAATAAAATCTCATTTTGTAATGTTTCAAGGTAGTTATCAATTTGTAATATAGCCACTGTTTGATCAGTTGTGTACTACTAATAATTTTAATGATAACTCCATCCAGAGACATTTTTAACACCTAGAACCTAGAGAGTCACTGGAAGTAAAATTATGTCAATATATAGTTAAAATGTCTGTTATAAAGAATGATGTAATGGTCAAGAAAAATTTTTCATGCATGAAAATACACAATAAGATACCATTCTGTGGGGAAAATGGAGTGAAAATATGAATTCAAGGATAAAAAGCAAAAATTTAAATTTTCTAACTGTTAAAGGAGTGCTAGTGTATATACATTGAAATAATATGTTGGGTAACAAATTACTGTGGGCTTTAAATTCTTTGGGACACCTTCATTTATTTATTTATTTATTTTTATTTTTTATTTTTTGAAATTTATTGTCAAATTGGTTTCCATACAACACCCAGTGCTCATCCCAAAAGGTGCCCTCCTCAATACCCATCACCCACCCTCCCCTCCCTCCCACCCCCCATCAACCCTCAGTTTGTTCTCACTTTTTAAGAGTCTCTTATGCTTGGCTCTCTCCCACTCTAACCTCTTTTTTTTTTTTCCTTCCCCTCCTCCATGGGTTTCTGTTACCTTTCTCAGGATCCACATAAGAGTGAAAACATATGGTATCTGTCTTTCTTTGTATGGCTTATTTCACTTAGCATCACACTCTCCAGTTCCATCCACGTTGCTACAAAGGGCCATATTTCATTCTTTCTCATTGCCACATAGTACTCCATTGTGTATATAAACCACAATTTCTTTATCTATTCATCAGTTGATGGACATTTAGGCTCTTTCCATAATTTGGCTATTGTTGAGAGTGCTGCTATAAACATTGGGGTACAAGTGCCCCTATGCATCAGTACTCCTGTATCCCTTGGGTAAATTCCTAGCAGTGCTATTGCTGGGTCATAGGGTAGGTCTATTTTTAATTTTTTGAGGAACCTCCACACTGTTTTCCAGAGTGGCTGCACCAATTTGCATTCCCACCAACAATGCAAGAGGCTTCCCGTTTCTCCACATCCTCGCCAGCATCTATAGTCTCCTGATTTGTTCATTTTGGCCACTCTGACTGGCGTGAGGTGATATCTGAGTGTGGTTTTGATTTGTATTTCCCTGATGAGGAGCGACGTTGAGCATCTTTTCATGTGCCTGTTGGCCATCCGGATGTCTTCGTTAGAGAAGTGTCTATTCATGTTTTCTGCCCATTTCTTCACTGGATTATTTGTTTTTCGGGTGTGGAGTTTGGTGAGCTCTTTACAGATTTTGGATACTAGCCCTTTGTCTGATATGTCATTTGCAAATATCTTTTCCCATTCCATTGGTTGCCTTTTAGTTTTGTTGGTTGTTTCCTTTGCTGTGCAGAAGCTTTTTATCTTCATGATGTCCCAGTAGTTCATTTTTGCTTTTAATTCCCTTGCCTTTGGGGATGTGTCAAGTAAGAAATTGCTACGGCTGAGGTCAGAGAGGTCTTTTCCTGCTTTCTCCTCTAGGGTTTTGATGGTTTTCTGTCTCACATTCAGGTCCTTTATCCATTTTGAGTTTATTTTTGTGAATGGTGTGAGAAAGTGGTCTAGTTTCAACCTTCTGCATGTTGCTGTTTGGGACACCTTTAAAAACACCTCACAACTTTATGTTAAAACATCATGAATTGCATTATGCTGGAAACCACACCCTTTACAAGTTTATGATAAAAAATTATAAGTGGCAACATAAAAATGTCGGAGGGAAGGTGCCTGGGTGGCTCAGTCAGTTAAGTGTCCAGCTCTTGATTTCAGCTCAGGTCATGCGGCAGTTGGTGAGTTCGATCCCTGCATCAGGCTCTACACTGATAGTGCAGAGCCTGCTTGGGATTCTCTCTCTCTCTCTCTCTCTCTCTCTCTCTCTCTCTCTCACACACACACACACACACACACACTCAAGATAAATAAACTTTATTCAAATATGTGGGAGGGATACAAGTTTTTCAAAATTCTTTCAGGGAAGTATATGAGCAAAAAGTTTGAAGACCACTGATCTGGAAGCCCGAGAAGATCTCCCTAGGGTACTTAATATCTGGTCGAGGTAGTCATTAACAATACCATTTTACACATAAAAACATGACTGCTATGTAAAATAAAATGCCCTTGGTCACTGCTCTTATGCCCTGGACATTCAGCAAATAAATGTTAACAAATGAGAACTGAATATACCATTTTGAGTTGACGCGGGCACTTTTTTCTATGCCCTTCTTTCGTCTTTAAGGACACTATGTACAGCTCTGCCTACCACACTATGTGTTTGAAGAAAACATAACATAAAACACAACTTTTAAGAGCACATTTAAGATAAAGAAATGTACTACAAAATTCTCCTGTGAACTTTCTGTTAATATAAGCCAGGCCTATGAACTACTTGGATTATATGATTTCTTTTTTTTTTCTTTTTTTCTTTTTAAATGTTTATTTTTATTTATTAAACAAATTTTTTAATGTTTATTTTTGAGAGAGAGAGAGTGCGAGCAGGGGAGGAGCTGAGAGAGAGGAAGACACAGAATCTGAAGCAGGTTCCAGGCTCTGAGCTGCCAGCACAGAGCCCAACGTGGGGCTCGAATCCACAAACCTAAAGATTATTACCTTAGCCAAAGTCGGAAGCCTAACCGACTGAGCCACCCAGGTGCCCAGGTTACATGATTTCTAAAACCAAATTTAAGACCAAAGTGTCCTTTGGAGATTAAACCAGTAGTTTACTGAAAATCAGAAATTTCCTGAAAATCCAGGGCCTCAGGTCAAATTAGATACAGTTCACACCATGTTCACTATCTTAAAGAGAAAATCTTATAATTTATTCTAGGGCCAAAATTAGACCCCAGAAAGCTTGGATTCTCATTTTATTCTGCTACCAATCCTTAATAAGTAACTTCTCTAGGCCTCATTTCATCATTTATAAAATGATCAGGATTATTTCCATATCTTTGGTTTCCCTTCTACACAGAAGAAGTTCTATGCACTCATAAATTTAACAAACATTTACTGAGCACCTGCTATGTACCAGAGCTGTGGAAGGTGCCAGAGATTCAAAAGAGAGTAAGACCAAGTCCCTTTCTTCCAGGAGCTTCTAGGTTCTGAGAGTATTATGACTGCTTAATTGTTTGCAGATAATTACAATACAGAATGATAAATGCTATGCTAGAGGATTATGGAAAGCACAGTGATAGCTCAATGCAGGAAGTGTGAAGTTAGGGAAGACTTCACAGAGGAGGAAACACTTACATGTATCTTTTATTTGGTCTATTGATGCTTTAACTGTTTGTTTGTTTTTTTAATTTGCATTACTTTTAAAGACGAGGCAATGCATTCATATAGTATAAAATCCAAAATGTACAAAAGGGAATGCTAGGAAAGGTTTCCCTTCTACCCTCCTCCCCCACCCTACCAGGCTGCCCAGTTTCCCTTCTCAGAACAGCCAGGATTGCCATTTTTTCTTGTACATTCTTTCAAAGATTTGAATTCTCTCTGAGAAGAATGAATATAAGATAATCAAATGAAAATGGGGGACTGAGCATTGCAGACAAAGGGAACAGCCTGAGCCTGTGGGAGAATTGGGGCCCATGAGGCCACAGGACAGAATGAGGGTCAGCTCCTTGAGGGGCATCCCCATGCTAAGAAGTTTGGATCTTATCTTGAAGCATTTAGAAGAGCCCTCAGTGGATTTAGAGCAGAGAAGGTACCTGATTAAATGGGTGACTTAGAGGGGATCCTGGGTGGCTTGGTCAGTTAAGCGTCTGACTCTTGGTTTGGGCTCAGGTCATGATCTCACTGTTGGTAAGATCGAGCTGCCAGTGCAGAGCCTTCTTGGGATTCTCTCTCTCCCTCTCTCTCTCTGCCCACCCCCCACAATAAATAAACAAACTTAAAAAAAATAAATGAATGACTTAGAAATAAATGAGTGACTTCTGGCAGAAATATGGAGAATGAATTAGAGAGAAGCAAGATCAGTGAGAGCAACCCATTAGGGGGCAACTGTAATAACCCAGGGAAGGAGTACTGAAGACCTAAGTCAGTACAGAATCAGTGAGGATTGGAAGAGGGCCAACTTGAGCTATTAAGGAAAAAGGATGAACAGCATTATAGAATCAATTGGATTCCAATGAATTGAATTCTTATTCCCTCCTCATCTAAGAATTGGCTGAGTCAAGTTCCAAGAATAATTAGAATTAATTATCCCCTCCCTTTAAGCTGCCACCAGGGCACCCCGTCTTGTCTAGATGTTTATCTCAGTGAACTCAAGATGCCTAAGCTTCCCAGGTCAAATTCATCACTCAAATTCGAATCCCCATATGGCTCTGTCACCAGAAAGTCCCCTATACCCACATTCTTCTCTGACCAGTCTCTTCACCTTCTGGCTCTGGGGGAAACCCGGCTTTTCTCTGAGGACACTGAATTCCCTGCAGCACTCATGAGTGGCAGCCATTTTCTCTCACACTCCATGTACCACCAGGCCAGAAGGTGGTACAGGCAGACTTCTTGCTTCTCCCTGCCACTTCCAAACCATTGTCCCTTTCTTGCTGTCCCCCATCAACTGCTTTGAAACTGATGCCATCAGAATGCACCTCTCTCCAGACCCCCTTGCTCTGTGGCCCTCTCCTGTCCTCCAGATCACTCCCACACAGTTCTTGGAGATTTCAATAGCGGGTTCACTGTCTTTCTCTCTGCCATTCTCCTACAGTGAATGGTCTATCTAATCTCATGGCCTCTTCCTTCCCCAATCTCTTTATTTGCAGTGATCTTTTCTTCTGCCACATCACTTCAGCCACCAAGCCAGTTATCTTTACACCTTGTCATTTATAACTGTCCCCCTCAGTCATCTCAGTTTCAAGCATATTACTTCTATACTTCAGTGCATGCCTCTTCATACCTCAGCTCAAAAAATTCTTCTACTTCACTAGGCACTTTGTTCATTTGACCCTACTGCTCTTTCACTCTGTTTATCTCCATTCCCCAGACCTTCTTTTCCTCCTTACCTAGCTTAGAGTCCACGGTCTTGCACTATAATTAATTCTTTAAATATATGCTCACCTCTCTTGACCCATTATTGTTTCCATTATATTGTCCTGAAAAGATATTTGTCTGCATTCCTTGTCTCCTTCTCTCACCTCTTCCTCCTTCAGTACCTTTGACTTCATTCTATCCTACTGCAGACAAAATTTCTCCATCAAGCAGGGAACATGGATGCACGTAGTTCTTGGGTGACATCTGATTGCTTGTCACCAAAGAGAGATGAGAATGGTATCTACTCGAGAAAGTGCTGGGAAGAGGTTTTGATTGTTTCAGCTTAGATGATGTGCCCACCTTGGACCAATTACTGTGTTCTAAGGAATGTGGTCAACTAGCCTAGCCTGGATCACCTACTAAAATCCTCAGCAAGGCAGCATTACCACAATCAGCAGTCCCACCAGATCCACGTGGAGTAGAGGAGGAGCAGTGAAAAAGCTGGTGTTTTACTAAAGAAAAAGAGATGAAGGATAAATGAAAACAACGGATACCTGTAATATAGTTCTTCAGGTGGTATTGGAACCTGGAAAAGTGGGTGGCAGGCAAATCATAGAAGACATGATTGCAGCATATTTAGATTACAAATGTATTTCATAACGAAAGTAGAGTCTGTGAAATAAATTTCAATGCCTCATCCAATAAGATATAAATAATGAAAAAGAAAATATGAAGAAATAATATTAAGCAAGGCCCTTAAAGTAAAATTTAGAAAATGATAAGAGGGATCTAATTTATATGTTGCAAATCAGCAGCACATGAAATGCATATCCAAATCAGAGCAATACCCAGAAAAAAGCACTTCAAAAATATACAATTAATAGCCTTCACTTTTCATTTGCATGAGAAATAACACTTTAAATTTAACTCACTTTCTGCAAAACTAGGGTAGGCAACCAAAAAACATGAATACATTCTGAAATATTCAAACGAACATAGTCTTAAGGAACAAAAATAAGCAAGGGTGTCTGGCTGGTTCAGTCAGTAGAGCGTGCAACTCTTGATCTTGGGGTTGTGAGTTGGAGACCCATGTTGGGTGTAGAGATTACTTTAAAAAAAAAAAAGAAACAAACAAAAATAAGCATTTGGAGTTTTATTTGTACAGAAAGTCTTGCTATATGGTTTGTTTAGTATAAGAGTAATTTTTTTTTAAATGAAACATCCTCTTTTTTAAACTATACAAAACAAACAAAATAAAACAGGAAAACCCATAAACCCTGCTGGAGGTTTTGAGATGCTAAAGTTCTCAGAACTGCTGTTTGCAATTATAAGAGATGATGAACTATTTATAATCCCAGCATTTTCAGAATTCAGCATATTTAAATGTTGCTACCTGATTTACAAGCCAAGGGATTTAAGCTAGAACTGCAAGCAATATGGATAGAATAGTCAAACCCAGACCAGATGGCTCTTTAATGCTTTTTAAGTAGGTTGGTGGTAGCATGGTGTTATCTGAGGACCCAAAAAAAGCACTTCAAAAATATCTCCCTTATTCAAGTCTTGGTGGCTGAAACTCCACCTTTAGCAATTGGGGAAGGTAGAGGACATATGTTGCTTTTGCCTGCCCAGCATTGATTTCTTTTTCTGGTAACAACATCCTGTTTTTCTTAGGAAAGCACTTCTCCTTAGGTCTCCTTGAAGCAGTTAAGGGGCATTGATTCTGACCCTAAATTTGGAGGTGAGCATGAGACCTGATCTTGACTAAGCAGAGTACCCCACCCTCTGGCCATAGCAGTTGGTTAAGGGACAGGTAGAGAACCCAATGATATCCATTCATGGGATTTCGTATGGAAGGACAGAGAAAGAGAAAGTACTCTTTCCCCTGGGAAGCTAGCAGTGGAGAGTGCTATATGCCTGGGGCCATTCCCCCTTCTTTTCTGCACTCCCCCCCACCCCCCACCTCTCACTTAGGTCAACCACTATGGTGCTGAGATTGGGGAATGCCTGTGTAGACTCCTGCCCAGACCTTCAGGGCCAAGCAACACTTCCACTTGTTAACATTTTCTAGCTTTGGGAGATACCCTAGGACAATTCATTGGCATCTATAAACCGCCGACTCCCATATTTCCCAGACAAATGCCAGAAGACATGTTCTAGAAGAGCCATGTTACCCTATGTAAACGCATGATATTAATATTTCTGTTAATACTCTCACAAGGGAGTTTGGAAAAAAGAGAAATCTCTATTTGTAAGGAATCACTTGATTTTTTTTTTTATTTGGCCTCTTGGAAAGGAGCTAAATGGACATTCAAGTTTTCTAATTATAAATGTAAAATATAAATACTGAATTTGCTCTGTATACAGTAAAGATGACCTATGTACCTTACAGATCTTAGAGTGTCGTAGTCAACGAGGACCTCTAAAATGAATCCTAGTCCTTTTCCCTTCTTGGAAGTCTTCCATGGCGACTAACAAAATGCCAACCATGAAGACAAAGGCATGGTGAGATTTTTTTTTCTGAATGTGTTTCACTTCTCCCTCATTTCCAAATTTGGCAAGTTTCAAGAAGAAATCATCTACAGTGAGAGGAGGTGGCTTAAAAATAGTTCCATCTTATAAATATTTAGAAGTGAACTGACCTGAGTTTATGTACATGCTCCATTACTTCTGTTGCTAACTCTCCTCCAAAATCACTTACTGTCTCCCTCTCGTAGGACAGAGGGACACTGTGTGACAATGTCCTAGACATCAGGGATATACCAACAAATAAAGCCAGATAAAGACACTTCTCTCATGGGGCTTATATCTGCTGTTGGGTGAGACAAAATGAAAACAAATTAGTTAAGACAATAACACCAAGTATGTGACAGAGAGTGCCATGCAGGCAGGATGCCTTAGGTGGGGTGGTCATTCTAAAATCTTAGGGCAGAGGACTCCAGGCAGAGGGAACAAATGCAAAAGCCCTAAAGCCAGAACAAGCTTGATGTGTATGTATGTATTAGTATATAAAGTATGTATTAGTTTCCTATTGCTGCTATAACAAATTACTAGAATCTTAGTGACTTAAAACAACAAACATTTATTATCTTACAGTTGTGGAGGTCAGAAATCCAACATGGGTTCAGGGGGCTGAAAGCAAAGTATCAGAAGGGCCACACTTCCTCCATAAGGTTTAGTGAGAACCTGTTTCCTTGCCTTTTCTAGCTTCTAGAGGTTGCCGGCATTTCTTAGCTTGTGACTCCCTCTTCTACATTCAAAGCCAGCAGCCTAGCATCTTCAAATCCCTCCATGACCTCTCCCTGTCTCCCACCCCATCCCTGCCACCTTCTTTTCCTCATAAGGACCCTTGTGACTACATTGGGCCCACTCAGATAATCCAGGGTAAGCCAAAAGGCCATTCTCCACCTCAAGTTCATTAACTTAATCCAACCTGTAAAGTCCCTTTTGCCATGTAACAATTTCACAGGCTCCAGGATTTAGAATATAGACATCTTTGGGGGGCCATTATTCTAAATACCAGAGAGTATAGAGGAGGAAAGTGGTTGAGAGTTTGAACTCTGGATGGCTAAGCAGGATGGGAAGCCATCAGGGCAGGAACCTGATCTGGTTAAAGTTTTAACAAGATTATTGTGAGTGTTGTGTGGAAAATGGAAGTAGTGATGCCAAAGTGGAAACCAGAAGACCAATTAAAAGGCTATCACAAAAGGGGTGCCTGGGTGGCTCAGTTGGTTAAGCATCCAACTCTTGATTTTAGCTCAGGTCATAATCTCACAGTTGGTGAGTTTGAGCCCCACAGTGGGCTCTGTGCTGACCGCATGGAGCCTGCTTGGGATTCTCTGTCTCCCTCTCTTTGCCCCTCCCTCCCCCAGTTCAAAATAAATAAATAAGCATTAAAAAAAAAAAGAGGCTATTTCAACGGTACAGGAGAGAGATGATGGGGTGTTTAGACTTTGGGAGAGCTACTTAGCTTCTCTGTGGCTTAGAAGCCTACCATAAAATATAGTTAATATTGCAGAGCTGTCCTGGGTTAGCAACAATTCCTGTAAGAGATTAAGTGCAGTACCTAATTCCAAATAGTGCTCAAGAAATGGTAGCTATTATTTACATTTGCTTTAAGCTTTAAGTTTTAATTAAAAAAAAAAAAAATAGAGGAGAGCCTGTGTGGCTCAGTTGGTTAAGCATCCAACTTTGGCTCAGGTCCTGATTTCACAGTTTGTGAGTTTGAGCCCCATATCGGGCTCTGTGCTCACAGCACAGCTTCACAGCACAGCCTCTGTCCCCCTCTCTCTCAAGTAGATGAAATCTTAAGGATTAAGGAAGTGAGGCCCAGTGAGGAGAAACGACTTGGCCAAGCATGCCTTGCTAAATCAACAGATTGATAATAAGCTGTATTTCAAGAGAAAGTAAGGACAGAAGCCACTTCCTGTCATCTTTACAGAAACCAGGAAAGGCAGCTCACAGCTCACTGGGAAGCAATGGGAAGGGCACGGGGCAGAGCCCCATGAGGCAAAGGCCTTGGCTTTGTAGTGTAGGGACATGCAGATGGTATCTGAAGACCTACTTTCAAATGCTGCCACTTACTGACTTTGATTTTGAGCAGGTCATTTACTCTCCCTTTACCTCATTTACTTTTCTTAAAAGTGGGCACAGTATCACACTCCACAAGGTGGTCATGAAGTTCAAATACGAAAATGTAAGACAGAGCATTTTGTAAACCACCACGCCTGTAAAGTTAAGAATTCTTCCCCTCCTCCCAAGCAGCATCCTTTCCATTCCACTCCAATCTTTAAAGGCATTTTCACAATGGTTTTAGATGGACTAACAACCTTCTGATAGCCCTCCTAGCTGGTGGATCCAGCAATGTTTACCAGTTTCTGCTTCTGAGTGCACCAACATTTTCCTTCAAAAGTTAACATTCAATCACAAAATGTGCTTTCTCCAGGCACATGGTTCTGGGTCTTCATTTCTCTAAGCTTTTTTCTGCTTGCAAATTCGCTTGTTATAAACCAGAACTCAGATGCAATAAAAATAACTGTACTCTCCAAAAAGATAACATAGATTTGAAGCTATATGCAACTGGGGATTATTTATAACAAAGCCAGTTTAAGGACGTATTTAGCCAACTAGCACATATATGCCTTACATAACAGTTCATTTAGGCTTTGAAGAGCATTAGCGATAATAGAGCTTCGAGGCCAAATGAGTGGATAGAAGTCAATGCTGCTGTCACCCACAAGGTCAAAGCTAAAATAATAATAGTACCTTTCAGCGTTCACACATGTGAACTACAATACATCAGCTTGTGGACAGCTTATCTGATTACTACACTGCAACTACCTGCTCTGAATCAAACACAACACCCTCCCTCCCTCTGGCTTTGTTCTCAAGAGTTCTCAGCTGTGAGTATATCAAATGCTGTCTAGAACCAGCCCCACCTTCTCCCAAGGGAGAGCCTGCTGTCTGTCTTCTCCACGGAGACCAGAATGGAAATAAATCAGCCATTCAATATGTCTAATCAGATGAAAGCCTGTTCCCTGAGGGATGACCTCAATCCCACGGTGAATGGGGAACAGATTAGCATATCGAAGATCCCAGGGCACCAGACATTGTCTGGTAAACAAAATGAAATTAGAAACACAGGAGTAGGACACAAAAGCCAAGACAAATTAATGCTTTGCGGGTGTGTTAATGGTTATCTGTGTTTAAATGTAGATTTTTGAGACAAGTGGTGAGTCATCTGCAAATAAATGTCTGGTTAGACAACAGTGTTGGGTGAAAGTGGGGAATTCTCATTCAGTAAAACACATGAGATTTAGACTTCACAGGTGAAAGCTCTAGAATCATTGAAAATAAAGATGACTTCCTCCCACCATCAAACCTTGATTACAGATTGGTTTTGGTTTTAGTCAGGGCTCTATTGTAGGTATATGTAAAGCTGGAAGGAAGGAGTGAAGAGACAGAAGAATGAGACTGAAGATGAGCAATAACTCAGGAATCAACGGTGGTCATGGGAATATGCTAAATGAATAGGTGGAGATCCGCAAAACCCACAATGTGGAAAAATATGCAAGACGGGTAACATGGACTTTCCCCCACCCCCTGAAAAGAAAAAAAGAAAAAAGAAAAAAATACAATAGGAAAGGGAAACTTAAAGAATAAAAGAGACATAAGGGACCTATCAACCAAATGCCATGTGTGGGCTTTGTTTGGATCTTGACTTCAACAATGTTTAAAAAAAGTTTTGAGACAATTGAGGATATTTGAACACTGGATATTTCACGAAGTGAAGCCTCATGTTTTAGAGACACATACCGAATATAAACATAGATAAAATGATATGATTTCTAAGATTTGGTTCAAAATACAAAACGTGATTGGTCATGCTTAATAATTATTAAACTTGGGAGATGGGTACATGGGGTTTTGCATATTATCTTCTCTACTTTTGTATGTGTTAGAATTTATCTATAATAAAATTCTTTGTTTTAAATGAGCCAGCTCCAAATAATAAAATGGAAATTGTTCTTGTTAGAAATACAGTATAGTGGGGCCCCTGGCTGGCTCAATTGGTAGAGTATGTGACTCTTGATCTCAGGGTCATGACTTCCAGCTCCACATTGGGTGTGGAGCTTACAAAAAAATAAAAGTAAAAATAAAATAAAATAAAAAGAAATACACTATAGTATTTTAAAGTTTTCTTATATAAGAACATTATAAAAGTCAAATCAAAGTTCACAAAGAAGCTCTCTTGTAAACCAGTTAACCCACATACAGCCCTTAAAATGATGCCCAGTACACTACATGACAAGTGGTTCAATAAGTGTTAACCAATTCTTATTTTCTTAAATGTATTGGTTCTAAATCTTAGCCTACAAATACAAGTGTATAAGAAACAGAGCTTTATTTTAAAAAATTTTTTTGGTAACATTTATTCATTTTTGAGAGAGACAGAGAGACAGAGAGACAGAGCGTGAGATGGGGAGGGGCAGAGAGAGAGGGAGACACAGAATCCGAAGCAGGCTGCAGGCCCTGAGCTGTCAACATACAGCCTGACGTGGAGCTCGAACCCACGAACCGTGTGATCATGACCTGAGCCGAAATCGGATGCTTAACCAACTGAACCAGCCACGCACCCCCAGAGCTTTATTTTTGTACAACTGAACATGTCTCTTTTAATCCCACTTTCTATCAAGGCAATCAAGAAAAGAACCTCAGGCAGTCCTAAAATACTCTCAACATGTTCCCTGTAGTTGTATCTAAGTTGCAGAGTGTCTAGAGATCCAAGTGTTGGAGGCAGGCAGTGTGGGATGGGGGCAGCTATCTGACCCTCAGGTCTTCTGTTTGCACTTCCCATCTGCTGAGACATCCATCATCCCATTTAACCCATTCACCTTTGTGTCCTCTCTTTTCCCCATCTTCAGATTGGGTGGGTCACTAGCCTACTTCTAGGTCAATCTCAGGCCCTTGGAACTCATACTGCTTCTCCCACCACAGTGAGCCATCTGTGAGTTTCTCCAAGACCATTTCTTCCCTGGGATTTTCCTACTTTCTGAGGTTCTCCCTGGGAGAGGAGACACCAATCTCTTCTTCTGAACCTTAAAAACTTAGTTGGAGTTTTGTCCAGCTTCATCTCCCTCCACTGCCCCCCCAGTCCAGGCCGAGGCCAGGAGCTGATGCAGGGCCTCATTTCTTCAAGACCTAGGAAGACAGTTTCCCACAGATCTATCATTTTCGACACTGCCTCCTCTTGCAACCTCGGGAGCCCTTGCTCTTACTCAACCATATTCCCTCACATATTTTTCTGTGCCCTTTTAAAACTCAAATACTGAAAAAAGTTACCCTCTTCTCCGCTTCCTCCAGTCATATTCTTTCTCTGAGGCAATAGAGAAAGAGTAGCTAACTAAATGGGGGAAGGGAAATGATGGGGGAAGATGTCCATAAGTATTTCAATTATTTTTCCTTCCATTCCAACAATGTATGAATGGGAAAAAAAAAAAAAACCACATAGCTGAGTTACTTAGCCTTTTCAAATTCTCATAATTAGTTAAGACAGCCTTGGCCGTGTTTCAGAACGTGCAGAACGAGGATCATATTGGGTGTCTGCCTTCAGCTCAGCCCTCAAAAGAATGATGAACTCGTCAGTGTGGGCTTGTAGGTACAAAGGAGATTCCTGCCTCAATATTTTCCAAAAAGACATAAAACCTGTTCCAACGAAACTAGTAAGAGCAGACCAGAGAAATGTAACCACATAGTGTTCGCCAATTGCTGCACTTCTAATTTTGGGTGGAGGTGCATGTTTTGAGGAAGGCCTTGTTTGGGAAGACAAAATAGAAGCTTAGTAAAAGTAAATTTTGTTCTTTTGGTTCTGAGCCATCTCACCTTGCTTTACATTTAGCAATCATGCCATGCTGGCGGTTGCATGGATTTACCCTTTCGTGCATGCGGTAAATAAATATTTGCGAGTGTCCGGGTGCCAGGCACTGTGCTATGAGCTCAGGCACAACCAAGAGTGAGGAATATATGGCTGTGCTTTGTCTTCTAATCCAACCTGACCCGTCTATGGGTATGAGTTTGGGAAACCATTAAACCAGGGTTCTGGCCAGAAACATTAGTTATCATGGGCTAAAGAATGTGTAGTTAGGAGATGTGTGACTAAGAAAAAAACGGTGGCTTTCAGCTAACAGGCAAAGAATGGAGTGAAAAGGCCCTTTATTGGTGTGTAACTGTGTGAACAGAGTACGGTGGGGAGAGTGCATTGTGCTATCTGAGTATCAGGTTAAATGCCAATGCGTTATTACTGGTCTAATGAATTTTAAAAGTATCATTCTAACGCAAATCCGGTGACCTACAAAGATAAAGAAATTCTGCTGCCATAGCTGAAAACATTGCCACTACCAAGGCACTGTCTAAACAGGCATACACTCAGGCTGGGTTACACGTTGGACCCATTAGAAACTCCCTCCTCACAACAAACATCTCCTTGAACTTATAGTTCTTAACCCAAGTTAAAGACCAAGAGAAAAAGAATTCATTGTATTCTAACAGTTAAGGGACCAAAAGGTCATGCATTTACCTTACTTCACAATCTCACGTATTCCCAGAATTCCTAGCTCACCGAAGGTAAAGAATATTATTTTTCCCTTTAAAGATCACTCATTTTCTCCATCAAAATGAAAAGCTGAAACGTTCTTTGTTACATTTCTGTTAATTAGTGATAATTACGGGGTTTATAGCCAGTTGAATCAGGTCGCTGGTTAAAAAGAAAGATTCTCTTATAGAAATTACTGGGAGTTTTTTCTTGCTATGGCATAATGTTTCAACAGTTAAGGGTCAAAACTATTTCCACGTGAAACTTAAACAAAGTGGGTATTCAGGTGAGCTTTCTTCTGGGGATTAGTGATCTTGAAAATTAAATATATGAAACAAAAACAAGAAGAAATACCTTTTCTCATATACTTAAAGTGTAGTATAAGGATTACCCCTTTTTACGGACACACTCTATTCAAACCTCTTAGGAGATGAAAACTATGTCCATGCAAATTTACGCAAGAAAAAGTATAAATGAGGGGAAAAGCAGCTGCTTTGACTAAGAGCCATAAAGCACCTCCCTATGGTGTTTGTAAGTAATTGGGGAACCATGTCCCAGTCTGCACAAGTGGAACCACAGAATGTCTGGTAGGGGGAGATGGTTTGCTGACTCAGGGTCTTCCTCTCTCCCCCAGATTAGGTACCTTGCCACAAAGTCAGGGCTCCCTTGCAGGTCAAACTGGGTCACTCTTAGGTGACTCTATACAGTGTCGGTAACACACATTATGATACCATCATAGCCTTTAATACAATGACTAAATTGCAATCAATTATTTTGTTTCCCATTTTCTCCACTAGGCCACTGCCCAGATTTATGGCTTTCCTCCATTTTTGGCAGTTGGTTCTTCCTTCCCTGAAAAGGCAACAAATCTGCCTCCAGTTTTACCCTCTTCATAGTTTTGACTAGCAAATATGAAAATCTAATGAAAGTGATCTTACAGAGTTTTTTTTTTCAATATAGGAAGTTTATTGTCAAATTGGTTTCCATACAACAAACACCCAGTGCTCATCCCAAAAGGTGCCCTCCTCAATACCCATCACCCACCCTCCCCTCCCTCCCACCCCCCATCAACCCTCAGTTTGTTCTCACTTTTTAAGTGTCTCTTATGCTTTGGCTCTCTCCCAATCTAACCTCTTTTTTTTTTTTTTTTCCCTTCCCCTCCCCCATGGGTTTCTGTTAAGTTTCTCAGGATCCACATAAGAGTGAAACTATATGGTATCTGTCTTTCTCTGTATGGCTTATTTCACTTAGCATCACACTCTCCAGTTCCATCCATGTTGCTACAAAGGGCCATATTTCATTCTTTCTCATTGCCATGTAGTACTCCATTGTGTATATAAACCACAATTTCTTTATCCATTCATCAGTTGATGGACATTTAGGCTCTTTCCATAATTTGGCTATTGTTGAGAGTGCTGCTATAAGCATTGGGGTACAAGTGCCCCTATGCATCAGTACTCCTGTATCCCTTGGATAAATTCCTAGCAGTGCTATTGCTGGGTCATAGGGTAGGTCTATTTTTAATTTTCTGAGGAACCTCCACACTGCTTTCCAGAGCGGCTGCACCAATTTGCATTCCCACCAACAGTGCAAGAGGGTTCCCGTTTCTCCACATCCTCTCCAGCATCTATAGTCTCCTGATTTGTTCATTTTGGCCACTCTGACTGGCGTGAGGTGATATCTGAGTGTGGTTTTGATTTGTATTTCCCTGATGAGGAGCGATATTGAGCATCTTTTCATGTGCCTGTTGGCCATCCGGATGTCTTCTTTAGAGAAGTGTCTATTCATGTTTTCTGCCCATTTCTTCACTGGGTTATTTGTTTTTCGGGTGTGGAGTTTGGTGAGCTCTTTATAGATTTTGGATACTAGCCCTTTGTCTGATATGTCATTTGCAAATATCTTTTCCCATTCCGTTGGTTGCCTTTTAGTTTTGTTGGTTGTTTCCTTTGCTGTGCAGAAGCTTTTTATCTTCATAAGGTGCCAGTAGTTCATTTTTGCTTTTAATTCCCTTGCCTTTGGGGATGTGTCAAGTAAGAAATTGCTACGGCTGAGGTCAGAGAGGTCTTTTCCTGCTTTTTCCTCTAGGGTTTTGATGGTTTCCTGTCTCACATTCAGGTCCTTTATCCATTTTGAGTTTATTTTTGTGAATGGTGTGAGAAAGTGGTCTAGTTTCAACCTTCTGCATGTTGCTGTCCAGTTCTCCCAGCACCATTTGTTAAAGAGACTGTCTTTTTTCCATTGGATGTTCTTTCCTGCTTTGTCAAAGATGAGTTGGCCATACGTTTGTGGGTCTAGTTCTGGGGTTTCTATTCTATTCCATTGGTCTATGTGTTTGTTTTTGTGCCAATACCATGCTGTCTTAATGATTACAGCTTTGTAGTAGAGGCTAAAGTCTGGGATTGTGATGCCTCCCACTTTGGTCTTCTTCTTCAAAATTACTTTGGCTATTCAGGGCCTTTTGTGGTTCCATATGAATTTTAGGATTGCTTGTTCTAGTTTCGAGAAGAATGCTGGTGCAATTTTGATTGGGATTGCATTGAATGTGTAGATAGCTTTGGGTAGTATTGACATTTTAACAATATTTATTCTTCCAATCCATGAGCACGGAATGTTTTTCCATTTCTTTATATCTTCTTCAATTTCCTTCATAAGCTTTCTATAGTTTTCAGCATACAGATCTTTTACATCTTTGGTTAGATTTATTCCTAGGTATTTTATGCTTCTGGGTGCAATTGTGAATGGGATCAGTTTCTTTATTTGTCTTTCTGTTGCTTCGTTATTAGTGTATAAGAATGCGACTGATTTCTGTACATTGATTTTGTATCCTGGAACTTTGCTAAATTCATGTATCAGTTCTAGCAGACTTCTGGTGGAGTCTATCAGGTTTTCCATGTATAATATCATGTCATCTGCAAAGAGTGAAAGCTTAACTTCATCTTTGCCAATTTTGATGCCTTTGAGTTCCTTTTGTTATCTGATTGCTGATGCTAGCACTTCCAACACTATGTTAAACAACAGCGGTGAGAGTGGGCATCCCTGTCGTGTTCGTGATCTCAGGGAAAAAGCTCTCAGTTTTTCCCTATTGAGGATGATGTTAGCTGTGGGCTTTTCATAAATGGCTTTTATGATCTTTAGGTATGTTCCTTCTATCCCGACTTTCTCGAGGGTTTTTATTAAGAAACGTTGCTGAATTTTGTCAAAGGCCTTTTCTGCATCGATTGACAGGATCATATGGTTCTTATCTTTTCTTTTATTAACGTGATGTATCACATTGATTTCTGACTGTTGAACCAGCCCTGCATCCCAGGAATGAACCCCACTTGATCATGGTGAATAATTCTTTTTATATGCTGTTGAATTCGATTTGCTAGTATCTTATTGAGAATTTTTGCATCCATATTCATCAGGGATATTGGCCTGTAGTTCTCTTTTTTTACTGGGTCTCTGTCTGGTTTAGGAATCAAAGTCATACTGGCTTCATAGAATGAGTCTGGAAGTTTTCCTTCCCTTTCTATTTTTTGGAATAGCTTGAGAAGGATAGGTATTATCTCTGCTTTAAACGTCTGGTAGAACTCTGCTGGGAAGCCATCTGGTCCTGGACTCTTATTTGTTGGGAGATTTTTGATGACTGATTCAATTTCTTTGCTGGTTATGGGTCTGTTCAAGTTTTCTATTTCCTCCTGATTGAGTTTTGGAAGTGTGTGGGTGTTTAGGAATTTGTCCATTTCTTCCAGGTTGTCCAGTTTGTTGGCATATAATTTTTCATAGTATTCCCTGATAATTGCTTGTATCTCTGAGGGATTGGTTGTAATAACTCCATTTTCTTTCATGATTTTATCTATTTGGGTCATCTCCCTTTTCTTTTTGAGAAGCCTGGCTAGAGGTTTATCAATTTTGTTTATTTTTTCAAAAAACCAACTCTTGGTTTCGTTGATCTGCTCTACAGTTTTTTTAGATTCTATATTGTTTATTTCTGCTCTGATCTTTATTCTTTCTCTTCTTCTGCTGGATTTAGGCTGTCTTTGCTGTTCTGCTTCTATTTCCTTTAGGTGTGCTATTAGATTTTGTATCCGGGATTTTTCTTGTTTCTTGAGATAGGCCTGGATTGCAATGTATTTTCCTCTCAGGACTGCCTTCGCTGCATCCCAAAGCATTTGGATTGTTGTATTTTCATTTTCATTTGTTTCCATATATTTTTTAATTTCTTCTCTAATTGCCTGGTTGACCCCTTCACTCTTTAGTAGGGTGTTCTTTAACCTCCATGCTTTTGGAGGTTTTCCAGACTTTTCCTGTGGTTGATTTCAAGCTTCATAGCATTGTGGTCTGAAAGTATGCATGGTATGATTTCAATTCTTGTAAACTTATGAAGGGCTGTTTTGTGACCCAGTATATGATCTATCTTGGAGAATGTTTCATGTGCACTCGAGAAGAAAGTATATTCTGTTGCTTTGGGATGCAGAGTTCTAAATAGATCTGTAAAGTCCGTCTGATCCAATGTATCATTCAGGGCCCTTGTTTCTTTATTGACCGTGTGTCTAGATGATCTATCCATTTCTGTAAGTGGAGTGTTAAAGTCCCCTGCAATGACCACATTCTTATCAATAAGGTTGCTTATGTTTGTGAGTAATTGTTTTATATATTTGGAGGCTACCGTATTCGGTGCATAGACATGTATAATTGTTAGCTCTTCCTGATGGATAGACCCTGTGATTATTATATAATGCCCTTCTTCATCTCTTGTTACAGCCTTTAATTTAAAGTCTAGTTTGTCTGATATAAGTATGGCTACTCCAGCTTTCTTTTGACTTCCAGTGGCATGATAAATACTTCTCCATCCCCTCACTCTCAATCTGAAGGTGTCCTCAGGTCTAAAATGAGTCTCTTGTAGACAGCAAATAGATGGGTCTTGTTTTTTTATCCATTCTGATACCCTATGTCTTTTGGTTGGCGCATTTAGTCCATTTACATTCAGTGTTATTATAGAAAGATATGGGTTTAGAGTCATTGCGATGTCTGTAGGTTTCATGCTTGTAGCGATGAGTCTGGTATTTTGTCTCACAGGATCCCCCTTAGGATCTCTTGTAGGGCTGGTTTAGTGGTGACGATTTCCTTCAGTTTTTGTTTGGGAAGACCTTTATCTCCACTTCTATTCTAAATGACAGACTTGCTGGATAAAGGATTCTCGGCTGCATATTTTTTCTGTTCATCACATTGAAGATCTCCTGCCATTCCTTTCTGGCCTGCCAAGTTTCAGTAGAGAGATTGGTCACGAGTCCTATAGGTCTCCCTTTATATGTTAGAGCACATTTATCTCTAGCTGCTTCCAGAATTTTCTCTTTATCCTTGTATTTTGCCAGTTTCACTATGATATGTTGTTCAGAAGATCGATTCAAGTTACGTCTGAAGGGAGTTCTCTGTGCCTCTTGGATTTCAATGCCTTTTTCCTTCCCCAGATCAGGGAAGTTCTCAGCTATTATTTCTTCAAGTACACCTTCAGCACCTTTCCCTCTCTCTTCCTCCTCTGGAATACAAATTATGCGTAGATTATTTCTCTTTAGTGCATCACTTAGTTCTCTAATTTTCCCCTCATACTCCTGGATTTTTTTATCTTTTTTTCAGCTTCTTCTTTTTCCATAATTTTATCTTCTAGTTCACCTATTCTCTCCTCTGCCTCTTCAATCCGAGCCGTAGTTATCTCCATTTTATTTTGCGGTTCATTGATAGCATTTTTTAGCTACTCCTGGCTGTTCCTTAGTCCCTTGATCTCTGTAGCAAGAGATTCTCTGCTGTCCTTTATACTGTTTTCAAGCCCAACGATTAATTTTATGACTATTATTCTAAACTCACTTTCTGTTATATTGTTTAAATCATTTTTGATCAGTTCGTTAGCTGTTGTTATTTCCTGGACGTTTTTTTGAGGGGTATTCTTCCGTTTGGTCATTTTGGATAGTCCCTGGAGTGGTGCGAACCTGCAGGGCACTTCCCCTGTGCTGTGGTGTATAACTGGAGTTGGTGGGCGGGGCCGCAGTCAGACCTGATGTCTGCCCCCAGCCCACCACTGGGGCCAGAGTCAGACTGGTGTGTGCCTTCTCCTCCCCTCTCCTAGGGGCAGGATTCACTGTGGGGCGGCGTGGCCTGTCTGGGCTACTTGCACACTGCCAGGCTTGTGGTGCTGGGGATCTGGCGTATTAGCTGGGGTGGATCAGCAAGGTGCACAGGGGCGGGAGGGGCAGGCTCAGCTCGCTTTTCCTTTGGAGATCTGCTTCGGTAGGGGCCCTGCGGCACTGGGAGGGAGTCAGACCTGCTGGAGGGATGGATCCGCAGAAGCACAACGCTGGGTGTTTGTGTGCTGCAAGCAAGTTCCCTGGCAGGAACTGGTTCCCTTTGGGATTTTGGCTGGGGGATGGGCGAGGGAGATGGTGCTAGCGAGTGCCTTTGTTCCCCACCAGGCTGAGCTCTGTCGTGGGGGCTCAACTCTCCCTCCCATTGTCCTCCAGCCCTCCCGTTCTCTGAGCAGAGCTGTTAGCTTATAACCTTCCAGATGTCAAGGCCTGCTTGCTGTCAGAACACACTCCGTCCAGCCCCTCCGCTTTTGCCAGCCAGACTCAGGGGCTCTGCTTGGCCGGCAAGCCACCCCTCCGCCCCGGCTCCCTCCCGCCAGTCTGTGGAGCGCGCACCGCCTCGCTGCCCTTCCTACCCTCTTCCATGGGCCTCTCGTCTGCGCTTGGCTCCGGAGACTCCGTTCTGCTAATCCTCTGGCGGTTTTCTGGGTTATTTAGGCAGGTGTAGGTGGAATCTAAGTGATCAGCAGGACGCGCGGTGAGACCAGCGTCCTCCTACGCCGCCATCTTCCCAGGATTCAGATCTTGCAGAGTTTAAATTCATAGTTGGGAATTTCTCTTTTGATCTTTCCCAGCTTAACTGGAGAAGGATTAGACTTCATGTCTTTCTTCTTTCTACTGAATCTATTTATAGGGCCAGAAAAGACTTAGCATTCTGGTTTCCTACATGTGCACTGTGGACATCTTTCCCTGTCTTTTCAAATCTCTGTAAACTGATAGACCACCAAAAGCCATGTTTATATTATATCTGATGGTGAGTATGGCCTTAAATAGTTGTCTTCATCACCTGCAGTTCATGGATCTTCTCAGTATAGTTGGTTGGGATTTTTCTCATTCTGCTTTAGTGCTGATGATACACAGGAAGCCATGTTCTGTGACTGGAATTAGAAATTCTGGCCACTGGAAGGTTAACATTAGACTCCTTTCTCATCATCTGTGAGGAAGTAATCAGATATCTCCATCTTTCAGGAACTCTGGCATGCCACACTATGCCACCTGGTCTCTTCTTTATTAGTCAGTATGAACAGCATGGGTTAAGAGATATTATGTCAGTCAAGTTGATCCATTGCTGTGAGTGGTATAACTATTGTTCCTCCCTTCCCGACATCTGTCATTGTATTAGGTCCTGCCAAAGTTCAAATGAATTATGAAATAAGATACAGGAGACACAAAAATGGCTTCAGATTTGTGGCAACGTGGACTTGCCCAAATCCTTCCTTTTCTAAAAGTTTATCTATCAAGTCACTGGCTCATACATGCAATCTTGGGTTTTTGAGACAGGAACAAGCCCTGTAACTTACAACAACTGACAGGGCAACTGACAGACATAGCCTTTGGTGGCTGGCAGCTCAGAAGGAAAAAGAGAGAGAGAGGGAATCAGGTATACTCAGTTCCATCACCAAATTCACTGATTTGGTAAGTCCTCCTCCTTCCTGGAGGAGGAGGTAGTGAAGGCGCAGAAGGAAGTTGATTTTGTTCTCTTCTTCTGGATAGTGGAGTGGAAATTCTTTTCCCTCTGTGGGCACATGAGCAGTGGGGACTGAGTGTTCACCTCTAACACAATTGTAAATGCTAGAAGAGTTGAAGGAAGGCCAAAGGCATGTTTGGTTCTGTTGTCCAGGCTGCCCTTGCCAAGATGGGCTTGGCTGGGTCCTGTGGGTTAGATGGGTGTCAGAGCCACAAATGGACCCTCTCTAGCCTTCCTCCTGGCCAACAGTGTCTTAGCAACGACTTTCCTTCTTTCCTTCTCCCTCTTTCTTTCATGCTAGTCTTGTGCAACTCATGACTGCATGGCCAAGATGACTCTCTCTCAGTGAAAAATCACTAGATTTAGGGGGCAGTTTTAACCATCTCAGTTCTCACTTTCTCACCCACATCCTATCCCAACTCAAAAGTCTAGCTGAGGATGTCTGAAACAGGCCTTGTAGCCCTGACCCAAAACTGATGGATGGGCCATGGCCAAGATGTCAGGTGTGAACAGGAGGTATAAACCACTGCCTCAGCCATGTCCCTTCTTGATGTGCTAGAATTAACTTAAAGGTAAAAAAAAAAAAAAAAATCCACTTCTTTAGTTTATAAAGTTCAGTGCTTCATCTTCTTATCCAAACATCATTCAAGTTTTCTTGATATTTATAGAAGCCAACTATCTTTTTTTTTTTTTTTTTAAAAAAATTTTTTTTTCAACTTTTTTTTATTTATTTTTGGCACAGAGAGAGACAGAGCATGAACGGGGGAGGGGCAGAGAGAGAGAGGGAGACACAGAATCGGAAACAGGCTCCAGGCTCTGAGCCATCAGCCCAGAGCCTGACGCGGGGCTCGAACTCACGGACCGCGAGATCGTGACCTGGCTGAAGTCGGACGCTTAGCGGACTGCGCCACCCAGGCACCCCGAGAAGCCAACTATCTTAAGAAAAGAAGTTCTCTTTCCAAAAGAAAGGAAAACTGACAACTGAGAGGAACCTATTTTCAGATAAGTAAATCATGTTTGTTATAACTAAAGCTTCCTTTTTAACCTATCTAGGTATAAAGATGTCTATATGTGTATTTGTGGATACATATGTAGTCTCTGTCTATCTATTATCCTGAATTAAATCGCAATCTTAGTAAAAGCAACAGAATACATTCTGGCTAGTTTAAGCAGAAATACTCTTTTAGAAAGGATATTGAAAGATACAAGGTAGCTCGGAGGGTCAGTATTAGAGATGATGCAGTCAGGAGTAAGATGGAAACCACACTACAGTGGCTTCCCTAGTGAAAACACCACAGCTCACACCAATAGGGATGGACATATGATGCCAGGAACCTTATGATGGCTGCCCTTTAAATGTGGAATGTTTCCACACTCACCTCACCAGTGGCTCACCAATGACTCCATTCTATGCTGTACCCGAACTTCATTTTCCTCACTTATAAATAAGAGTTTTGCCTAGATAGAACTGAGGCAAGGTTATCTTAGCTGCAAGGAAGGCTGCAAGGGTGACTTGAGGAAGAGGGGATTACAATGCAGAAATTCTCTGAACAGGAAGAGTGATTCAGAGGCTGTGTGACTGCAATAGGACTAATGTTGACTTCAGTCTACCCCTTGACTGTAATACACAAACCACTCCCTTCCATACTTACATTTCCCAACACTTAATTTGAAGAGCCATATCCATCCCCTAACAAGAATCATGATTTGATTACAACTCCTTCCCCTAAATCTACACTTGTTCACCCTTTCCCCTTTCTTTTCTACCATTAAAGGACCACATGGCTCTATCCTTTTGTAAGTTTGCCAACTCCTCATCCAAAAGGCTGTTATTGTTCCTATTGCTATTATACTGAGCTCTGGGAGGGATGGAGGAAGGAAAGTTGAAGGAGATAATTAATATTAATCAGGAAATTCTCTGAAGGCAGGGAATTGTCAAGACAGAACTGAAAACAAATATTATGTCCTGTTGTGTTCTTTTCACAATAGCTATTCCATTGTTGGAGGTTTCCTTTCAATGTTTGACCTCATTCTACATCTCTTTCCCCAGGTACATCCTTCCTTGGAAAAAAGGTCCCAGTTGTAACTTGAGATTGCTGCACCTGTCTTGAATCTCTCCCAGAGCTTCGTTGGGCTCCAGGCTTTCCCTGATCTCAGTGACCTGGTAGAAAATCATCTTCCCTCCATAGGAGGAAGCTAACGATCTCTATTTTTCTCCTTACGTCAAGGATGACTCACACTAGAATGTAAGACAATGAGAAACATTATCACTCCTCATTCATTCCTATTATTTCTTCATTTATTTACTCTGAAATCCTTAAACCCAGAGATTAATATGGTTTACTATCATAGCAGTCTTGACATTCAAGAAGCAGAGCCAAAGAGAATGCTATTGGTTTTTAGGGAGGGGGGTAGATGGAGAGCATCTCTCAAAGAACATTAAATGGGATCCTAACATATGCTGACACTTGTTCAAATCGCCATCTTTTCTAGCTACTTCCTACATCCTGTCACAACTCTCATGGCTCTCTCCCCAAGCTGACCCTCAAACTCCTCTACCCACCAGCACTACACTATTTAGATTATTTTAGCTCTTGGTCCACTATCTCTTATTTATTACCATTCGGATACATATTTTGGGGATAGAGGACAACTCAAAAGAAATCAGAGTTTGGCCGCAGAACTCTGTGAGCATCCCCGAGGGTTCTGATGGAGGAAGGAGGATCCACAAAGAGCAGAGGGAATTGCACTTAGAGGGTGCACTGGGTAAGCCAAATTCCTTCCCCTTTCCCCCCTCTCTGCCTATTTTTCATCATAGAAGCCCAAAGAACAAGTTTGTCAAAGACAAAAATCTCCTCAGAGGGTGGAAGGGGAGGAGAAGAAGCTAAGCAGGCAGAAAACGAATCCTCAGGAAAGGGGATGGTGAATAACTGTGAATCCGAATATTGGTCATTTTTGTCTGGTCACAGTTCATTCATTTGTTCATTCTGTGTGCTTCCATTCTCCAAAATACCCAGTCAATAACGTATACCAAGACAGGAGCCCAATATTGGGAATTAAGCAATAAATCAGACAGAGCATAGTCCACTGCCTCAGTAACCTCTTTGTGGGTTCCCCTCCCATCCAGCCTGACTACCTGCTGCTCTCAGGGTTGGTTTGTTCTTGTTAGCAAGGTTGCGCCCCCTGGTGGCTCCCTTCCGCAACAGCGGACACCAGGAGCAGAAGATGTCCTAGGCAGCTCCCTGCTAATAACAGCAGCTCCCCACATGCCTGGTACAGGACCTGCTCCCATCAGCAGTGCTCTTAAAGTGCCTGTTGACTCACCATTTTGTGAAGCATTGACCGTTAGCACCAGAGCTGAGTGTCTCAGCATCACCTCCAAGGAAACTGCTTGCACTAAGCTGCCAATAGACAATACCAATGCCAGGTCCCTCTTCAAAGGCCCTTGCTCCAAGCGACTGGAACAGGTTTCTCAAACTTTAGTACGATACAGAATCTCAAAGGAAAACAGCGCTTCAGCCCCTAAGAATGTGTCTGCAAACTGCAAGCTGAGAAATACTTCCTTAAGTAATGTCTGATTCTATTTAAATGTTCTTCAACTATATACTATCATAAGAGAAGTTTTATTGATATAATATATAATATCCAAAATAATTTCTTCTTATATCATAACAATGGAGATAGAAAATAATTAGAAAGTTTAGAAATTATCCAGATTATATCCATTAGCTCCCCAAGCTGGATCCCACAACTGGCTCAGGAAGTGAATCTCACCCTACCCCACATCATCTCCCTCCTAGCCATCTCCTTCTGGGCACTCTGAAGCAAGACACAGAACATTGATTCTCTGATGACATTTCACTTCCCCTAAAGAGTGCTCTCAGGACTGATATGTCCAAAGGAAGGTAACCAGGGAATTGACAAAAGCTGAACTTAATTTCCTCTCTGCCCTCAGAGGGTACAGGGACACCCAAACAATTCAAATCCCAGAAACGACTTCATAGTTCCTGAGCATATTACGAGTAGCAGATACTGCTGCCTGCCTACCTAGTATCTATTCTCTCCTTCTTTATTACCAAGAGATTTCCAATTTTGTTCAAGGTGACAGTGAACCCAATTTCATTTTCTGTGTAGCCAAGGGTGATGAAGAGATATGGTTTTAGCCTTAGGCTAGAGTTGTAAGCAGAATTGTTGGGCAGGGCTTTTAGAAAGCTCATAAAAGGAAGTGAGTTTAGGCAATTTTAGCCCTTTACTCTACCCCTCCTCTAGTATGTGGAGGCCATAGTTGATGTGAAACTATCATCTTCCAGCAGATGGCCATGAGCATGACAGTCATACTGAAGGTGGCAGGGCACTGGGGTTGGGAGGAGCCTGGGTCCCTGGTGCCCTTTACATCCTTTACATCCTGTCCCAGCCACTGTTTTTAGAGGTTTCAATTACTTATAACCAAACACAATCTCTAACTGATATGCTATTTAAACAAAACTTGCATGTTACCCTTGCAATGGTATTTCAAGTAATGTGCCTGCAAGGTTATTCTGGAAGCATGTCGAGTCTTGCAAGTATGTTGAAAGAATGTGTTATTTTTCTCCTCTATCAAAATGAAAAATACATCTGTATATGCTATTTCTCACTGTTTTATTGACATAAAGTAGAATTCACAGCTCAATATTTCTGAAGTAGCTCACACTACTTTGGTTTGTTTGTTTGTAGCTTTGTCTTATTCAAGATTCTCCAGGGAAATAGAACAAATAAGGTATGTGTATATATAGAAAAGGAATTTATTATAAGGAATTGGCTCATGTAATTATGGAGGCCAGTGAGCCTGAAATCTGCGGGCTGGCAGGTTGAGACCCAGGAGAGCTGATGTGCAGTTCCGGTCCAAAGGCTGGCAGCCTAGAGAATTCCCTCATGTCTCCAGGTGGCTGGTCTTTTGTTGTATTCAGGCCTTCAACTGATTGGATGAGGTCTACCACATTAAGGAGGGTGATCTGCTTTAAAACATTCACCAATTTAAATTTTAATCCCATTCGAAAATATCCTCCAAGTTGACATATAATATTAACCATCACAGGGTTTGTATTTTTGTTTACTCTTTTAACGCAGACTGACTCTAGGATAAAGGGAATTGTACATGGCTTTGCCAAAATCCCTGGAGTGATTTTTTTCTCTTTAAAAATGTAAACAAGGTACAAAACTCGTAGCTACCTCTTAACAATAATCATATCACTCCTGGCTTTAAGGAAAAGTTAACAGAGATACATGAAAGTTCCAGTAAAACTGTATTTATTGAAATTACCACCCCTCTTAAAATTTGCTCACATTCCAGAGGGACTAGAGTTTGCCATTAATTTGTTACTAACCAAGAGAAAGAGTACCCTTTCTATAGCAGGGAGCTCCAGGATTTAATTCTGTGCTGTGAGCCTGACATTCTAATTCTGGAATTCAATAACATCACACATCTTTTTTTCCCTTCAAAATAGTCACTTAAAATATCATATAGTTTTCTGCATCTGAGCTGTCAAGTATCCTGGAAGTTGCTGTCATTAATACACCCCTAAAAGAAACCCTGGCTGAATCATGTGTTCTACAAGAGATCTGGGACATCTTACATACATATGTTATACATTATATATTTTGGAAAAGAATTTAAGAGGAGACTCTTAAGGTTAAGAGGACAACAAAGTCAAAGGCAAGATGAGCACACAAAATGTTAAACATATATTTTTATGTTTTTTAGAGATGAGCCACAGATCTGGCTCTAGTATTTCTAGTGGCAAAGAAGGTGAGAAATCCAATCTATTATAGGATTTAGAATGTTCCACAAGATAAAGTAAAAGAAAAACTTAATGTTCCAGAGAAAAATATAGTTTTCCTTGGTTTTGAGTCTCCTACAAACACTAAATGTCATGGATAAGACCCTTCACAATATTCCTACTAAAATAGGTACACCCTACGTACGTTTATGATTTCCACACCACTGTTTATGATAGGGTATCTTAAAATACTGCTTCTGAAAAAAAAATTCTACAAAGGAGCAAAATAATCTAGTTTCAGTATGTCACTCTCTATAGCTTGATCTAAGGGTAGAATTTGAACCCTAGAGCAGTGATTTTTGAACCATGCATCCTGGACCCTCTTGAATTCCAGAGAGGTGCTTTCAGGGTTACCCCAGTGGGGGAAATATGGCTGAGACCGAGGAACCCAAGGTCTTGTTATCATCTACCATCCTTTTAATGTATGTTTGGATTTAATTCGCTAATATGTTTGTTGAGGAATTTTGCATCTATGCTTATGAGGGACATTGGCCCATAGTTTTCTTTGCTTGTAATGTCTTTGTCTGAATGATGCTGGCCTTAGAAAATGAGTTAAGACGTGTTCCCCCTCTTCTATTTTCTGAAAGATATTGCATAGAATTAGTATTATTTTTTTCTTAAATATTTGATAGAATTCACTGTTAGCATTGCCTCGTATTTCTCACTTCTTTATCCAAAGCTCCCTGCGGTAAGGTAAACAGATAAGATACAGAATTCCAGGTTAGATTTAAATTTTAGATAAATAGAAAATAGTTTTAAAATACAAGTTTACCCCATGCAATATTTGAGCCATATTTATATTAAAATATTCATTATTTATCTGAAATTCAAATTTAACTTAAGAGAGTTAAAATCACGTGAACACACAACTTGTCCATGAAGGTTCAGTAGCACTATTCTTAACAGCCAAAGAGTAAAGACAAGCTGAATGTCTATCAACTGATGAATGGATAAACAAGATGTGGCATATCCATACAATAGAATATCATCAGCCATAAAAAGGAATGAAGTACTGATTACGTATTATATAATTAACATGAAATATCCAAACTGGCAAATCCATGAGGACAGAAAGGAGATTAGTGCTGCCGGAGGGCTGGAGGAAGGGGAGAATGGAGAATGATTGCTAGTGGGCAAGGGGTTTCTTTTGGGGGTGATGAAAATATTCTAAAATCAGACAGCGGTGGTGGCCACATTGTGAATGTACTGAAAACCACTGCATTGTATACTTAAAGGGGTGAATTTTATGGTATATGAATTAGAGCTCAATAAAAATAACTAATGAGGCATACCAGGGTGGCTTAGTCAGTTAAACTTCTGACTCTTGATTTTGGCTCAGGTGGTGACGTCACGGTCATGAGAGAGATCTCTCTCTCTCTCAAAATAAATAAATGAACTAAAAAAAAAAAATAACTGGTGAAAAATTTAACTAGTCACCATCCTATATTATTTGTTAAATCTGGGTGCATCTGATCAGTAAAACCCAAGTTACATACATCTGCACTGTAGCCACAGGGGCCTCTGGGAAATGCTGGTTTGGGACTTACAACGTGGAAAGCCATCAAAATGTATACAGGGGTTTTGAGACATGTTGAACAGCCTCAAATGGCAGATGTTTACTACAGATTCTGAAGTGAAAATGCCTGGGTTTGAATGTCATGTCTGCCACTTACCAGCTGTGAGACGAGGGAAAGTTACATGGCATCCCCTGCTTCTTGAAAGTTCATATTACACCACTATGCTCTTACAAAAGACCTCCATTAGCACCTGTTTTTGCTAACTGAAAGAAATTTGAAGAGCACTGTTGCTTTTACATTAGAAAGTGAAAAACGAAAGCAGCGCTAAGCTTCTATTTTGCAGCGAGCTGTTCTAGAGGCAGCACGCACCCAGAGAGGCAGAGTGGCCTGCCAAGCTCCTTCCCCAGGAACTAAACTCAGCATCTCAGCATCAAGCTGCACAGTTTTGAACTGTATCTGTGAGCATCTGTGCTTTATCTCAATTTATTTTGTGCATCTGTTAGCAAGATGTGTCCTGAAGCATCAGAAAAGCCTAAGAGAGGTTATTTTTGGGGTCTGGGAATGCTCAAAAAATTTTCCATATAAATGAATGGTAATTGCTTCTTCATTTTATGGCGTTTTGGCTTATGGAAGTTCTCATAGGAGCGCTCTATTTTGGGATAGCAAAGGAAACCTTGTAACCATCTGTGTCTCAGTTTCCTTACACGTAAAATTTGTCAGTACTGGTATTGTGATTGCTTCCTAACTGGTCTCCCTGTTTCCTTCTGCATTCTCCCTGCACTCTCCATTTACAGAACAGCCAGAGGGATCCTTTTAAAACCTAAGTTAGATTGTGTCACTTAAACTCTTTGGTGGTTTTCTAGACTACTCAGAGTAAGAGAATAGGGGCTTATACTGAAGAGACACTTTCAGAAGGGGAATCACAGTTGAGCAGGATGCAAACAAGAGAGATCAAGGAAAGAGGTATAGGAGGTACAGTACTGGAAGGAAACAGCCAGGAGATCTTAGAAAACAAACCTTCATATTTTCTAAACCCCACATGAAAAAAGTAAACAGAAGAGGGAGCTCCGTGGTGTTAGAAAAGCTATCTTGAATGAATATTAAATAAAAATGAGCCACAGAAAGGAATCAAGATTAAATCCCAAAGAAAGTTGTCACAATTACAAAGAGAATAAGGAACAGAATTATACCCTGCAGTCATTAAAGAAAGATAGTGCCTTCAAAATAAATTAAAACTATAGCTTATTATTTCAAAGCAGGCTAAAATACATACAGAAAAGAATATACATGAGAAAACATACACAGAAACAAGATGACAGAACGCAAGAAGTTGGTATGAAGAATAAAAGAAAAAATCATTTTAGATATGAAGTCTGAACTATGAAGAACACAGAAGAAAATAAACACAAAAATATGCCTTAAGAGAAGTTGAAGATGAAAAAGAGAAAAATGTTAAAAATCAAAAAGATATGGAGAGAAAGTACAAATACTTAAAACAGGTAAAAAAAAATCTATACAGATAATAAGAGTCACTGAAGCAAAACACAGTGTAAGAGAAGAAATACTAAAAACTATAATTTGAGAAGAAAAATCCTGAGGAAACAAAGATGTGAAAGAGGTTACCATTTAACTGAGACTATCAACCCAAGATGACCAACATGGCATGTAAAATTACTAGATTTTAAAGGAAAAGAAAAAATGTTTGGATATCTAGGTAAAAAAGAGCAAGTGCCTTATAAAGAAATGAAAACAGATTGTCTTCAGACTTTTCAACAATAGCACTTCCTGCCATAGAAATTTGAGTAATGACATATTTTATTTTATTTTATTTTATTTTATTTTATTTTATTTTTTTAAAAATTTTTAATGTTTATTTATTATTGAGAGATAGAGAGACACAGAGTGTGAGCAGGGGAGGGGGCAGAGAGAGGCGGAGACACAGAATCCGAAGCAGGCTCCAGGCTCTGAGCTGTCAGCACAGAGCTCAATGTGGGGCTCAAACTCACAAACTGCGAGATCATGACCTGAGCTGAAGTCAGTCGCCTACCCAGCTGAGCCACCCCGGCGCCCCGAGTAATGACATATTTTAGATACTCAGAGAAAGAAAATGAGAGTCAAGAATTTTATATCTGGCAAAATGACTTTTCGAGTATGAAAAGCACAACCTGTTATCAACATGCAAGAACCCAGGGAATATTGTTTCCCTGAGCCCTTCCTGAGCTAGCCAAAATGATTCCAGGGATTTCCAAGTATGCACTGGCGGCAAGTACTGAAGATGTCATTCCCTGTTGATCTGAGACTAAATGAGGGCTGATATGGAGAGAACATCATATGTCATGGTCGTAGGCTGTGACAGTGTGGATATAAAGCAACTATTCTTAAAAAAAATAAATAAATAAAGGAGAATAGGGATAAAATTACAAAAAATGTGTGACTATTTTCAGTAATCATAATTGGTAGTGAGAGTGTCAATATTGTTATTCTGAGATTCTAATGTGAGATAGAGCAAGTGAATACTGATGAGCTATTCTAATCCTATCATTCACTGTCTTCTTGAGAACCAGAATTCTTTTTTTTAATTTTTAATTTTTATTTTAGAGAGAGAGAGTGGGGAGAGGGGAAGAAGGAGAGAGAGGGAGAGAGAGACAGAGAATCTTAAGTAGGCTCCACACTCAGCACAGAGCCCAACGCAGGGCTTGATCCCGCGAACCCTGGGACCTGACCTGAGCCAAAGTCAAGAGTTGGATGCGCAACCCACTGAGCCAACCAGACACCCCTCTTTTTTTATTTTTGAGAGAGAGAGAGAGAGAGAGAGAGAGAGAGAGAGAATGAACATGTGCAGGGAAGGGGCATAGAGAAAGAGAGAGATCTTAAGCAGGCTCCATGCTGGGCATTCTTGGTCTGACATAGGGCGTGGTCTTGGGGCTTGGTCTGACAACTATGAGATCATGACCTGAGCCGAAATCAGAAGTCAAGTGCTTAACTGACTGTGCAACCCAGGTATCCTGAGAACCTGATTTCTTATATGAAAGAAAGGAGTCTTGAAATTTATAGTCTTGATATGTGAATAGAAAATGTTAGTATGAACGTGTGTGTGTGTGTGTGTGTGTGTGTGTGTGTACCTACTGAAAGCCCTAGAAACATAGACCAATCCAGGTATCTATGAATACCCCTAATGTTTAGACTGTTGTTTTGAAATACTATTTCAAGAAATCAAGGCTTCTTGTTCTTGGAGAACTGGCTGATTTTAGGTACAGGGCAAGAAATATACAAATTGAGCCTGGAACATCTTATATGCCAGATAGCAAGGAGTCTGTCAAAGACTACAAGGTTGTGTCAAAAAGACTCTGAACCAACTTGAAGAGGTTTCCATTGGCCAAAGAGGGAGTAATTTGAGCTTCAGTATGATAATAGCTACCATGTATTGCAACACATAAAATATATTTGAATTGATGAGTTCATAATGATATTTTTAAAATATAAAAATAAATGGTCATCTTTGGAGGATAATAGGGAAACAATTTATTACTATCTTGAAATCTGGTAAATAAATGGAAAGAATCAAACATTTATCCTGCCTTTCCTGTATGAACTTTACCATTGTGTAACCAAATAGTAGAAAAGGAAAGCATTGCTTTATAAAATTATTCCAGCTGATAGATGAAAACTAAATTATATCATTTGAATGTCACTAATTTGCAACTACCAGCAAATTAATGAATCTAGGAAATGAACATCAGTGGTTGCTAATATCATAAAAAAGAGCCAGCCAGACATTATGTGCCTCCCGATAAAAGAGCACAGGATTTTTATTCTCACCAAAGGAAGAGAACTTGAATCTGCTCAAGGTCTGAATCCAGCACCCAATCCGCAAGAAACGGAGGACAGTGGAACATACTGAATGCATCATAAGGATGCAATCAGCAAAATTATAACTGTGGAAAATTCCATAGGCCAGTGATTCTCAATGTGTGGTCCCAGACCAGCCGCACCCACATCACCTGGGAACTTGCTAGAAAAGCAAATTCTCAAGCCCCATTCTGACCTACTGAATCAGAAATTCATGAAGGGAGGTCCAACAATCTGTATTGTAATGAGCTGATGCAGGCTTATGTTTGAGAGCCACTGCTATAGGCCTATTGTCCAGGGTTCTTGAATAGAAGCGAAAGGAAAAGAAAGGGTTAGAAGAGAAGCTATAGACTAAATGAGATACATCGATTTTTTTTTAAATGAGTGAGACAAAATTACAGTGTTTAAGGACCTGCATTTGGGTGAAAAATCATACAGAACCATAAGGACGTTATTCGGACAAAGTTAACAGCACGGTCGCTTTGGGAGAAATGTAGGAAGTTATAACTTTACTGAAGTCAGAGCACATGAGAGGATGCCTGGAGTGCTGGAAAAGTTCTGTTTCTTCACCTGGGTGATAACTACAAGGGTGTTTGGTAGATAATACTTCACTAAAGCTATACATTTCTTTTGCATGGTTTTCTGTATTTTTGTTTTGTTTCACAATAAAAAAATTATTGAGAAATTATTGTTGATTGAATGACATTATTTAAACCTCTTGGGCCTTAGCTTCTTTGTCTGAGCTATGAAGATGTAGCTTCATGCTCACTCTGGAATTTTATTTCACAAGCCAAATAATGCTGACCTTATGGTAGTTATTTGTCATGGTTACGGGAAATGACTGCATACATTATAGTCCTCTAAGCCAGTACTTAAATCATGTGTGGGGAGTGGAGAGAGCAGAAAGGATTGGCTTAATTCTTAACAATAATTGCCTCTACACTCCCATTTTCTCTTTGCAACTGCCTGAGAAATACACTCTGTCACCAGAAGCCCGTCAAAGAAGAGGAAAAAACTGTAAACGTGGGATCCTTTGAGGTAGTAGCATCTCATTTCCCTCTGGAGGGAGGATGTGTACTTATAATCACTCTTCTGCTTAAGACGGGGGTCATCGCACAGGCAAAATCTGCGGAGAACTGGCACGGGATTCAAAGTTGGACAATTTCTTTCAGCTCAAATAAAGGCGAGCCTCAGCGAGGAGGTATGAGTGATGCTACAGGGCAAGGTCCCATCCCACCAATGACTGAGGTAAAGACTGAGCTGTTGGTGTGGAGAACTCAGCAGTAGGACTACACCAGAGCAGAATGTGGCAAAAGCCTTCACGGACCACTCCCCCTGACTGGTAGCGATCGGGCCAGAACTCTGTGGCTGCCAGGCCAGGGAAGTGTGTGCCCATGGGTCTTAGGGTTGTGTGTAGACAAAGGTAATTGTGAAGGAGCTTGAAACCACTCACTCGGTTCGGGAACTTTTACACCCCTTAATTCTTTTTCTCCCTCTTTTATATAAATATTAATTCCTTTTATAAATATGTTAATGTCTGTGCTTTCTATTTAACTTTTATATTTGTCAATTTTTATTGTATTTCATAGGAATATCAGTCTGTGATTGATTGGAAATTAAAGCCCCCCCCCCTGCCCCCCACCGGCCTTCTAAAAGTGTGTCTGCCATAGATAGTTTGAGAAGCACTGAAATATAGACCACATTAAAATTTTAAAATTCTGTTCATTAAAAGGCATCATAAAGAGTGAAAACACAAGTCACTGAATGGGAGAAAATGTTTGCAATACATAAAACACATAAAGGACTAGTATCTAAAATACATAAAGAATTCATACAAACTAATTAGAAAAATGGGCAAAAGAGTTGAAAAGTCCCTTCACGTAAGAGGAAGGCCTGATGGCCAATAAGCACATGGAAAGGGATCCGTTCATTTGGGAAATGAAAATGAAAACCACAGTGAAAACCACATGGTCACCAGATGGGCAAAAATTATGAATGTATGAAATTATGAAATTATGAATGTATGAAATTATGTATGAAAAATTATGAATAATCTCCCAATTATGAATGTTGGTTGAGAGTATGGAAGCTCTCATATATTGCTCATGAAAATGTAGAATTGGTGACATCACTGTAGAAAAATCTCTGACGGTATGAATCTACCAAAGCTTAATATGCACATGACCCATGAGCCAGCAAATTCCACTCCCAGACACACTACAGATATTTGACTCAAGTAAGTCAAATGGCGGGTGCAAAATTTTGCAGAGCAGCATTATTTGTAATAACCCCAAATGGAAACACTCAACCATACATCTGTCACCTGAAGAAGGGTAAATTCTGGTTTATATACACTGTGGAACACTAAACAGGAATGAAAAAGAACAATCCACAGCTTTACACTACACCATGGATGAATCTGTCAGACATACCCCGTTGCCATAGGGCTTCATCATGGTTCCCTCAATGAGGCACAGGATGCTTCAGCAGATGAATTGGTCTATAAATTCAGATCTATCCTGGTGCTGGAATATTTTCCTCTGAAACAGAAGATTGATGGAGTCTGGGACCAGAAGAAGTTTCAGAATCTGACTTATAGTCTATGACTCTAAGAAAGTCAGAGGCTGGAACCAGAGTCAGGCCACCAGACCCCCTTGCTGGAGTCCTTGTGCTGGGGACTCACCAGGTTGGGGGTGGCTTCCCTATCTCCATATCTCAGCTGGACAGCATTTGGCCCAGTGGTTCTTGAACCAATCCCATATTTTGTGCTTGAATTTGTTAGCTTAGTCATCCCCTTCTTTATAGGGTGGGTGCCTGGTTCTCTCAAATTGTTCCTTCAACCCTTGCTGTTACTCCCTGCTGTAGGTGAAGCATCCCTGGATTGCCTCCTTGTGGGGCCCAGGAGTTCCTTCCATCCTTCCACTCAGTTCCCTCTCTGAGTTTTTACTGACAACTTTTGTTTATTGTACTGCTTGTTGGCATCTTTACTAGGGTCAAAGGATTAGGCAAAAATACTTCTTCCATTCGTTGTTAATCTTCCGTTGTTAATCAACGGTCCTAAGTCCTTGAACCCAAACTTTCCTCACCTTCTCCTGATCTAATTATATCTGTCATTTCTCTTTCTCCCCTGCAACTTCTACCTCTCCCTTTCTGCTGGCTCCTGCTCCTGCTGTGTGGAATGGTACCCCCCCCCCCCGCCCCCGCCCCGCCACTTTCCAACCCTTTCTCTACTCATCTCTGAGACCCGGGTTTTAGGTAATGTGTACCTCATCGCTGCCCCCTGTCCTGGATTTAATACTCATCACCAAGTGTGTCTCTCTCTGTCACTGAACCAACTACGATGCCAGCAGGGACACTAAGAGTATTTGCTGGATGGATGAATGAATAAATAGCTAATTATTGAGGAATGAAGGCGGTATTCAAAATTGGTCCATTTTGCTTGGGTGGGCACAAGTGATAAAGTATGAAACTAATCTACCTCATGAGGTTGGGAGATGTAACCGTGCTTTACCCTTTCTCTGTCTGCACAAATAATGAGGAGTTAGCTGCATTCTCTTAGAACTGAAAGCTTTTGTTGTTCTCCATGCTTCTCCATGATTTCCTGACCACGCAAGGGCCCTCCTAATCACTGCATATGTTACTGGAAAAGGCATGCAGTGCCCTCACATTCCCACTGAAGACCTCTCCTGATGGTCCCCACTATATAAAGAAAAGTTTCAAATTTTGTTTACAAACTGTATGTAGGAAAAGGGTATTATTTGCCAACCATATGAAGCAAAAGGTAAAATATTACGCAGACAATCCCCAACTTATGATGGTTAGACTTACAATTTTTCAACTTTGCAATGGTGTGCAAGTGGTTTGTATTCCGGTGGAAACTGTGCTTAGAATTTTTAATTTTGAGTTTTGATCTTTTCCCTAGGGATATGTGTACAACAGTCTCTCGTGATGCAGCCCCAGCTGCCAGGCAGCCACACGATCATGTGAGTAAACAACAAATAGACTGACAACCATTCTGTACCCACACAACCATCCCGCTTTTCACTTTCAGTACAGTGAGATTAAAGTACAATGAATTACATGAGATAGTCAACACTTACTATAAAATAGATGTTGTGACAAAGCAGGAAAGAACATCCAATGGAAAAAAGACAGTCTCTTTAACAAATGGTGCTGGGAGAACTGGACAGCAACATGCAGAAGGTTGAAACTAGACCACTTTCTCACACCATTCACAAAAATAAACTCGAAATGGATAAAGGACCTGAATGTGAGACAGGAAACCATCAAAACCCTAGAGGAGAAAGCAGGAAAAGACCTCTCTGACCTCAGCCGTAGCAATCTCTTACTTGACACATCCCCAAAGGCAAGGGAATTAAAAGCAAAAATGAACTACTGGCACCTTATGAAGATAAAAAGCTTCTGCACAGCAAAGGAAACAACCAACAAAACTAAAAGGCAACCAACGGAATGGGAAAAGATATTTGCAAATGACATATCGGACAAAGGGCTAGTATCCAAAATCTATAAAGAGCTCACCAAACTCCACACCCGAAAAACAAGTAACCCAGTGAAGAAATGGGCAGAAAACATGAATAGACACTTCTCTAAAGAAGACATCCGGATGGCCAACGGGCACATGAAAAGATGTTCAACGTCGCTCCTTATCAAGGAAATACAAATCAAAACCACACTCAGATATCACCTCACGCCAGTCAGAGTGGCCAAAATGAACAAATCAGGAGACTATAGATGCTGGCGAGGATGTGGAGAAATGGGAACCCTCTTGCACTGTTGGTGGGAATGCAAATTGGTGCAGCTGCCCTGGAAAGCAGTGTGGAGGTTCCTCAGAAAATTAAAAATAGACCTACCCTATGACCCAGCAATAGCACTGCTAGGAATTTACCCAAGGGATACAGGAGTGCTGATGCATAGGGGCACTTGTACCCCAATGTTTATAGCAGCACTCTCAACAATAGCCAAATTATGGAAAGAGCCTAAATGTCTATCAACTGATGAATGGATAAAGAAATTGTGGTTTATATACACAATGGAATACTACATGGCAATGAGAAAGAATGAAATATGGCCTTTTGTAGCAACGTGGATGGAACTGGAGAGTGTGATGCTAAGTGAAATAAGCCATACAGAGAAAGACAGATACCATATGGTTTCATTCTTATGTGGATCCTGAGAAACTTAAAAAAATAAATAAATAAATAAATAAATAAATAAATAAATAAATAAAATAAAATAGATGTTGTTGGTTAGCCGTAGGCCAATGTAAGTCTTCTGAGTACATTTAAGGTAGGTTAGGCTAAGCTATGATGTTTGGTTGGTTAAGTGTATTAAATGCATTTTCTTTAAAAAAAAAATTGTTTTTAGTGCTTATTCACCTTTGAGAGAGAGAGAGAGAGAGAGAGAGAGAGAGGCAGAACATGAGTGGGGAGGGGAAGAGACAGAGACACAGAATCCAAAGCAGTCTCCAGGCTCCAAGCTGTCAGCACAGAGCTTGATGCGGGACTCAAACCCACAAGCTGCGAGACCGTGACCTGAACTAAAGTCAGACGCTCAACTTGACTGAGCACCCACGCGCCCCTGAATGAATTTTCAACTTATGATATTTTCAACTTACAATGGGTTTATTGGTAACCCCATTGTACATGGAGGAAAATCTGTACTTAATTACAAGAGTGAGAATTAATTTTTAGTTGTCTCCCCTGTGTTAATTGGGATGCTGCAGACTGCTGTTGCTTGGAGGTCATGTCTGTGAGTGACTCACTGTTGAGAATAAACATCTCTCTAACTCAGGAACAGAATGAGCATTAATAGTCTGCCATAAATCCTGTTGGTTCACAGTTTGAAAGCTTGTTTTTGCACAGATGTTAATACTAATGTGTGGCTTTAAAACACTCCTTCCATTATGCCAATGTTGTGTTCCAACATTCCCCGTGAAGGGTTTTATCTATTGTTTTACTCACCTGCCTTTGCAAAACTCTCACCTGATGGTGAGAAACACAACCCACCCTCTAATATCCCAGAGCACAAAGAGAGGGCAACCTCTCCTCTGAGTGAGAAAAACAGGGCTACATTTGTGTGGGAGGAAACTTATATATACCCATGTTTATAAATAATAGATTTTATACTATATCTATTAATTATATCAATCAAAATGCATTAAGCATCAGTTATGTGCACACTATACCGGGGCGCTGGGGACACGACATTGAATAAAATATGATTTCCAACCTCAAGTTCTAACAATCTAGTGAGGGTTAATACTTTAGCACCAAAGAGGGATGTGACTTATAGTTTTTAACCACTCTTTAAAAATTCCACATTTTCATTTAGAGTCATCACTCACGTGAACAGTCTCTCCTTTTATGAGAAGGGAAAGCATCAACTCCAGTTTCTGTTCTTTTGCCCCAGCCAGCCATAATTCCTGAGACATTTTCCTGAGATCTTTTCATCAAAAAAAGAGAAAATGTACAAACATGACACCGACAAGGGTAGTGGCACCATGCCTGTGGGCAGGTCAACATGTTATCATGTGATAACACGGACCACATGTGGTATCATGTGACCACGAGGAACAAACTGGGATTTACAACCACACTCATATTCTAAGGAGGTAGCTCTCATTAGATGGAGGCCTTGTTTTTCAGCTGAGCCCTTTCAAGGGTGCTGAAGTTGGAAGCTGGCCGTGGAGAAAGTTTGCGTCACAGAGTGAGAAGAATCAGGAGTTCTCAGTGTCAATCCTTGGGGGAGGAAAAGAGGAAGAAAGAGAAGCAAAGCGGGGAGGTGTCAGAGTGTGGAGGAGAGACAGAATGAGGCAAATGCTCTGTGCACGAAATGGTCAAAGAACCACCCTCAGTGGTGGGACAGGCCACAGGATGATGCCCGGGAGTCAATTTGAAGGAGTTTGCATGGCTGTAGCGAAGCATCTGTTGACCTCTGTGGTCTTCCCCCTTCCTCAGTAAAGTCTGCTACTCACATACAGGACGTGCACGGATGGGCACGGATGGGCTGTGTGGTGGGCAGAACCATGGCCCTCAAAATTGTTCTAAATGCTGGGACCTGTGATTACGTTAGATGACTGTGATGTGATTAAGGATCTTGAGGTGGGGTGATTATTCTGGATTATCTGGGTGGCCCAGTGTAATCACAAAGATCCTTAAAAGTGGGAGAGGAAGGCAGAAGAGGAGAGGTAGGAGATGTGAGTACAGAAGAAAGGCCTAGAGAGATGTGACATTGTTGGCTTTTAGGATGGAGAAAAGGGCCACCGCCGGGGGTTAGAAAAGGCCAGGAGACAGGTTCTCTGTTAGAGCCTCAGAAAGGAAAGTAGCCCTCACCAACGCCTACATTTTAGCCCTGAGAGACTCACGTTGGATTTTAGACTTCAAACTGTAAGATAATAAATGTACATTTTTAAGGCACTAAGTTTATGGTAACTTGTTACAGCAGCAACAGAAAACTAATACAGGGTGTAAGTCAGGGAGAGGAATTGAGTACAAAGACAGAACGATGTAAGTGAGATTTAGGGACAGTCGTGAGACCAGAGGGTTGCTGTGGCAGGCGTAATAGAATTTAAAGTCAGAAGGGTGAGTCTGACTCGGGCTGTGGGAGCCTTACATGAAAAATTAATGAGTTTAGACATGATCTTTGGGTTATTGGAAAGCTTCTGATCAGTTTCAGTAAGGAGGGGCAATGAGCAGAAATTCGGAAGCGGAGGCCATGAAAGCATACTAAGGGACCTCCTGCAGTGCCTTCTGTAAAGATGCCCAGGGCCTGCCTTGGGGGCTTGGCTGTGTTGGGGCAAATGAACGCCCTGGGACTGCCATCCCCACTTCTCTAGGGCACTTTGCCTTGTTCCCTGCTTTCTATTTTTGGCTTCTACTTCAGATTTCATTTGAACAAGGGATTTGTATCTGAAATAAAATTTTCAGGTTATGGAATGAGCACATCTTGCTACAGAGAGGTTAAGTGTCTTGTTCCAGGTCACCCAACTGGAAGGTAGGGAGGCAGGCACTTTTCCCTAGGAATCGTGACTCCCAGTTCTGAACTCTTCTGGTGGCGGGTCACAGGGATGGGAAGGAGAAGTAGATGAGGCTATCTGCTAGGTGATTTTCACCATGGACTACGGAAGCTTTGAGCATGAAAAGAAGGGTCTAGATGGGTGATGGGGATTAAGGAGGGCACTTGTGATGAACACTGGGTGTTGGTTTTAAGGGATGAACCACTGAATTCTACTTCTGAAACCAGTATGCACTGTATATTAACTAAAATTTTTAAAAAGACCAAAAACAAAGAAGAAGAAGGGTATGGATATGAAATGCAACTCTCAAGGATCAATGTGTCTTAGGGACTCAGTGGACCCAGAAACAGCAGTGTTTCACCCTCAGATCAGCAGCTGCCAGTGAGAAACAGTACACTGACCCCTTCCCAAGTACACAGATGGAAGGTGTGGACGTTGTGAAGCTCTTGCAGGAAGGAGAGTCACATCGGCAGACCCCAAGGTGGGCACACTAATGATGCAGACAGTCCCTTCGCAAGGAGGGTCCAGTGTTGGGTTAACAAAGCGAGAAAATGAATGGGGTGCCAGAGCAGGAAGCAGAAACCCACACTTGGGCTTCGGCTGCGATCCCGCAGGAATTACAGCTCAGTCTATTAACCTCCGCATGACCCCGCTTCCAGCCAACTTGTAAAATCATAAACCAAACAGCTCTGTGAGGGCTCGGAATGAATGTTTAGGGCCTTGTGGCTGTCTAAGCACGCCTTTCAATTGTCAGGGTATTATTACTTTAACAGGAACATTGTAATTACTTTTGCATTATTACAATACACAAAGTGATTTAAGCAGTAAAAAGGCTTTGATGAATTAGTAGTTCTTTTGATTCCTACAGTTTTGTGGCTCATGTTCAAAGACACCTTTTACAAGTTTCAGGTCCATGGAAAAACCACCATAGCTTTTACCCAGATTTTCTTTTTTTTTTCTGATTCAGAATCTGTATATCTTACTACTTCCTGGACATTCCACCCAAAATCTCACCCCCATCTCCAACTCAACGTGTTCAAAACTGAAACCCATCACCTTGCGCTCCCAGCTTGATTCTCCTCCTATATTTCTATGTGGGTGGATGGCCCTGCCACTCATCTGGCCATCCGAGCCCTGCATTCCATGAGTTATCTTTATTCTTCTCTGTCAGCCACCACCACTATTTACATCCGTAGAACACTATCAATCACCACCATAACAATAATAGTGGTGGCCACCTGGGTGGCTCAGTCGGTTAAGCGTCAGACTTCGGCTGAGGTCATGATCTCACAGTTGTGGGTTCGAGCCCCACGTCGGGCTCTGTGCTGACAGCTCAGAGCCTGGAGCCTGCTTCCGATTCTGTGTGTCCCTCTCTCTCTGCTCCTCCCCTGCTCGCACTCTGTCTCTCTCTCAAAAATAAATAAACATTAAAAAAATTTTTTTTTAAAGAGTGGTGGCCATTTCTGAGCCCCTTAGATACATTATTGCTAATCCTTAACAGTTCGGCAAATTTTATATTATCATCCTTATTTAATAGTCAAGGCCTTAAGATTCAGAGACATTCTTTCAGCAAAGTCCACCTGCTTGTAGGTGGCAGCCAGGGCCAGGATTTGAACTCACATTTGTCTGACTCTAAAATATGCATTTTCGATTAACCAGAGCACATCCAGTAGATTACCAATAGTTCTGTCCAAATTCCCCATTAAATATTACTGAAATCCACCCACTTGTTTCCATCTGCAGGGCTGTCCGCTGTGTTAGTTTATGTTTGTTAGTTCTCCCCAGGACTGATGGCAGGGCCTCCTTACTGGTCTCTCACCTCCAGTCTTATATTCTCAACTAACTCTCTAGTCATGTGTTGGTAACCCGACTGGTCATAAACACGTTCCTGCATGCTCACCCTGGGCCTACTAAATCTGAATCCCCAAGCCTGCATACCAGTCTTAGTAACAAGCATCCCCCCATCGGTTCTTAGGATTGGTCAGTATAGCCAAAGAGACCTCTAAGAGGGAAACCCCCTTCTTAAAACCTAAAGGGGCTCTTGGTCCCCAAAGGATAAACTGAAAACTCCTTAACCTGACATATAAGGGCCTTTCACGATTTAGCTCCTACTTATCCTATCAAAGTCACTTGGTTAATTGATGCACGGTATGGTAGACAGAATTACGGACCCCTAAAGTTGTGCCTGCCCTAATCTCCAGAACTCGTGAATAGGTTGCCTTAAGTGTCACAGAGAACTTTGCAAATGTGATTGAAGTTATGGACCGTGAGATGAGAAGCAGGTGGGCCCAACCTAATCTAATGAGTCATTAAAACGAGAGAACCTTTTCCGGCTGTGGTCAGAGAGGGCCATGATGATGAGAAAAGGGTCAAACAGATGACATAAGAAGGACTTGAACTGTCATTGCTGGCTTTGCAGATGGAGTTAGGGGCCATGAGTTAAGGAAGGTGGCAGTGGCTAGAAGCTGCAAAAGGCCAAGAAACAGATCGTCCCCTAGAGCTTCCAGAAAGGAATGCAACACCTTGATTTTAGCTCACGTTGGACTTCTGACCTCCAGAACGACCCAGTAATAAATAGGTGTTGTTTTATGCTGCTAAGTTTATGGTAATTTTTAAAAGCAGGAATAGAAACAAATGCACATAGTTTTCCAAAGGTGACCTGCTCATCTACACTTCTTTTTTTAAGTTTATTTTTTTATCTAGAGAGAGAGAGAGAGAGAGAGCACGCGTGCGAGCACACGCGCATAAGTGGGGGAGGGGCAGGGAGCGAGGGAGAGAGAGAGAATCCCAACAGCCTCCACACCGTCAGAGCAGAATTTGACTCGAGGCTGAACCCACAACCATGAGATCGTGACCTGAGCCAAAGTCAATGCTCAACTGACTGAGCCACCCAGGTTCCCCTCGTCTATACTTCTTGAACCTCTCATTCCTCTGCTTGGAGTGCCCTGTCGGGTCCACTTGGAAAACTCCTCTTCACCCTTCAAAAGTGAGCTCAAACTGGCCAATGCAGACTGGCATTTATGAATAGCTCCTTCAACTCTATAGCACCCAATATTATCAGCAGTAGTAACATCACCTTGCTTTTTATTTATTTATTTTTTTGTTTACTAATCTACATTCCCCATTCTCCTTAGGGCTGAGATCTGTCTTGCTAATTTTGTACTCCTAGCCTGGCATAGTGCCTGGTATTTAGTCAAAATTAGCTCAAAAAATATTTTCTGGGTAGTAACTATGGTGATATTGAAGAAATTGTATTATATAAGCACCTCATGTAAGCCATTTGCTGTTGGATTCTGTGAATCCTTAATAGAACTTCAGGGTTTTAAATGTTAAAAGTCAGAATGATTCCAAAAGTGAGTCTCTTTAAGACTGGTAGTTTTTGTTTACCACTTATATTTCTTTCTTTAGAAATCAATTTTTAAAATTTTCCTTATATGGAAAACATTTATTTCTGATATTTTACTCTGGACAGAAAACACCCAAAAGAAAAAAAATTACCTTGATCAAATGCAAATTCTGCATCCCAATGTTGTTATTAAGATTAAGCGTGCACATCTTCTCAGGAACTTGATTCTCACTGGTCCTCTTGCTCTGTAGCTGTGTGAAGAATTTAAGAGCCTTGCCATAGTTCCTCCATAATGTGAGAAAGCCTTTGGTAGCTAAGAGAGCACCATACGGATTCTAGGGAAGAAACTATCTGCTCCCAGAAGTAATCCTGTGGTTTTGTCCTGCCATCCCTGACATGACCCCGCTTTGTGTCAAAAGGAACCAAGCGGGGCATGACTGAGTGGCTCAGTCAGTTGAACTTCCGACTTCTGCTCACGTCATGAGCAGAAGTTCGTGAGTTCGAGCCCCCTCATCAGGCTCTGTGCTGACAGTTCAGAGCCTGCCTGGGGTTTTCTCTCTCTCTCCCTCTCTCTCTGCCCCTCCCCAACTTGTATGTGCTTAGGAGCCCCCCGCCCCTCTCTTCTCAAAATAAATACATAAACTTAAAAAAAACAAAAAAACAAAAAAACAACCCAAGGCCTCATCCCACACTTGCCTCAGGGCACAGGAGAGGACCAGGACAGGAACTTACTCTCCTAAGGTACCTGGAGAACTGTTATAAATTGTTTTCAGGAGTTGCTTTGTTCTCAGCCCTGTCTGCAAATTAGAACCACCTGGAGTGCTATTAGCAAATTCTTGTGGAATTCTTATCAGTTGGTATGTGGTAGGACCTGGGAACCGGTGTTTTTCAAAGATCCCCTGAATGATTCTGATGTGCAACCAGGCAAGATTCCCCGCAGGCTATAGTTTTCAAATTTCAGTTGGAATAAGAATGACAGGTGGTGTGTGCTTGGCATGCGGCATGGGCTCCCGGGGCCCCATCTGGGACCGTCCTGCTCCCAGAGTCCCCGCCAGCAGGTCTCAGGTGGAGTCTGGGAATCTGTTAGTTTAACCTGCAGCTCCAGCAAGTCTGAGGCAGCCCTGCAGGCCCCTGCCACCCACTCTGGGGGTGCAGACATTGTCAGTACCGCCATCTGGAAGCATCCGGCCCCACCCATTGCCCAGCTGCTAAAGTCAGGACACTGTCCTAAGAAGCAGAAACCCTGGCAAGGGACTCTTGGCGAGGGCCGCTGAAACAAAGGCTGCAGCTGTTTGCAAGCACCAGTTTGTCTATAATATGTTGACAGTGTGAAAGGGTGAGGAGAAAGCAGGACTGTATGCTGATGGCCATATACAGAACACAACCCTCCTTTCCCACCATGAGATAAAAGGGAATCAGGTCCTTAGGAATTCCACCTTTCCCAGTCAAGCATCCTGCTATGACATATTAACATCTTAAATTTCTTTTTTTTCTTTTAATTTTTTTTAATGTTTATTCATTTTTGACAGACAGAGCGCAAGTTGAGGAGGGGCAGAGAGAGAGGGAGACATAGAGTCCGAAGCAGGCTCCAGGCTCTGAGCTGTCAGCACAGAGCCTGACATGGGGCTCGAACCCACAAACCATGAGATCATAACCTGAGCTGAAGTTGGAGGCTTAACCGACACCACCCAGGTGCCCCACATCTTAAATTTCAATGGTAAATTTGAAAGAAGAGTTACATGAGAATTCACAAGTGAACTCCCACCACAGGCTGCAAACAACCGATTGTTTAAGATTCATTCAGCTTGGGGCGCCTGGGTGGCTCAGTCGGTTGAGTGTCCGACTTCGGCTCAGGTCATGATCTCGCACTCCGTGAGTTTGAGCCCCGCGTCGGGCTCTGGGCTGACAGCTCAGAGCCTGGAGCCTGTTTCAGATTCTGTGTCTCCCTCTCTCTGACCCTCCCCTGCTCACGCTCTGTCTCTCTCTGTCTCAGGAATAAATAGTTAAAAAAAATTTAAAAAAATAAAAAAAAAAGATTCATTCAGCTTCAGTTCATCCAGTTTTTATTCACTCAGCTTAAATTTTGTGACAGAAATGTTTTGACTGGGGGGCGGGGGGCGCCTGGCTGGCTCAGTCAGTGGAGCATGTGACTCTTGATCTCGGGGGTTGTGGGTTTGAGCTCCACATTGGATGTAGAGATTACTTAAAAATAAAATCTTAAAAAAATGTTTTGCATTGACTGACATAATATACGGGAAATTTATGAGTTTGTCACAGTCAGGTCAGCACTGCTCAGTTACCTGTGGTTTCATTTCAGGATATTTACATCAACAATCCTACTCATGAAGGACAAGCAAATATTTCCTTACATCAAGCGGGAGAGAGAACTCGGACTTCCCCACCCCTCACATTCACTTTCTCAAGGCTCTTGGATGAAAGATGGTCTAGAATGAGTCAGGCTGTTGCCTTATCTGCTGGGACCAGAGGGCTTCCAAAACCCCCCATGGATGGATCCAGATGGAAACTTGAGGCCATGGCATAAGAGTGGGTTATCTAGGTCAACTGAGAACTCTGGTGATGGTGAGCAGTAAGCAGGTGAGCCAGGGGTCCTCTATGATGAAGCCAAGTGGTGCCTGAGTTTGCTAAGATCCAAAGGTTTGCATTAAACTGTTCCCTGAACCTCCTACAGAAAGTCTCAGGATTCTTGGCACAGAGGTGGCCTTGGCTGCTGGTGGAGAACATAGTCTTCGAGATCGGTTGACCTGGCCTGGCAGCTATGGCTTTTTCCAGGCCTCCAGCCCTGACCTGACCCGCCTTGAGGGGTTCTAACCTAATCTTTGCGGTCACTGTACCTACAGTTACATTACCTCACACGCTTCCTAAACAGGGGCTGAAATATCAAAAAGTAAGTGCTGGTATATCTGGAATGAATAACATTTCTAGGAAATCTGAGCATGTGAAGAAGCGACTACATGTTCATTTGAATCCATTTCCCCAGCTTGTTGGTTGCTTACTGACAGCCAGCCCTGACAGAAGAAAGACAAATTTCCGCTTTCCTTTTAGAAACTTATCGGCTGCAAGTTGTCTGCAATTTGTGGAAACAATGTAAGAACTATAGGGAGAGCCAGGACTTGCCGTGTCTGCACACGCTTGGGGGGGCTCACCTCCAGTCCAAACTTTACCATGTTTCACACAGCATATGATAAATTTCACTTAATTCTTGAGGTTGGTTCGGATCTTATATAAAGGAGGGGCAACCATTTTCAAATGGCCATGTGATGTTACCTGCATTGCTAGACCGTGTTATAATCACTAACATGCCTTCCTTTGGTTGGGAAAGGATGAGTTTCATTCTTTGTTCTAAATGTGTTATTCTCCACAATCCCATCCTAGAGGGGAAAACTGTCTGGCTGAATTCTCAGTGTGACCCGAGCTCTAAATGACAAGCTATACATTATTTGGGTCTATCCACATTTAATTGTACTTCCACAGTTTCATGACCTGCACTGGAAGGCTTTTATGAGCCACTAATAACGTAGAAATCGGAATCTGACTAAAACCTATTATTGGCAGTAATCACATATTTGTAAACAATTCTAACAAAATGGAGGTACTTAAATTTTTTTTTTTTTTTTTTAGTGTTTATTTTTGAGATAGAGCGTGAGTTGGGGAGGGCAGAGAGAGAGGTAGACACAGAATCCAAAGCAGGCTCCAGGCTCCAAGCTGTCTGCACAGAGCCCGACATGGGGCTCAAACCATGAGGTCATGACCTGAGCCAAAGATGGACGCTTAACCAACTGAGCCACCCAGGCGCCCCTGAAATGGAGGTACTTTAAAAGGCTCTGTGACTTTGTGAAGCTCTGGCTGACTCTCTGCCTCAAAGCTTTTGTGGTACGTTGACTCGTATTTTCCTGCCTGATGAGGGATATTGCTCAGAGTGTTGACATAAAGCTTCTTTTGCCAGTCATGGGGGGGCATGTGTGCACACATGCAGGATGGAGGACTGAGAATATTTTAGTGGTACCCCAAAAAAAGCATCTGTTTTCAAAAAATGTTCACGTTTAGCACAAGAGTATTCTGATTCCACTAAATTATGGCATTAAGGTACGCATACATCCATGGGCCCTAGAGGAGATCCACATTTAAATTGGGAGCTCTCTCCTCAGTTCTGCGAAAGGTTGAAAGCACCATGTGAGTGGGTTACCATAAACTTTATACCCAACATGGGGCTTAAACTCACAACCCCAAGATCAAGAGTCACATGTTCTACTGACTGAGCCAGCCAGGCGCCCCTCTATCCCATTTTTTAAAATGCTGCTCGCATTGTATGTTGAGGACCGCCATATCGATTACCTGACCCATGAATGCATGTGATCTGCAGTTGGAAAAATGTGACAGTAGAAACATAAGAGTGTCCTCAGCTGAAAACTCTAACAGTAAGCCACAAAGACTGCTTGGGAGGTTTGGGAGTTGTAGTCTAGAACATTTTTTCCAGAACCTTCTCCTCAATGGTGGCCTGCAGCTTGTGCTCTGGGCAGCTGGGCTGGCAGCACCCTGGGAAGGCAGCACCCTGAGCTCACAAAATGGGGAGTGGGATAGGAGAAGGTTTGCATTCTTTTTTCCTTTAGCGGGGCCTGTTCAGGAAAAAGCCACCAATTCCAGCTCTTAGTGGAGGCTAAGAGCTTTGTCATCCCTGGAGGAAACCTCCCATCCTTTGAGATGAAACTCAAGTGTCACTTTCATGAAGCTTTTCTTTAACTCTGACCCTTGAGAATCCTCTTTTCCTCTTCTCAACACCTACCATTAACCCACTCCTCATTTTGTGTATATAACAGTGTCTAAACTGTGGATCAGTTATGTTTTGGTCTTATGTCCTTTATTGACTGTAAGTAGCTTGGGGACTGTCACGATGTCCTACTCATGTTTGTGTCCCTGATCTAGCACAGTGTCTTGCACATAGTAGGTGTTCAATTGATATTTAGTACATACGCAAGGAAGCCAGAGAAATGCTTTGTCTTGTACCTGGAAGTTGAAATTGATTTATCTTTGAGAAAGTGTTGCTAAAATTCTAAAGTCTCACTTATCCAGAATTGGGATCTCTTACCTTCTGCTTGTTCATCCATCCCTCCATCAGTCCCTCCATCCATCCAATGCTTGAGTCTACTGTGTTCCCATGCTAATCACTGGTTAGTAAGATGCGCAAGGGAACCCCTGTCTCTAGTGTGTGTCTATTGCCTAGAAGCCCAGAGTCTAAAGGGGCAGAAGATAAGGCAGAGAGTAATGACAACATACTATGAGAAGTGCTGTGAGGAGGGGTGGCAAACTCAGCTTTCTGACTCATCAAAACCCAGTGCTCTCTCACCATAGATTTTGTCTGCTGCTGTCCAGCTTCTTAAACTCTGCCCCACCAGCAAAACTTTTAAGCTTTATATTCTATAGGTTATATTATTTTAAAAACATTGCTGTGTAAAAATGTGAAATGTTCTACTACTGAATATGTTTTTTCCCAAGTGTTTACATATATCTAAAGCAAAGGTGATCAAATGGGAATTACAACACAATGTGAAAAGCAAACTATTTAGGTTGAATAACCTCACTCTACCGTTGAAACTTTTCAAAGGCTTCCCTTTGCCCTAAGAATAAAACCTGCAATGAGGTCTTGCCAGGACTAAAAGTTTCCACATGATCTGGCCCTATCTGCTTATCCTTCCCCACCGTCCTCTTTTCTCGGCTATGCTCCAACCAGGGTGGTCCCTCTGCTTGGTTCTCTTCCTCCATCCCATAGCGTGTGGGAGGCGGTGGGGTGCAGCCTACAAACTCATCAGAAAAGTCTTCCTGACCAGTTTATATAAAGGCATCTGCCCACCATTATTTTCTATCTTAGGAGCCTGATCTGACCACAACGTGCAATTATTTCATTTCATCACTTGTCTCTCTTGTTCTCTGAGCTCCACAAACTGTTCTGTTCACCAAGTTACCCGAGAAACCCACATAGTCTCTGGCACCTGGCAGACCTACTTTATAGATATGTCGTGAATACATGAATGTTAGGGCAGCTCACAGAATGTTAGGGCACCTGTTTGGGAAGGGAGGCCTAGCTAGGGACAAGCCGCTGCAAAACCCAGGAGTGGAACAACAGCGCCACCAAGTGATCAGTCACCATATTACCTAAGGCATCTGTTTTCCTGAAATCTGCATTAGAGGGCTGGCTGTTTCTGGCATTTAAAGGTGAATTGTAATCTACCAACCTTGCTTCTTTATTTCCTTTACTTAAAAAGAAAAAAAAAACTGTTCTTACTGTCCTCAAACATCTCCCACTTCTCCCCCTGCACAGGGCGGGGCATTTGAAGGCTTTGAGGCTAGCTAGCTAGGCAGACTTTGGGAGTTGCTATGGTAACTTTTCCCTTTTTTGCTAATGGTTTGGAAACCTTACATTTTCAAATCTGCGTGCTTTGAAAAGATCTGCTTGCATCTACTTTGTTTGTCAAGCTTTGCTTTGATTTACTGTATTTAATTTGCTTCACCTTCTAATTTGTTAAATGACATGTTATTAAAATTCCCCAAGGAGTCAGCAGAAATCTGCACTGCTGAGAGACATAACTGCATTCTGGAAGCATCGGTGATTCACATCTGAGCACCCCTCGCAAGGTCTGGAAAACCCATTAGGTTGTTACTGCTGAGCTGTCGCGGACAGAATCAGCGCTGGCCTGGAGTCTGCAGCCGGCAACTCCAGTTTTTGGGTGATGCTGGACAAGCCTGCGTCACCTCTTCATTCCCTATGCCCATCACCACCTCTGCTGCTCTGCCCTCTGCGGCCAACGGTCCTCCATACGAGGAGAGCGACCCTGATTGCTCATCGCACCTGCTTGTTTTGTCTCATTAGTCACCCCGACAAGGCAGGAAAACAGAATGTTCCATGCTCAATTAGAATGACGTGAAAATGCATCCCCGAGGTCTGTCCATCACAGATATGAGACAAACATAAGCAACAGAACATGCCATTAGGCGGTAATGGCCAGAGCAGCACCTCCATCTCAGGACTGAGGAAACAAGGCTGATTTAGAGAGGCCGTGCGGTGCAGGAGGGCATCCCTGCAGTGGGCAAGGGAAGTGCTAAGTAGAGGAAATGCTGGCAAGCAATGATTACAAAAAGGCTCCTAATAGAGATGGAGCTGTGAGAGCCTCCAGGAGAAAGGCAAAAGTAAACATTTTTTTGCATTGTGAGAAAAATAAATCTCAGAACCCTCTTAAACATTAGGAAGCAGCTGTAGGGTCCGTCTTGTGCTTCGAGTAAAAAGGGAGGCGATTTCTCTGAGCAAAGACCAAAGTCCCAGTGCCCTTTCTGTTAAGTGGCGTGTGTTTCCACTACCTCCCCATTTTATTTTTCAACAGAGTATGTGGTAGTTGCGTTACCTGAAGGCGTGTTCCTTGGAAAAAGGAAGAAATCAAATAACACAGAACTGTGTGTGGGAAAAACGAAGGCTCACTCTTCGTATCCCCTTTCTATGCACCTCTATGTAGGAGGTCCTCTTACTAGTTGGAGAGTTTTCCAGATATATAGACTTACCTATACATACGTAAATATATGTGCGTATATGTGTACATACACAATCTAGGCTTAAGGACTCAGTGAGACCGTGTGCTATTTCTGGAGTGCAGTTTTAACTTGGGGTCCAGTTTGAGTGTCAGGCACAGACCTCCTTCTTTGGGTGCTCCTTTTGTCTGCCCCCCTGAACCTGGCTCTCCCACCCCCTGCCACTTCATGCTGATCTCCCTACACACCATGCTGGGTCTGTATATCCTGGACATGCTGTCTGGATTTTGTGCTCGCTTTTCTGCCACCTTCCAGGTTGTTTTTTGTTCTGTTTTGTTCTGTTTTGTTTTGTTTTGTTTTGAAATCCCAGCTCTGTTACTGACCACGATACTCCCCAGAATCATTCACTTGAGTAAGGTTCACCTGCCTTCTTTATCTTCAGGGTCACAAGAGTCTCACTGAAGCTTCCATGATGTCTCCCTATCTTCCAGTGTGACACATAATTCCAGCCGTCTTCCCTAGGGTGTGTACATGGACCCTACCCCACCTGAGCTCTCTCTTCACCAACTTTGTGATCTTCCTGCCTTGATATCCAGGCTTGGCTCTTTCAACATTAGGGTTTCCCAGATTTGGATAAATGAAGGGCACATCCATCACGTACACACAATTTACCTGGTTGGCATGTTGCATAACAGCCATTGTGGTGAAGAGTAAGATAAGGGGAAAAATTGTTTTTTTGTCAAGCTTGTCCCAGTGGCTTCACCATCAAATCATTTTGCTAGTTGCTGCTAAGTAGAATTGGGATCTCAGATGGCATTCACACCTGCCTCCCCATCCCCCACGTACCCTTCACAACACCCCCCTACTTTTTTTTTTTTTTTTTTTTTTTTTACCTATAATTTCTTCCACATTGATTGAGAAAGTATTCACTCAGGGCATAACCCTGTGATAGGCACTGTGAGGGATATGAAAAAGCCATGGGGCCAACTGTTTTAAAAAGGTGTTAATTGGATTTTTCCCATATAAAACCCCCCATAGCATTTTATTTCCTAACTCTGCTTCTCACAGTCAACTTCATTTGCCCATTTAATGCAATTTGCTTCTCATGATAAGATTCTATTAAGTGATTATTAAGACATTCAGAGTTACTTCAGCCAAGCACATCTATAATCATTACCTACCTCCTGGGGGTGATGCGAGGTGTAATTAGTTAAAGCTCACCGTTACCTCCCAGAATCTGGAGCTACAAACAGAGACCACATCCACACAGCCAAGCCTGGAGCCCTGAACGTAGTGTAGCAGCAGGACCAACACAGCCTGGTCACATTTACATATATTGCATAGATCCGGGTTTCACGACAGTCAATGACTGATCTGTGGAAATAGATAGCATACCAGAAGCTGGCCATTTCTGTTATGTCCCTGAGGGTTGATTTCTTTTGGTTACTAAACCATATTATATATTATCCTAATCTTCCTAATAATGAAGCACTGGACCAGGATCTAAGGCTAAGATGTTGAGAAAGAAAGTCACTGCCCTTAGGAATTCATAATCAGCAAACTACACAAATGGCAGTCAACACTTTGGGCAAACTTTCACATTTACTGAAAAACCTAGCTGGTATTAAGGGAGAGTGGGAGGCAAAGAGAGAGGGAGAAAGAGGAAGAATTTGCCTCTAAGTGGTTTAAATACTTCATTGATGAAAGTACTTGAGTCAAGTACCAAAGGCCCCAGGGCTCCTAGGCTCTCTGTTCTCTCCTGGTGAGTCCACTGGTAGATTAGAAGCATTTAATTAGAGGTGGGGGGGGGAGGGGGGACTGCTTCAGTAGGCACACAGACAATGATGAGAAAGGACATGGGTGAAATCCCTATAATAAGGGATCAGGATGACTAACTGAAAAAAGAAACATGAATTTGCGGAGCAGTGCGGTGCGGGCACATTTAGTATCAGGGCAAAGAGCTCCACAAACTCCAGCAGCCCCTCAGGGTTTTCTTTGCATTATAGCACAACACAATCATTTATTTCATAAGGACCCCAACACACTAAAGGTTACAACATGGCTGCCAGGAAGGGGAATAAATAATAGAAGGTGATTTTCACCAAAAATAAATAAATAAATAAATAAATAAATAATAACAACGCTATGTCTGGGAATTCAAATCAGTTCTTAAAATGACTAAAATCGGTTCTTCACATAATTCTTCAATAATAAAATGCAGGAGGGCAAGTTGTAGTTCAATGCAAAGAAGTGTTCTCTCAAACTATTAGCTGCCCCTCAGTGGATTGGGTGACTTTGAGAGGGGGCGAGTGTCCTATGGCTTAAAGGTGGAAGCAAAGTGGGGACAGTCATTTACGGGGAGGCTGCCAGGGGACTGCAGATGTTGGCTTTCCACATGTTTTGTATTGTCTGAGAGCTAAAAAATGTCTTCTACATTTTAACATGCATATTGTAAAAATGTCCAGAGGTCTGTTAGCTTTTCACGGAGAACTGTTGCTACATGTTGCTTCTTGACTTGTCAAGCCTAAAATGTTTACTATCTGGTACTTTACAGGAAAAGCATGCAGACCCCTGCTTTAAGGGATTGAAGTTCCCCCAATGCTGAGGCGCTGGGATCTGAAGCACAGCTCATTTTCTGACAAAGCCTCATCCAAGTGGCAAAACTATCTCACTGTGGAGTAGAGCGTCCCTACAGGAGACACGGACTGTCTCGGGGACCAAACTTGGATCTAATATTAGGGAATACGTATGAGGATACACAAATACTGCATTTCCTCCTTCTCTCCTGTTTCCTGCAAATTAAATTTTAGACTTTCAGATTTTATTCGTTGGCTGGGAAGAAAGGCAACTCAACGAGCTCCCCAAGACAAACGTCAGGAACAGGGCGCATCAGAAATAGAAGTAACAGAAACCAGATTTCCCCTCCTGTCAGCAGAAATGGGATATTTCCCAGGGCATCCCACATACAAGGGCTGAGGGTCCCTGCACCACCCTCCAGGGAGTTCCTCCAGGGAAGAAGGTAGAGGCCAAGGCCAGGGAGCATCATGTCATTTCTACTCTAAAAGAGAAATACCCTTTAGAAAATGTCAGTGCTCAAATTCCTCTAATTTTTTTTCCTCTTTTTTATTTTTTTTAACTTACGAAGATGCCATCTCCACCTGTTCTGTCTTCGCTGAGGGATTAGCAACCCTTGAAAGGCTCTGGTCTCTGGGCCTGCTGGGGGCAAGAAGAAAAGGGCTCGTCTTATGACTATCACAGGTGTGAGGTGACAGTTTCAGTAAGTCAGTAAGATTCCTGGATCTCCAGGAGGAGGAGAAACAAAGAGGGGGAAAAAAAACCTCTGACACAACCCAGTTAATCTTAGCTTAAGGTAATAAATTCCACTGCTCAGAATTTGAGCCAAGAAAACACCAGTCTTCAGGGGATTTTATCATCTCCGGGGACACATAAGTGTTTCGTGTTGGTTTTTAAAATGTGCACGCGTCTATGCATGTTTCTTAGCATCAGTGTGCCTAGACAATGGCAAGTCCCTCTGGGCACAACAGCATGCAGTCTGCGACATTTAAAATCACACATTGTAAGTATTTTTAATTGCCTCAAGCAATTGTGCGTGCGCACACACACGCACACACACACACACACACACACACACACACACACCAGCTCAGTGCTCTGTGACTTCTACCGCTGCGTCCTCCTCTGCTGTATGTCACATTACAGGGCCACGGAAGCAAAGCTGATTGCACAAAAAGGGCCAGACTAATGTCACAAGCCCTGCATAGATTTCTCCAGGTCTTTCATTTCAGAACCCCGAGCACAAAAGGATTATTGTTATGCCACATTGAACTACACGTTAATTGTGTGGCCCCAGTCACTCCTGAAACACAGTTTTCACCCATCGCGGCTGGTTTCATTGTGACTGTTTTCATAAGCATCCGTGAGAGAGGCTGCAGATACGAAAATATCTTTGACAGAGAAACGGTGGCCAGGAGCCTACAAATCACTTCACTCGGAGGGTCCAAGCCTCCCTGTCCCCTGCCTCCCCGCTTTCCCCTTCTCTTTCCGCCCCTGCCCTTCAGCATCTTTCCTCTCACACACACAACCTCACGCCTCTCCTGGAGAATGGACTTGGGCCACGTACGCGATGAGTGGCAATCTGGACAAGCACATGTCCTCTGTCACAAAATCGTGTCTTCCATCCAAGCCACTCTCGTCCCCGCCCCTCCTTCCTGAGGTGCTGCTTCACAGTTAGAATTCAGCCCAGAGTGAAAAGGTGGCACTCAGCAGATGGCTGCCGGCGGTACCTTCGCGCAGCCCCGACGCCCACTCCTCAGCAGAGAGAGCCAGGGAGCACCATATGCTGGAGCTGCTAACATTGCCAGCAGAAGGGAAGCTTTGTTCTTTTGTTGGGTTTCTTTTGAAAGGGGAACATAAATAATACACACCCACTACTCCTTCCCCAGCAATCTGGGCAGAGTTTACCGGCAGCCCTGGCGGGGGCTCCAAGTGCCTAAATGGCTCCCTGAACACCGCTGGGTACCAGTGCTGGCCTCGACCAGATGGGTTAAGTCTGATTAATTGCCAGCAGTAAATAGTACCCCTATTGCTTTTCTTCTATTTAATCAGTGAATGAGCTTTTCGCTGAGACGATCATGTTCCCCTATAAAAATTCAGACCTTTGTTTTCTTCTCACAAAGTCAGTGGGAAAAATGGCCAACCCTACCGCCTTGATAAATGTGTGTGTTGCAGAGAGGGGAGAGTGAGGTGTGAGGGCAAGGAGGGGGAGGAGAGGGGAGGGGAGGTCCGAGTTATGAATGCTTGGAGGGGTGGGGAGGAGGGGAGGGCTGACAGGTGAGGGCCTGGAGGTGGGGGGAGCAGAAGGCTGAAATGTCAGGGGAGGGGGAGAGGAGGTCTGAAGAGGGCAGGGGTGGTGGAGGGGAGGCCCTAAGTGTGAGTGCTTGGAGGGTGGGGAGGAGGGAAGGGCTAAAGTGTGAGTGCATGGGGTGGGGAGAAGGGAGGTCTGAGGTATGAGTGCATGGGGGTAGAGATAGGGGAGGTATGAGAGCATGGCGGGGGTGACAAGGAGGGGTGCTGAAGTAGAAGCACACTGGGGTGGGGGTGGATTTCCTCCAGGCTCTTGAGGAGTATCAAATGAAGGAGCCTGCAAGTCTGTTCTGCCATCAGCCAGCCAGGCTTGTTTCTCTTACAAAAATCCTACATGCTTCTCAAAGTCACTCATTTCAAGCTATGAAAAGTGTCTGAAAGTTCTGAGAAGTCAGCACAGCCTTGCTCAACACCTTATCCAACAGTGCCGGGCACATCAATTCTCAGTAATAGCTGTTGGATAAATGAATAAGTGGCCAATGAATGGGTACTTTGGGGGTTAAATTCTTGATAGCTTATAATGTTCTGGAAATAAGTGGGGTTTTTTTTTGAAAGTTTCTTTCTTTCTTTTTTTAATTTTTTTTTTTAAGCAATCTCTATCCTCAACATGGGGCTCAAACTCACGACCCCAAGATCAAGAGTCCTATGCCTGCTCTTCCAACTGAGCCAGCCGGGTGCCCCTGGAAACACGTTCTGTATGTACATATGTGTACTTGCATTTACATGCATATGTATACCAAAAGGATCTAAAATAATCTAGCCAAGGTAGTGATAGTGTTTAGTAAGATTTATTGCTAGTCTCATGTTTTTCTTGCGTTACTTTTGTTATTAGAAAAAATTAGCTTCGTGTGGAAAAGGAAGGAAAACATGTAACATTAAACAAACCAAAACAATATCAACCACCGCCATTATCGTAATTACAGTTTACAAGAAACTTTGAGTGGGTGCCACGTGTCAGACACTGTTCTTGAATATCTCATATGTTACCTCACCTAATTCTCATGACCACACTATTAAGTAGGAACTATTATTAACCCCTTTTGTGGAAAGGAAACCAATTAATGCAAATTATTTATGTTCTAACACAGTAGGCATAATGCAAAGATAAACAAATGAATACAAAGTACACTTTATAACACTTTCCCCGAGAGTAGCGTGTAGCTGACAACTAGGCCCTGAGGTGCGACCAAGGTAATAAAGTCCCCCTGAATCACAGACAATGCCTGCCTCGCTGGGTTTGAGAGTAATAAATGAGATCTGGAAGTCTCCAGCACTGCCCCTGGCTCTGAGCTGGGACTTAAGTGAAAGTCAACCATCAGTCCAGTCCCCCCAGCCCAGGTATCTCCTGGACCCTTTGGGGTGAACGGTGTATCTTAGGCCTGAGCTGCAGCATCTGGAAACAGGAAGATAGACCAACAACAACAACAACAACAACAACAACAACAACAACAAAGTAAACCAGTTTGAGACCAGGCCAGGCCTGTGGTTGGTGTTTTATAGTGGTTACCTCATCTAGACGGCCTTTCTAGAAACTCTACCCCTGCAGTGGTAATTTGTAGGGACCCCATTGCCAACACCGTGACAGCAATGGGATCTATGCAAACACCATGAGACAAGACTGTCAAGTGCCTTCGGAAGCACTGAAAATCATGTTCCGCGCCATTGTAGTGTAAAATGGATTTTATCTGAAAAAAAATGTCTCTTTCAAAGTCGGTAATCTATATATGGTTGTCACCTCCATTAACAACTATTTGTAGAAAGTTCACGGATCATGTACTCAGTGAATAGGAGACACAGCTGTGAGTTTTTATAGATGGTGGAGAGGTCAGGAGACCAAGTTAATTCTGACTCTGCCGCTCACAAACGGGGTAAACTAGGGCCTCAGTCCCTCCACCACACCCCAGTGGAGGTGGCTGTGTGCAGCTGCTTCTAGTTATAACATTTTGTGAGTCTGAGCTAACAAAGCCTTCGGAAACAAAGGGGCAGCAAAGCTTCCCCTGTGGGCAGGGGCACATAAGGAGCGTGCACCGTGCACTCAAAGCCCAAGCTCTGGAATGATGGGGCTGGTCTGCACGTTGTTCAGAATAGACTTCTTAGAAAGGAAGAGCATGAAGTGGGTTTCTGTGGGAGTGGAGGGAAGACAGCTTCCATTCAGGTGGAAGGGGATTAGAGAGAGGAGCCTGGGAATAGGCTTTCCTGCTTGGAAAATAGCAAGATCTGCTCCGCGGGGGCAGAATGTGCAGTAGGGGTGTATGTAATAAAAAGAGGAAGACCCTACAGTGAATTAGTTCAGCAGATGTCTGTGGGGCATTAGCTGTGGGTGGGGAAGAGGCTGATTCTGGCATGGCAAGGGGCTTCTCCAGGTCCCTGCTCTCAGGGAGCTTACAATCTGGTGGGTGAGCCTAGGGTAGAACAGGTCACCAGCAGCCTCCAGACTCATGGGAGAATGGAAGCACGAGAGGCACTCCCACAGGAAGAGGCATCTAGATCAACGTTATCAATCCAAGAATGAGCTGACCATAGGCTTGGTAATGTCAGCAGGGAAGGAGGGAGATGACGGGATTACATCATTTCCTTTAAGATACTTGATTCCCTTCTCTAGGTCCACCCTGTGCAAACCTACCCGTATGTTGCAGGAAGAATTACCTTTTTTTCTTTTTTTAAATTTTTAAAAAATTTTTGTTTTAGAGAGAGAGCATAAGTAGGGAAGAAGGGCAGAGAGAGAGAGAGAGAGAGAGAGAGAGAGAGAGAATCTTAAGCAGGGTCCGTGCTCAGCATGGAGCCCAATGTGGAGTTCAATCCCATGACCTTGGGATCATGACCTAAGCCAAAAATCAAGAGTCGGACGGGCAATCAACTGAGCCACCCAGTCACCTCAAGAGTTACCTTTTAAAACACAGATAGCTTTGGGTCTCTCTTCACAAACCATCATCAGCTCTCATTTGCTTCAGAAAACTCCTAGTATGGCATTCAAAGCCCTTCACAGAATGACTTCAGCCTATTTTCCTAGTCGTATCTCCTACCCCATCCTCATGGGACCTGGATTATGCCAGGAGCATTCTTTTGATCCTCTTGGCTGTTTATGCTCTTGCCCCTTTCTTATGGTCTCTATTCCCTCTTTCCCTTTAAAGGGCCAACTGAAATATTATCTTTCCCAGGAAGATATTCCCTATCTTACAAATTCTGGTTAGCTCAACAAAACATCCCTTGTATCCCTTTTGCCCCAGTGCCTAGCACACTGCTCTATACACGTAGGCATCCTACTGAGCTAAAGCCTCAGATTCTAAAGGGATTTGGAATAAAGTTTCTAATGGGGGGCTAATTTGCAGACTGGAGTTTCATCTTGTGTGGCAAAACTTGTCCCCTGACGGTGCAGAGAAGGATTTTGATGCAACAGTTTGGTCTAGTAGGAAAAGTATGGTGGTTGATTACTGATGTCTGCCACTGTCACAGGAGTGGGTTGCAGTATGCATGCCATTTAAAAATTATTTCAGGGGTGCCTGGGGTCAGCACCAGTTAAGCTTCTGGCTTCGGTTCAGGTCATGATCTCACGGTTCATGGGTTTGAGTCCTGAGTCGGGCTCTGTGCGGATGGCTCAGAGCCTGGAGCCTGCTTCAGATTCTGTGTCTACCTCTCTCTCTCTCTCTTTGCCTCTCCCCTTCTTGTGCTCAGTCTCTTTCTCTCTCAAAAATAAACATTAAAAAAAATTTTTTTAAATAAAAATTTTAAAAAAAGATTTCACTAGAAGCTTCCAAAGGACACATACTTCTTTTTTTTATTGTTGGTAATATAACGTAATGCTGGTTGTTTATATATATTTTTTGGTCACTATAATATGTTCATGGTTGTCAGGAGCCAGCTTTTCAGCTGTTCCCTTCCAATGGACTTCATCGACATTTGGCCCCTAGATTCGTGGAGGCTTCCTCTTGTATAAAAGTTTCTATCATCCATAGTTCTAGCTAAATAATGAGAAAAGGATCTTAAAAACAAAATGCAGTTGGCGTAAATACCTTCCACTGATATTTGGAATTATGAAGGCATATTATTATTTTTTGAAATCTTAGTTTTCAATATTCTGAACCTCCAATGCTGCTGGTTATCTGCATAACCAATCCTGCCTAATGCTGTCCTCTACATTGAATTAATAATGTGTTCTGGATGCTTAACAATGAAGCATGGTCAGATTTTCATCCAGCAATTCAGAGAGCAAAATGGCTCTTGCAATAAACCAGATCTACCTCTGCCCATCCTTATCTGACTGGGTGCCCACAGCATGGGAATTTGTGCCGGAAGCTGGAGAAGAGTCCCCTTTGTTCAGACACTTCCGAATGAGGCGTCTAACCTGAGTCAGGCAGTGCATGCAGGGCCCTGTGATCACAGTCAACTCAGGTAAAACAAGGAAAACTCCAGAGCTAAGGTTGAAAGCAGGTTTAATGCATCCTGGGTATTTTGTCCACTTTCTCCATGGGCTCTGAAAGTGATTATCTTCCCAAGCAGGGAACAACCACTGCAAAGGAATGCAATTGTTGTAAAGCCCAAGGGCACACAGCTTTCTCTAACCAGAAACAGGTTTCACAATGCAGAGAGGACACCTGGGATGTCTCCACTGCCAAGGGAGAGGGGAGTGCACCGGAGGGCACCAGAAAAGGTCCAAGATGCCAACACTCTGCTGGAAGGGAGGCGGCTGCCATTTGAACTAATGCTTTTGAAAATCTCCTGCTGGGGGAGAAACAGGAAAGTGCTAATGGATGTAATGAACCAAGACTCCCAGGAAGCCAGAGAGAGACGGGGGCGGGGGAAGAACGGTCCCAGTAGCTGAATCGTTTAAAACCAGAGCAAGGAAAACACTTTGGAAGAGAAGCACACTGGGGCACTTCAGTGTGACCCAGGAAATGGGCAGAAGCTCCGAAATCAAAAGCTTAGTTATCAGCCCTTTAGCCCTGAAAGAAGTTATTTTGTGTATTTCCAGCACAGAGACTAGAGGTGGGTGCCTGGCTCCAACCAGGAGTCTCCCACATGCTTGGGGAAAGGGTCTGGCATGGCAAGGATAATTTACAAAGGTAGCCGGCAGTGGAGGGGAGCACAGAGGGCACAGGGCAGCTGAGGCTGTGTCCTCACACAGACCCCCTCCCTGCCACATCCACGGCACCTTGTCTACGAGCATGCAGCTGGATCCTTGCTCCTGTCTTGGTTTCCTGTAGCTGCTGTAACAAACAACACAAACCGAGTGGTTTAAAACAAAACACATTCATTCTCTCACGGTTCCAGAGGTCAGATGTCCATGACGGGTCTTATCTGGCTAAAATCAACGTGTCAGCAAGGCTGCATCTCTAAGGGAGTATCCACTTCCTGTGTTTCAGCTCCTAGAAGCTGCCTCCATTCTTTGGTTCATGACCCTTTCTTCCGTCTTCAAAGACAGCAGAACGTCGTCTTCTCTCTCTGAGCCTCCTCTTCCTGCACCCTTTTCCCTTATAAGGACCCTGGAGGTTATATTGGACCCACCTGAATAACCCAAGACAATCCCGCCATCTTGAGATCCTTAATCACATCTGCCAGATCCTCTGGTCAGTAAGGTAACATTCACAGGTTCCTGGGGTTAGGACTGGGTATCTCTGGGGAGTCATTATTCCGCCTACCACGTCCGCCCGCTCCCCCACCCAGCACCCAGAACGGCACAAATTCCGGGGTGAAGGTGAGCCAGGTGGGACCAGGGGATGGCATGGCTGGCCTTCTTTACCAGCTGGGCTGTGTGGCTAACATCTCTTTATTCTAGCACTTTTCCCACTGGTCCCGTCTAGTTCATGGTCACCTTGACTCCTGAGCTGCGGTTCCTGGAATAACCTGGCACTTCTGCACCTTCCAGGTAGACAATTCACAAGGAGCTTGGACCCTCCGTGCCCATACTCCTGAGCCTGCCCCCCACCCCCCAGGCTCTTCCTTGTGATGCCTCACGTTTGGCTCCTCACCTGGGGCTTGGCAGATACAGTGAATGAGTTATTTTTCCCACTCACTCTTCCTTACCCATTTGCTAGAAGAAACCCCTGAATCACCATGGCTAAGGGGCATTTGAGTCCTGGCATACTTTTTTTAGAAATTAAAATGCATTTCCCAATGAAAGCAGAATTAAAAATTATGGGGAGGAGAAATCACTGAAATTGAATGTACCTTGAGCACATTACATGCTAAGCCAGTTTGTTGGGTGGCCAAGATCTGCCCTTCACCTTAAACTTCATTTCAGTGGCAAAACTTCTGCTGAACAGCAGACATTTATTAGCCATCCCTGCTTGCGTGCCAGTTTTCTAGCTGCTGTGCTGAATTTACTGTCACCACACTGCCTGGTCCACACTCATGCCTCCACTATCGTCTGTTCACTTGCTCCCTTCCCAGGGATTTTATTATTTCAACAGTCACTTCCATTCCATCACAATGCTGGGGAGATACTGCAGATGCCTCTTGCCTTATAGAAAGAATGGACAACATCAGACCTCAATGAAAGGCTGATGGAAAGAGCAGGGAAATACAATTAATGGGCAAAGTTATTAAACTCGATGCAGTCTTGTATAGCAGATGTGGGTGATTGAGTCTGGGCTCCAGTTCAGACCTTCCTGAGTTTTAATCCCAATTCTGCCATTTCCAACTGTGTGACTAGAGCAAGTATAAGTAAAAACTCCCCACGTCTTGGCTTCCTTGTCTGTAAAAAGAGGTAATGATAGCACACACCCAGCCCCGTCTTCCTTGCCTGCCTCACACAAGAGCGGAGTATAACAGACACATGTTTTCCCATTCCCCTTTGTAGCTGGAGATGATACAGTTCTGGCCAATGGGCTGAAAGTGGAAGTCTCCCAGGGAGCTTGGAAAAATAGTTTTCTCAGTAATAAAAGACATGGGAGGAGTTTCTCTTACTTTTCTCTCTTTCTGCTTTGGATGCTGTCATTTGAGAATGCGATGTTTAGGGCTGCTATACCCATGTCACCATGAAGAGAAGGTCAGGAGAACATAGAAATTCTCACCCATCACCCTGGCACCACTGAGCGGCTCGACTACCCTGGAACTGCTCACCTCTCCCCTCGTGAGACAGTTAAATGACTCTAAGGTTTAGGCCACTGAGAGCTGAATACTTGGATAGAATCCAAAGTCTTGTGACTTAAAACTTCTTGCTGATACAAATGTCTGTCTCAGGGGGATCATTGTAAAGATTAACTGAGATAGTGCGTGTCAAGTGCCTAGCACAAAACTATCATTCCATAAATAGTAATAATCAATACATGGGGGAAATTAGGATCTATAGTTATTTGCTTTTTAACTTCCTACTTTTCAATATCTCTAGCTCACTAATTTATGCTTGTGCTGAGAAATACAGTGAAGTCTCAGAGGCTCGACTACATTTGTTGAGTGGTTTATATCCTTATTTGGGCTCCTGGAATAGGAGCTCCTCAAGGGCAGGGGATGTGTCTAATTCATCATTAAGCTCCATGCCTGGCATGTAGGATGCCCTAAGTGAATGTTTTTGGGTGGATGGTTGGATGGATGGATGGACAAGTAATCAAACCCCAGAGTCTTTGCAGAATACCCTCTTACCCATCATCAGGCCTGGAAGCTTCTTGTCTGTATAATACCAAAACCTGAACATCAGACTCTTATGGGAATCTGGCATTTTTTATTTTAAACTTGTAACCAGTGATGTTTTACAATCTACCCAGTGAGGTTTCTACCCGGGCTAAGAATGCAATTGAGTATTCTCCCAGCCCAGCATGAGCAAACTTGTCTATTGCTTTGATGGAACACCTAAATTTACCACAGGTCCTTTATATAATAGGACTGTTTTTTATCCAAGAGGAAAGAAATGACTTGCACGGAGGAGTCTTAAGAAAATTGCGTACTACAAAGTAAAAGTGATGATTTTTATTATACCCACAGGACTGCCCTCTTCTCCCCCCACCCCCCCCAAAAAAAACGTTCACAATAACCAATTTCTGTTGGGACTTCAACGAGCCAAGATAATCTGATGTCTATGGCTATAGTTATTGTCTCATTTGCTAAAGAGATTGCTAAATTAGGGAATAGATGTTGAAGCAAGGCTTGAGGAAAAATGTGAGATGCTCATACCATGCTTCTGATCAATTAGCCCAGACAATATCACTTTATCACTTGTTCTTCTCCTGCATAGCCTGCTGTCCCTCATCTATGCAAATGAATCAGGGTGTGTGTGTGTGTGTGTGTGTGTGTGCGCGCGTGCTTTCACTCCATTCTTACCTCCAAGGTTTCTTTCTTATGCATTGAAATTCTGCAGGTGAAGACCACCAAAGAGATTTCATCCTCTAACTTTTACATTGTGATGGTCAACAGAAGTCACCACATTTTCCTCTAGCTCGTGTCTTTCCGTACTCCTGTATCAGTAAGGAGTTTCTATTTATTGCTAATTCTAGACTGGAAATAATGTTTAATGAATATATTGTTTGGAGGTGGGTGGTCTAGCCCTGGTTTGGTGGTTCTGTGGTGTCAGCAGGAACTGAAGCTCTTCTATGTTTCTGTTTTAGCATGTGGTTTCCACTTTGAGGCTGCCCTATGTTCCAAGATTGGTCACGACTCCAGCCATTAAGCCTGCCTTCCAGATAAAAAGCAGAGGGAAGAGAGGAAGAGAAAAGGAATGCATCTCAACTCTTTTTCCTCTTTAAGGAACCTTCCTGGAAGTTCCACCCAGTAGCGTCCATTTATATTTCATTGGCCAGAAGTTAGTCATTTGGGTATAACTGTTTGCAAGGGAAGCTGGGAAATGTAGTCTTTTGGCTGGTGTGTTGCCACCCTGCATACAACTTGAGCTCGTTATTAGGGAAGTAGGAGAGGATGTATGTAGAATAGAAACAGTCAGTATATGCCTTGTCTCATCTTTACTTTGCTCTTTCACTCCCAAGATCTATCTGAGTTCCGACCTCTGATCTGTTTTGGGTTTTGTTCTCCCTTAAAACCAGTGTGGAACTTTTAATGTTTATTATCTATTCCCTGCACAGAGACGCCACTTGTGGTGTTGTTAGTAATGTATTTTTAAAAATTTTTTTTTAACGTTTATTCATTTTTGAGAGACAGAGAGAGATAGAGCATGAGTTGGGGAGGAGCAGAGAGAGAGGGAGACACAGAATCTGAAGCAGGCTTCAGTCTGCGAGTGTCAGCACAGAGCCTGATGTGGGGCTGAAACTCACAAACTGTGAGATCATGACCTGGGCTGAAGTCGGACACTTAACCAACTGAGCCACCCAGGCACCCCATTAGTGATGTGTATCAATCAGAACAGACTGAGCTATTCCATTCAGCTCGATGGTACTCTCACTTAAGACAGAAGCCTAATGCCTCCGGGGTAACCTGCCATTATTGCCAACACCCCCAAAGACAGGTACAGAAAGAAGCAAACAACCTGTTAATTGAGCCGTCTTACCATGTCCCACTCGATCCTTCCAACTAACATCCCTAAGAGGTAAGTGCAATTATTAATCTTCATTTTACAGATGAGGAAATCAAGGATCAGAGAAGTTAAGTAAGTTGCACAAGATCACATAGCTCTGAGGAGAATCTGAACACAGATGTGTTTTATCCCAGAGTCTTTCCTACTGTATATTTAAATAACTTCTGCACTGTCTCCCAAAAATGAAACTAGGCCCAAACTGGAGCCTACAGATGTGTGGGGTCTTCCCCCAGAACACACCGGCCCCAGCCTGATCAGGATTACTGATTTCAGAGGCTCCTTTGGTCCTTGGCCAATCTGCATGATGGAAGGAGGAGGGGCAGTGAAAAGGTTCACCACTGGTCTGGTCCTCAACCTCAGTGCTGCCAAACTTCTTTGCCATCACGGCACATGTTAAAAAGTGCTCATTTTTGTACAGCATGGGGTAACAGAGGTTGATCCAGGCCCCCTCCTACCAGAGGTGGAGGGGCCCACGTCTTGTCTGGCCCCATGTTCTTTACTTATGCTGTCTTCTCTGCTGGGAGCATGAATGTCCTTTTTCTGTTCCAGCCTCCAATCCAAGATCCCACATTGCGCATTGCATTTAGTTGGCCTGTCTTTTCAGCCTCCTCCTGTCTGTGACAGCTTCTTGGTCTTTCCTAGTCTTCCATGACCTTGATACTTCAGAGAGTACCAGGCAGTTATTTTTGCAGTGTCTCTCAAGTTGGGTTTGTTTGACATTTTCTTAGAATTAGTTTGAGGTTATGCATTTTTTATCAAGAATGCCTTAGAAGTGATATGTCCTTATAGATCAATGGAACAGAATACAGAACCCAGAAATGGACCCACAAATGCACGGCCACCTAATCTTCAAAAAAGCAGGAAAAAATATCCAATAGAAATAAAAGACAGTTTCTTCAGCAAATGGTGCTGGGAGAACTGGACAGCAACATGCAGAAGAATGAAACTGGACCACTTTCTTACACCATACACAAAAATAAATTCAAAATGGATAAAAGACTTAAATGAGCAACAGGAAACCATCAAAATCTTACAGGAGAAAATGGGCAGCAACCTCTTTGACCTTGGCTGCAGCAATTTCTTACTAGACATGTATGTCTCTGGAGGCAAGGGAAACAAAAGCAAAAATGAACTATTGGGACCTCATCAAGATTAAAAGCTTCTGCACAGCGAAGAAAACGATCAACAAAACTAAAAGGCAACCAATGGAATTGGAGGAGAGATTTGCAAATGACATATCAGATAAAGATTAGTGTCCAAAATCTGTAAAAAGAACTTATCAAACTCAACAACCAAAAAACAAATACTTCAGTAAAGAAATGGGCGGAAGACATGAACAGACACTTTTCCAAAGAAGACATCCAGATGGCTAACAGACACATGAAGAGATACTCAACATCACTCATCATCAGGGAAATACAAATCAGAACCATAAATACCACCTCAGACCTGCCAGAATGGCTAAAATTAACAACTCAGGCAACAACAGATATTGGCAAGGATGCAGAGAAAAGGGACCCTTTTGCACTGTTGGTGGGAATGAAAACTGGTACAGCCACTTTGGAAAACAGTATGGAGGTTCCTCAAAAAATTAAAAATAGAACTACCATAGAACCCAGCAATTGACTGCTAGGTATTTTTATCCAAAGAATACAAAAATGCTCATTAGATGGGGCACCTGGGTGGCTCAGTCGGTTGAGCATCCAACTTCAGCTCAGGTCATGATCTCACGGTTTGTGGGTTCGAGACTCACGTTGGGCTCTGTGCTGACAGCTTGGGGCCTGGAGCCTGCTTCGGACTCTGTGTCTCCCTCTCTCTCTGCTCCTCCCCTGCTCACACTCCGTCTCTCTCTCAAAAATAAATAAAGATTAAAAAAAATTGTTTTAAATGCTCAAAGGGGCACATGCACCCCAATGTTTATAACAGCACTATCAACAATAGCCAAATTATGGAAAGAGCCCAAATGTCCATCCACTGATGAATGTATAAAGAAGATGTGGTATAATATATAATAGAATATTACTCAGTGATCAAAAAGAATGAAATCTTGCTATTTGTGCCACGTGGATGGAACTAGAGTATATTACGCTAAGTGAAATAAGTCAGTCAGAGAAAGACAAGTAGCATATGATTTCACTCATATGTGGAATTTAAGAACCAAAACAGATGAACACAGGGAAGGAAAAATAAGATAAAAACAGAGAGGAAGGCAAACCATAATAGACTCTTAAATACAGAGAACAAACTAAGGGTTGCTGGAGGGGAGATGGGTGGGGGGATAGGCTAAATAAGTGATGGGCACTAAGGAGGACACTTACTGGAATGAGCACTCGGTGTTATATGTAAGTGATGAATCACTGGGTTTTACTCCTGAAACCAATACTACACTGTATGTTAACTAACTTGAATTTAAATGCATAAATTCTTTTAAACAGTGATTTGTCCTTCTCAATCATACCAGGGGGCACAGGATATGGGTATATCTTAATACTGGCGATGCTGACCATGATCCTTTGGAGAAGGTGATGTCGGCTGGATTTCCTCACTGTAAAGTTATTGTTTTCTCTTTGTAATTAATAAGTGTCTTGGCAGAGATACTTTGAGACTACTCAAATAATGTGTTTCCCTTCAAACTTCTGCATGGAATTCTAGCATCCACCTGTGGATCTTGCCTGTGGTGTTTTAAGGTGACTTTCTATGTCCCTCATGTCCCTCGTGTATAATTGTAATTCTTCTGCAAAGAAGATCTGTCCCTTCCCCATTTATTTATTCATCGATTTATTTATATTTGTACTGACTCATAGTTATTTCATTCTATGAGCTATAGTCTAATATTACCATTCTTTATTTTGCTCTCAAACTGTTACAGCTCTGGCTGTTGAAAGCTCTTTCATGTTAGTTCCTATGCCTTTTTGACATGCTATTATCCTTTTGAGGTTACTTCCTTACTTCCCTGCGCCACCCAAATGCTCCAGATTTCTCCATTATTTTCCCTAACTTGGTTCTACAATCAACCACTCTTCCAATGGGCCCTGGTTCCTTTCATTGGAGAATGGTTTTAGAAAACAAGATCTGGATGCTCAGTAGCACTCTCATTATAAGACAATTTAGAATCGAAATATTCCAATTTTAGAGATAAGAAGCATGTGGATTTGTGAGGTTACATGATTCCCAGTGTTACACAGGGCGGATCCTGTATTCTGAGCCTCTCTACTAGTGTAAATGCCTCATTTATTAAAAACATGAATTACTATTTGGGAAAAAAAGTGCAGATGTGCCAGATAAATGTGATTTCTGGTTGATGGAATGTCATATAAAGTAGGTTTATATATAAAAACAACCTTGGCATAAGTGTTTTTGGATTGACTTTGTTGAATGAATCATCATTATCATCAAATACTTCTTGGTCTCTGTGAAATATCCTATTGTTCGTGTGCTTTAATTCCTTTCCAGAAAATGGTAGGGGGTATGTAAAGTAATAAAGAACATAGAAAAAAATGCCAGGGCAGGTTCACTTTTCGGATCCCCATGGTCTTGGATGGAAACGTGATGGTGGGGTTTACCCTCTCTTTGCCATGTTGCTTTAGTAAGCCAGGAAACCAAGGCTTAGGAATAGGGACCTGGGTTTGGCAAGTGGGAACAGAGTGGAGCTACAATTGAGGTCTTCAGGCTGGATCCCGTCTGCCTTTGAGGGTCATTATCTGAGCAGGACAGGATGACAGTATCCCCAGACAGTGAGCCTGGGTCGGCAGGACCACAGACAAATTTTCCGTACCTTGTGGCCCAGGCCCTTGGGCCATCTGAGTGGCCTGTCTATACTGCTGGGAAGAGACGTAGCAACTCCGCTCTCTTCCTGTCCCTCCTGTGTTTAATCCTCAATATTGTAACACTTCCTGCTTCAGTCAGTAGTGGCTAAGAATCCAAGACAGCATAGGTAGAGAAAAGAAAACATGGTGGTGTGACTGAATGAGATTGATCCAGAGGTAGATCTGATCTCTAATCCCAGATTTGCACTAACTGGTTGTTTACACAGGCAAGCTCTTTTATCTCTCTGAGCTCCTCTTACCTGGTCTTAAAATGATAGGGTCGGACCAGATGACCTCTTAGGCCGCATCCTCCTTTGAAATTCTTGGAAACTATAAATTCCTTTTCAGAATTTCCCTGAAAGGTCCTTGGGCCATCCCCAGGCTCATTGGTAGAACTCTGGCGCCATCTAGTGGTCAACCCAGAGGACTCTTTCTCCTAAAATGCTTTCTGCTCTCAGGTCTCGCCTCAATTGAAGCAAGAGAACAAAGCAGGTTCTGCCCTTCTTTGCAGGAGTGCGGCAAACTGCCAGACCAAGGAGAAACACATATTTAATTTATGTCCTAGGAAGATATTTTGTGCAAACACACTGCTACTTCCTATGGCACAGGCTGCGGTGTGGTGGGCATGTGGTTACAAAGCCAGGCTCCTGATGTCAGGAACACCCAGAGAGGCGCTCTGATAAATGCAATCGGGAGGCGATGTGTTTGGGTTGCTCCCTGTGTGCTAATCTGTTACCCGCTGGTCCTTATGCTTTCGGCTGCTCCCCAGTTAACACTCATTAAGCATGCATGTAGTGCTTCCATCCTGAGCCTTGGCCCTGCTGTCAGAACCCTCCTCCAGACATCTGCAGCAGAAAGAGGACGGAAGGACCCCTTGGGTCTCCTGCTGACCTGGAACAGCGATCCTTCCCATTTGGAAGGTCCCTCTGGACTTTCCCTTTTCCTGACGTTCTCATCTAAATGAAGATCACTTCTGAAGTCAGCCTGACCCCAGGCTGAATCACCTGAGTCATCCTTGGGCTGTGGCGCACTTATCCCACACATCTTGGCATTTGCCAAATGTTGCCATTAATCCCAGAATGACAGCCACTACCTGATGGCTCATCGTTCCTCTCACGGTAACTGCAGATCACCTGGAGCCAAAAGCCCCAGATCTTTTGCTTTTAGTTTCTATATCCTGGCGAGGCAAGTACAAACAGCATTGTTGGTGTCCCTCATACGGGCAAGAAAAGCAAGGACAAAACTGTGTTACGTGACTCTCCCCACATATGCAAATAGGGAGTGGCGGGGTTACAATAAAACAAAGGAGTTCTGACTCCCTGTTCAATTCTGTTTGGAAATTCGTTTTTCATGGTCTCAACGAGGGGCCGTTGGTTCATTAATTTTCACCACAAACACTATTGCGAACCATTAACTGCCTGTACCTTAAAATTTTTTTTAACGTTTATTTATTTTTGAGACAGAGAGAGAGAGACAGAGCATGAACGGGGGAGGGTTAGAGAGAGAGGGAGACACAGAATCTGAAACAGGCTCCAGGCTCTGAGCGGTCAGCACAGAGCCCGACACGGGGCTCGAACTCATGGAGCGCGAGATCGTGACCTGAGCTGAAGTCCAACGCTTAACCGACTGAGCCACCCAGGCGCCCCTGCCTGTACCTTAAATAGCTGTGTGTGCATGTGTGTGTATGTGTGTGTTTCCCCTGCCAAGCAAGACAATGTGGTCAGTGAGTAGAGAGACCATTGGGTTGGGGACCAGAAAAGCTGGGTTTTTGATGTGGCCACTGCCAAGATGGGGGGCCTGGGAAGTCACAACCACTGAGGCTTTCATTTCCTTATCTGTGAAATAAAGAGAGCGCATTTCTGATTTGGGGTGTGTTTCAATATCTTTAACCCTGGATCTATCCAAATAAAACAATTCAGTGAGGTTACCTTTGCCTAGTAACTAAGTATCATTCACCTGGCTAGTCCAGATTGTTCAGGTGGGTTTATTGCTTTATTGATTTTTAAGTTTTTTGTTTTTCTTTTCTTCTGAGTGACCTGGCCTGTTCTTGGTACAGAATTCCATTCTCAGGTTATAAATTCCTTTAGGACAGCAATGGCTAATAGGTTTCAACTTGAGCGCCCTTCAAGTCAGTGAGCAATGGCTGTTGGGAGTTCTGTGTGAAGGTTTCTGAGACCATGTTCTAAGGCTCCATGGGATAGTGGTTGGTTAGCCATGCCTGCAGTGGGCATGGGCTGGGGAAATGGGGAGGGTGAGGGCTGTACCTGTGATAGCAGTGAGGAATTTGAGAGGGGCAAGGGGAACCATGCCCCTTGTGCCCAGAGGCACAGAGCTCCTTGGAAGTAAGAGCTGGGATGGGAATCCAGGCCTCTTCCCTTCAAGTTCAGGTACTTCCCACCTGGTCTCCCTCTTTATTGGTTGTTGGCAATCAGGTGCTTAGAAGATGCTTTTTGATGACAATGATGACGATGATGATGATGACACTAATGGCTGTGGCAGCAGGTTCTCTGCCCGCACAGTTGTGTGTACTCCATAGATGTGTTTCTTCCTTTCTGCAGGAGAGAAGAGCGTAACCCTCGACAGGAGATGGGCCAGGTGCCTTTCATAAGTGTTCCAAAGGTTCATGTCCTCCTTTCTCCTCCTGGCCAGTCCCAAGAGAGACTCCTGAAAGATAATGCCTTGCACAAGTGACAGGTAGCAGGTGGAGAGGATCCGGAGGGGAGTGGAGGGCAGGGGGACAATGGGGCCAGCCTTCTTGGCCTCACAGAGGGGCATCTCAGCGAACAGCGATGGCCTGTGGCCTTCCAAATGGCAAAGGCACGGTCCCAGCGAGGTCCACTGTGGAGGGGCTCCCCGCCCAGATGGACCTGCTGTACTGTGAAGGAACATTCTGTGTTCCTTGGCTGGCAGTGAGCACTCAGCCTATCAGCCTCCCCTGACTGCACACCAAGGGCCCTGATGGCTTCCTCAGGGGGCACCCTGGAACTTCTGCCCGGAGCAGATGCCTGGGCTTTCTGTTCCCACAGAGCAGCCTTGCCTGGGGCGGTCTATCAGTCTTTCTCTGCTGGGAGGCAGCCACCTGTCCTGAGCTGTGCATGGAGCCTCCTCACAGGGCCCAGGAGGAAGGATGCTGCCTGGGTGCAGGTGGTCTGGCTCCAGGCATAGGAGGCTGGGGGCCCATCCTGGGCCCTGGAGCCTGAATGCCCTTTTGTTTGCAATGAAATCAATCTACCCTTTAAAAAAGCATCCAGTGGCCAAAGTCCCAGGTAAAAAGCCGTGCTGCTGGGGTGGGGGCGGGAGGGGCAGAATTCCTCAAGCTCTGTAGGCCTCGAACCGTCTCTAGGAAAGGCCTGGGCCTGGCTGGCAGTGTAGATGGGATTCCCCCCAACACACATACCTCTCTTTGCAGGCAGGTAACTCCACAGTGAAGAATAATAACCAAAGCCATGTCTCAGAGCTTTCAGAAAAGGGGCTCTGGATCCTGGCTTCAGGTTTGGGAAAGGCCTGGGTTTCCTGGAGCAAAACGCCTTAGAGTCCACCTCCGGACATCCTCTCCTAGGATCCTCCTTAGGTCAAATGCAGGACCTACCCAGCTCCCACCTGACTCTGATCTCACAAAGTAACAGCCTTCACGGGCCCGAGGCTGACTGGCCAAGAAGTCCAACGATAAAAGAAACCCCGTGGGTACTCACACTCCAAAGTGCCTTGTCTTTCTCCTGCAAGACTATTCCTTTCTTTGCCACCATTGGTTTACATTCTTCAATCAAGGAAGCCCCAAGAGGCCAGAAGCCTGCAACACATGGTATGCTTATTTCCATAGCAGGATTATCGCCACAGCGTTAGTAACCGAACATAATTTGGGTCCTGAGGGAGTTTACTTGTCAAAGGTGAACTTGTTCTCCATCGGCGGAGACATGGCCCTAAGTTTCTGTCTCCAGGGATTCCATGGAGGTCCTTGCGCGGCAGGAGCAAACACGCCATTGTTTAGGCTAAGCTGAATCCCCGCAACCTGAGCCATCCTTACTCTCGAGATTGGATATGGACATTTTTGGAAGGATTCCTGATCCAAGCGACCATGTCAGAGTTCTTTCTACACCTGGCCTTCTTTCATGCATTTCTCTGCATTTTATTGCAAGGCAGAGGCTGTCCCTGTGCCTATAAACACTCCCTGCCATCCTCAGGAGGAAGGGTCCTCGGACAAATAAGTGAACAAGGTTTTATCGAATACTACGTTCCAGGCTCTGTGCCAGCCTCAGGGAGCCCTGTGGGTCCTCAAGAGGACTTTAGATATGGGGGCAGGGGGAATCAGTATAAAGTGTTACAGGTGACAAGTTAGAAGTAATTATTGTGTTCAGTGGGGAGGGCACAGAGTAGGAGCCAGTGTTTCCTCTGTGGGTAAGGAGATGAAGGGAAGAGGGTGGGAAAACGTCCCCCCCCACCTGCAATTGTTTTCGAAATGAAAGTCACAACGTGGAGCTCTTCTGTATACTCTTAAATCCGCGTGCCAGGCTTCAGGCCTCGTGGTCCCGGATGTCTGCCTGCCCAGCCTGGTGGGGCCCAGCATCTGGGGCATGGGTCAAGTTCTCCAAGTTCCAAGAAGATGGGTAGGACAAGATTGTCAGTATCCTAATATCCCACAGTGGGAGGTCTATTTGTCCCTAAGAGAGCATAGCCGTCTGAGGAAAGGCCAGTCCTCTGGCATGGTCTTGCCCAGGAAATCCCAAACAGATGTTTTCTTCAAAAGGAGCTACGTTTATTTAAGAAATACTCTAAGTTCGGGCTACAATCAATCAATCAATCAATCAATCGAAGAAGCAACCCATCCATAGCCACAGACCTGAAAAGGCCCAGGAAATCCAGCTAGGTTTGTCAGCGGGCCACAGAGTTGTGATTTCACATGGTATGGCTAAGGGAAAACAGCTGCCCTGAGCACTTCTGGGCCTACCTCACATCATCAGTGACAGTCTGGGTTCTCCATGCACCCAAATGCATGATTGCATTCGTTCACGCACCCTATCCAGCAGAGTTACCGTAGTTTCGTTATATAGCATATATATTAACATGGAGAAAAATGTCTGCACCACAGACAATAACTCACAGCTAAGGACCAAAGACGGCTTCCAGAATCCTTACCTTGCCAAGCTCACTGCTCAGTGTGGATACAAAGAAGCTCAGTTCTAACACGAAGTATCGGAATTGCAAGGTCAAAGGAGTTCAAGGAGCATGCTCTCCTTTTTGCTATTTGTTATTTTATTTAACTTAGTCTTCCCTGTAGCTTAATGTCCCTGCTCTGGGCAGGCTTTGGGAAACACACATCTGCTCATTGCAATCTCCGAAAGCACTTAGAATTTACAAGCCTTGCACTTTGGTGAAACTCCGTGCTCTTCTAAGGAGCCTCTAAATCAGTCTCCACTAGGGGTTCTGAGGTGCCTTATTATGTCCAATTCGCTCTCTATCCGGATCTTAATGGGATGTGTGAAACCTTGGTGAGGCAGTGCCGGAATGTTTAACGCTCACTGCCCCTTGGTTACTCTGGCCTCCCCTAGACAGAAACTCTTTGTTCACATAGCCCCATCATGTCTCCCCAGCAGGTGCCATCCACGGGGCCATAACATCAGGGACACAGGTTGCTACATCTCAGCAGCCACCAGGTAGAGCCAGGAGCAAAACCTGCTTTTGTTTTTGCTTACTGAAAACCGTGATCTGAGCTGTGTGCTGCATTAAAAAATAATTCGCGAGTTTAAAAGCAGTAAACTATCCATGGCCACAGGTTACTTTTAAGACATGCTCTTTTTCCTTGAGGAAGCTGCACTATCGGTAATGACTCCAGGAGGGAGAGAGGGAGGGAGAAGGGCGGGAAGCAGACCAGGGAGGGGAGCTCCCGCAGCAGTCACTTCAGGCTATAATTTCCAAGCAAAGAAAATGGCTGAGCCGGTTCAGATCCCCTCCAGCCTGGATTGCTTTGCTCTTCAGGGCCGCAGGGCTCACTGGAGCACAGCTCAGCGCCTCAGTGGGTCAGGCCTTCTCCACTCTGCTGGAGGCTTGTCCCACATAAACAACAGCGCCCGTGCCTGACATCTGGTTTTAGGCTGCATCATTATCTAGAATCCTAATCTGTTCAGAAGGGATGCATTATACTCAGCTGCCTGCATTATGCATTTACACGGTCCCCTCCACACGGCAGACACCGCTCTAGGCACCGAGACCTCAGAGGTGAACCCAACACGGTTGCCGTCATCACGGGGCTGATGTTCTTATGGAAGCAGCCAGACAAGAAACAAATAAACACATTAATATATAATATAGCAGCTGGTAGTGATCTGTGCCATGGAAAGCATAAAGCAAAGGGGAAGGCTATGGGCTGCTCTGGGTGGGGTGGCCAGGGAACGTCTGCTGACGAGGCGGCCCTTTGAATAGGGAGTCCTGAATGGAGAGCATTTCAGAAGGAACAGCAGGTGCTCAGCAAAAGGAAGAACCTGGCAAAGAGCACGGCAGACACTAAAACCAGCTGCTACTGTTAAGTGCTTACTATGTACGTAATCGAGCACTTTACATACACTATGTGCTGCTTTAATGCATTGTCTCATTTAATTGTCACAACAGTCCTATGACGCAGGTAGAATTATTCTATTTTACAGACAGGAAACAGAAGCTGAAGGACGACCTAATTTGCCTCAGATCACATAGTTAGGACATGGCAGAGTTGAGGCTTAAGCCTGGGTCTGGTCTCAGTCCAAACACCCATGTTCCTAACCTTTAAGATATCGTGCCCTATGCTGCTGTAGTGGAGAGCACTCCCAGACCCACAGGGTTTAGTGTGGAGGAAATACTTTTGACTGCCAGCTGCATGGAAGATGCTTTGCTCATCATGCAAACCGCTTTCTTGTATGATTGTTTTCTCTCTTACTTAGAAACATTGTCCAGACAAAGTTGCTTTTTGGGTGGTCTCTTGAGTCTTTGCTGCTTCTCTATTCTCTTTTTTTTTAAAAAATTATTTATTTATTTTTGAAAGAGACAGAGACAACATGAGCCAGGGAAGGGCAGAGAGAGAGAGAGAGAGAGAGGGAGGGAGGGAGTGAGAGAGAATCCCAAGCAGGCTCTGCGCTGACAGCACAGTGGGGCTCGACACGGGGCTTGAACCCACAAACCCGTGAGATCATGACCTGAGCCAGAATCAAGAGTCAGACGGTTAATTGACTGAGCCACCCAGTCGCCCCGCTGTTTCTCTTTTACAAGGCAAATGTGGTTGCTACCAGGATGCCCACGAATGCCACTCTGGTTCCCACCTTTATTCCCGGGCTTCCTAGGGGTGCCACAAAGTTGCAGTGCTCTTTCAAGAACCTGGCATGTGGAGCTCAAAAGTGTAAGACTGCTTTGTTCTTACGTTAGCCCTGAGATCAGAAGTGATTATCAGAGGACAGCCATCTTGGTGAATGCCTCATCTAGCAGAACCACATGGACACAGTGCGGTTTGGTAGAAAGAATACCAATTTGGAATCAGTAACTCTGCAATTTTGCAGAGTCAGACCAAAAAAAAAAAACAAAAAACAAAAAACAAAAAACATCTGCCTGATCCTGAGCAGATAAATCAGTAATTTTCTCAGAGCCTCAGAGTCCTCATCTACAAAACAGGAATGATCATGCCTACTTCTTTCTACCCTTTTCAGCAGTGACAAGAGAGTATCCCCAGGAGAATATGCTTCTCGTGAAGGAGCTCCTTCATCCTTCCCCAGAAGAGAAGAGAAAACACAAACAAAGAGCTTGGTGTGGAGCTCAATTCCTGTCTCCTAGATGTGAAAAGCCTGAAGGCTATAAAATCGCCCTGGAATTCATCCACACCCAAACAGTAGTTTTGTGTGTTGGCTCTTCTGCTGCCTTGGGGAGGCAAAGCAAGGTCACTGAAAGATCTCTCTCCAGGGGCGCCTGGGTGGCTCAGTCGGTTAGGCATCTGACTCTTGGTTTTGGCTCAGGTCATGGTCTCACAGTTCCTGGGATTGAACTCCGCACTGACAGTGCAGAACCTGCTTGGGATCCTCTCTCTCCCTCTGTCTTTGCCCCTCCCCTGCTTGTGCTCTTTCTCACTCTCTCAAAATAAATAAATACACTTTAAAAAATCTAAAAAAAAAAAGAATAACTTTTAAAAAGACAGAAGTGGAATTGAAAGCACCCTGAGTCCAGATGAGTGAGAAACCATCTCAATAAACACATTTTGGGTTTAACAAGCCCAAAATGACCCCAAATACAAATATGCATGGGGTAGCTGTGGATGTGATTAGTGGTTACGGTATGGATTTTAAGCCAATCCCTTTGAGTTCGGACGGTGGCTCGGCCACTTACTAGCTATGTGACTTCAGGTGACTTAATTGCCATCTCTGTACCTTTATTTCACCCTTTGTAAAATGGAGAATAGTAGTACCTACCCCAGATTATTATGAAATTTAATAAGCAAACGTGCACACACACACACACACACACACACTAGTCCCTGACAAATTAAGCAACATTTAAGCTTTGGCCATTATTAGGAGGAACGGACCAGGTTTAGGGAGGAAAATTCCAGGCCGTGAGAAAGATGCTATCACTTAATTATCCAGGGAACGGCATTCCCTGGGGAAAGCAATCCAAAGTGTACCAGGAAAGGCCACTCCGCTCCGTGGCTGAAGATGCGTGGTGACTCTTGGTTGGGTGCGGATGAAAGCGCCGCTCCGGTCCCGGAGAGTAGGAGGGATGTTAAGTGTATGCTGCATTGTCGTTAATTAATTTCTCAAGGGCTGCAGTAATCAGGAGGCTCATTAATGTGTTTCAGCCTGCCTTTCATTTAGAGAACGAACGAGCAGTAAATGTAAATGCAGTGTACTTAGAAACCTTAGAAATCGTTCCGTGCTGTAGTAGGAGGGGGGAAACCCTGCTACGTCTCTAAGGAAAAGAAAAAACCCACAAGGGCTTCTTTAATCACATGAGAGAGGAACAATTCCAACCCAACAGCAGCAGAAGCTCCCTGTGGCTTTTCAAAATATTATCATTTGGACCTGGTTGTCCCTTTGCTCTTGTACAATGTTTAAAGATGCCATGCTCTATCCATATTTATACTCTCCCCAGCAGGGCGCTTAATCCTGACAGGCAGATTCCAGGGGCCAGGGCTTGGGTGAGCCCCTGCAAAGGATCCGCCCTAAGCTCACAGGGATGCATGGCGGAAAAGGTCCCCAAAGGCCCCCCCTACTGGAGGCTTAGCTGTTGTGTCAGGTCGGGGGCACAGGCCAGTGGCTTCTCTAATTCTTCGAGGCCAACCTCAGGGTCACATGTGCCTTCTTCACTCTAATCTTGACCTCCCCTGAGGAGATGTTTGAAACTGTGCCAATTCCTTCTCTGAGTAGTGAGCATGTTTCCGAAGAGCCCTTTCACGGACCTGGACCTCTTCTTCCCCAGCTATTCCTAGTAAATAAATAACGTGCGTAGAACCGCGCCTCCCTGATAGGAAGCCCTCTGTAAGTGTTTATTATTCTCATTGTGATTCTTATTGTTAACTGCTGGCAGACAGCGAGCCACAGGATTTCGGGGATTCTGTCCCTCCATTTTTCCACACTGGGCTTCCTCATAATAACTGCTGTGCAGGTGGTCACAACACACCATAGCATCTTGGATTGTGACTTAGACCACCGTCCTCCCTCTTTCCCCATCCTCATCTTTAATCCACTTAGGTCGGTAACACCTATTCTCATTTTTACCCTCCCCCAGTGTGCAGAAGAGGGCCGGGCCTAGGTCTACACGGCATCTCTAGAGTAGGACATGTCTCCAGTGGGCATGGAGGTTAGCCCACGGAAAGCAGAGGTTCCCATGGAAAGGGATGCCAAGTAATCTGTGACACACCACGCTCCTCCCTGGGAGTCACTTCACACCCATATAGCCCCACTTCCCCCTACCCCTATCTCTCCCAGGGGAACCTGAACATAAGACCCTCACTTGGGACCCCAACCAACCTTTCCTCTTCAGTTCAGTTCAACAAGCATCTATTGAGCACCTATTATGTGCCAACCTCTCTGCCAAGCGCTAGGGATACAAAATGAATAAGACACGTCTCTATCCTTAGGGAGCACAGAGTCTAGGGTTCAGTCACACCCAGAAATGCCACTGCAATAAATGGAAGCACAGAGGAATCTTCCTGAAGGAGATGGGGCCTGACTTGGTCATTAAGGACAAGAGTCTGAAGGAAACGGGTGATGGGTGCAGTTTTACAACTTATTTGCTCCTTCCAGTACTTGCCCAGAGGGAGCCTCCTGAGAACACTGAAGAGTCAAGCCTTTATAAAGATCATGGTTTTATACTCTGGTATTCCAAGATGTTCCCGGCCGTATGAGATTCACGTTGCTCCTTGGTTAAACGAATTCGATAACGGATATCTAATCTTGAGATATGGGGTCGAATGTTTATAGGGTGAAAATTTCAATCTCTACTTTAGTTCCTAATCTGTAAATAGAGTTTTTACTTCTCTTGAAATTCTTTCTCTACCATGAAGCTTTCCTATTAACAAGGGTTTGTTGCTGCCTCCTGCCCTTAACCCCCTATCATGCAGTGCCACAATTGGGAACATGCCCCAGCATGTCCTCGGAGGACATAGTCCTATTTATACACGTGTGGGTCTATATCCCAATTATGGCCTGGACCTGGGTCAGCTTCTCAGATGCAACATGAATCATGTTACAACATAAAGAAGAATCTTAGTTCCAGGCTTTGACATAAATTGGGTCAAGGCTGAAGCTCAAAATGTTTATTGCAACATCTAGTTTTAAACCCGAATCATGTTTCACTTTTAAGATTTTTTCCACATTTTGGGGGCCCTGGGTGGCTCAGTCAGTTAAGTGTCCGACTTCAGGCTCAGGTCATGATCTCACGGTCCGTGGGTTCAAGCCCCGTGTCAGGCTGTGTGCTGACAGCTCGGAGCCTGGAGCCTGCTTCAGATTCTGTGTCTCCCTCTCTCTCTGCCCCTCCGCTGCTTGCACTCTGTCTCTGTCTTCCAAAAGTAAATAAACATTAAAAAAATTTTTTAATAAATTAAGGTAGAACGTCAGGAAAAAGAATATATGCCACAAATAAGAAATAAAAAGCAGATACTAGACTTAAATCCAAATACACTGAAAATTACATTGAATATAAAGAGTCTAAACATGCCAATTAAAATGTAGAGATTGTCAGGGCACCTTGGTGGCTCAGTCGGTTAAGTGTCATGATCTCACAGTCTGTGAGTTCAAGCCCCGCATTGGGATCTGTGATGATAGCTCTTAGAGCCTGGAGCCTGCTTCAGATTCTGTGTCTCCCTCTCTCTCTCCCTGCGCCTGCTCACACTCTGTCTCTCTCTCCCTCCCAAAAATAAACGTTAAAAAAAAATGTAGAGATTGTCATAGGGTGCCTGGGTGGCTCAGTCAGTTAAGCACCTGACTTCGGCTCAGGTCATGATCTCACAATCCATGGGCTCAAGCCCCGCGTTTGGCTCTGTGCTGACAGCTCGGAGCCTGGAGCCTGCTTCCAATTCTGTGTCTCCCTCCCTCTCTGCCCCTCCCCTGCTCATGCTCGGTCTCTCGCTCTCAAAACTAAGTAAACATTAAAAACATTAAAAAAAGATTTTTGCTACATTTTAATGATTTTTTCTAAAGGTGAAATAAAACAAAGGGTAAATTGCTTACACATGCTCTACATCTGGTAAGTTCTCAGTAACGTTGCATATGTTCATTATTATTAAGAGATAGTTCTGCTGAGGACTCAAGTCATTAATACCTCTAGAGGTGGACAGAAATTTATCTGCTATGAGAAATAAGCTTGGCGTTTTCTTTATGTATATTACGTTGGTCTCACTGAACTCTCGTATTGTTCTTTAATGTTTTGTGCTTACATCTGGGCCTCCTAATTAGACTAAAAGGAGTGTGAGGGCAGTGATCTTAGATTTCTATTTTATTTCCCTCACAGCACTTAGCACCATTCCTTGCAGATAGCAGACGCCCAGTAAATATATCTCTATGCATTGATTGGCTCTCCAAGGCTCTCCAAATGAATATTAAAGTACCACATATAAAATATAAAATACCATAATAGTTGGCATCATCCGCTCCACGGTCCCTTTCGTTGTCACTGCTTCTCAGCTCAGGCAAATGAGTAGGAGGAGGGTCCTGGGTGAGGTAACAAATGCAGAGGACTGTAAACTATCCCGGCTGACCGGTTCACACACCTCAGCTTCTCACTGTGTCTCTTTCTCACACTATCCACTGTCCCTGCGGGCTCCCGATCGTCGCTGACCTCCAGGCTCCCGGGCACCAGATGCGGCACCAGTTTATTGCACTAAGGTGCAAACGACTTCTTCAAAGTTCAGGAGAAACCCTGGAGAGGCGGCCTGCCTCCTAGGTCACCCGCAGCAAGCCAGGGCAAACTGGGTTGGCTCCGTCCTCCCTTTCAAATAATAGGCCATTCAGTCTTTGGGAGAGAAGTGAATCAGCAACCCCAGGGCCATTCTAGCGGCCCAAACGGCTGCCAGCTGGACAACCCGCTTCAAACAACCAATTAGTATGAGCACCACAAGTTGATTTGAGCAAATCCAGGCAGCTCTCCGCGCAAAAACTAGAAGGGCCCACATGTCCGCGTGGAAAATGAAGTTGTTTCACCTTCCCTGGCACGGTTCCACTCCAAGGAACAAGCTTTATTTCTCTCAAAACTTGGCTTCCCTTGGCTTGCCAGATGAAAAATGATGTGAAGTTATTGAAATCATCTGCTAAGGGAAATGAATCCAAGCTCAGTGAAAGAGGTTTTGCTGCCAGCCTGTCTTATAAGCAAAATAGAACGGTGCCACCAGGTGAAGACAGTGATTACTTCAATGAGCAATTGTATTAGATGTAGAAGGTAATGAGGAATAAAGATGCTGGACCCAGCCCAATGGTTTGCTACATATGCTTCTCTTTCCTGTTCTAAGGTAGCAAATGAACGGAGTGAGTTCAGCTGTGGGGTGATAGAGGCTTCCCCCAATGTGGACTGACTCACAATTCATCATTCGCTGCCCGATGAAGAGACAGCACAACCCTGGGGAATCCGCAGACGTGAGATGCCAACAGTGCCTGTCCCACCCTCGATCTAATACTGCCTCTGGTACACAGTGACCCTGGAGGAAAATGGCAAGCCGTGAAGTGGGATGGTGGTTAGGGAAATGACAATTGACAGACATTTTTAACTTTGTTGCTGAAATGAAATAAGGAAATCCCAAGGATCTGGAGTATTTTTGTTCAACTTCATCTTAGGCCATTCTTTTGATTTTAAATAAATGCATTTCTGGAATGGGAGGAAGGAAAAGACAGGGGGTGGGACATAGAGTGACAGCAAGGGCCACCTTGTTCTGGGAAGACATCGACCAAATTGGGTTAATCTGACAGAACAGACTGAGGCAGCTGATAGTCTTTTTGCAAATGTGGCACATTTGAAGTTTCTGCTTTGATTAGTGCCTCTCCGTGTTATCTGAAAAGCCTATCGCGAAAGCAAAAACTGACAGTATTTCAAGGAGTAATTGACAATTCCTTGATTAGAGTGAGAGATTTAACACACATTTCTTAGTAATTGATAGATCAAACAGCCAAAAATATTCAGTATAGTTATAAAGATTTTGAACAACATAATTAACAAGTGTGATATGAAGGACTTATATAGAGCACTGCACTCAACCACTGGAGAATACACTCTCTTTCCCAAAGCACATATTACATTTATGAAAACTGATGATGAATTAGGGCATAAAGCAGTACCAAATTTTCACAAATTTCAAAGAACCAGTGCCATAACATTGCAACACAATTAAGTTAGAAATCAGTAAAACTTACAACGTAAAGTCTCTACACATCTAGAAATTTAAAAGCACACTTAAAATCCAGAGATAGAAAGCAGCTTGTGGTTGCCAGGGGCTGGCAAGAGAGGGGAATGGGAAGTGACTATTTATTTAACGGGTACGGGGCTTCCTTTGGGGGTAATGAAAACGTGTTGGAACTCGATAGAGGTGGTAGTTGTTACAACACTGTGAGTGTACTAAATTGTACACTTCAAGTTGGTTATCTTTGTATGGATTTCCAAGTCAATAAAAAAAAAGTGCTCGTTATCTCCGTGTTTAAATCCTAACCAAAGGATACATGGGTGAGACTTTTTCAGGCTTTATACCTATGACATGTACGTTTTTCTGTACAGTATGTATATATGTTTATATTTTCTGTGTTATGCTTCAATAAAGAATTTAAGAATGAAAAACATCAACTGAACGAAATAATATTATAAAGTTTGAAAAATAAGAACTGCATGACACTATACCCAAAATTTACGGTAAGCAGTGAACTCACTCAGATCAGGGAAATAAGATGTGGCAAAGGGTGATGATGAGGTCTCCAAAGTACACATAAAAGAAGACACACAGCTTTAAATGTTTCTTTGGAAAAAGAAGAAAGGTTTAAAATGAACAAGAAACGCATTAAATGTAAGAAGGGAGAAACTAACAGAATATTCCCAAAGAACGTAAAAAGATGGAAATAATAGCCTTAAAGAAACAGATAACAGATACAATAATGATGATCAACAAAACCAAACACTGGGTCTTGGAAGAGACTAACCCCTGGAAAGATTGAATAAAGACACAAATAGGGGCACCTGGGTGGCTCAGTCGGTTAAATGTCTGACTTCGGCTCAGGTCATGATCTCAGTTTGTGAGTTTGAGCCCTGAGTCAGGCTCTGTGCTGACAGGTCAGAGCCTGGAGCCTGCTTTGGATTCTGTGTCATCTTGTCTCTCTGCCCCTCCCCTGCTCATGCTCTGTCTCTCTCTCTCAAAAATAAATAATAAACATTTAAATAGATATATGTAGAGAGAAGGCATATATAATATTAGGAATGAAAAAGAAGAATACACAAAGATCATAAATATAATAGAAATATAAGATAGAAAAACCTTATGCTAATAACTTTGAAAATGTACCTTTTAAATGGAAATTCCCCCCAAAATACTTACCAAACTGACTCTAAAAGAAACAGGGCGTGCCTAGGCGACTCAGTCATTTAAGCACCCGACTCTTGATTTCAGCTCAGGTCAAGATCTTACAGTTTGTGAGTTCAAATTGGGCTCTGCGCTGACAGTGAGGGAGCCTGCTTGGGAGTCTCTCTGTGCCCCTCCCCTGCTCATGCTCTCTCTGGCTCACCCTCAGAAACAAACAAACAAACATTAAAAAAAAGAGAAAGAAATAGACTGCCTACATAATCAGTAGCAGAAATCTTCCCATGAAAGAAATCCTAGGCTTTGAGAGTTTTACTTGTGAGTTCTAGGAGACATTTCAATTACAGCCTCAGATTATAACCAGCACGTTAAATAAGTAGGATTCATGGGATGCAATCAAATAAGTGGTTGTCTCCTACTGTCCCTTTAAATCTTCTCAGTGAAGGTAATCCTTCCCCTGACACTGGATGAAAACTCAGGCAAGCCCCTTGACTTTTAAGGTTATTAATGAGTAATAGAAACGTCTCTATTTACTTATAGACACAAACCCAGACTCAAATTGATAACTTAAAATGACCAGTACAATATAAGATAGGCTTTTGGTTTAAAAGTTAGGATTTCTCGGGGTGCCTGGGTGGCTCAGTCGGTTAAGCGGCCGAGTTCTGCTCAGGTCATGATCTCGCGGTCCGTGAGTTCGAGCCCCGCGTCGGGCTCTGTGCAGACAGCTCAGAGCCTGGAGCCTGTTTCAGATTCTGTGTCTCCCTCTCTCTGACCCTCCCCCGTTCATGCCCTGTCTCTCTCTGTCTCAAAAATAAATAAACGTTAAAAAAAAATTAAAAAAAATAAAAATAAAAAAAATAAAAGTTAGGATTTCTCTTCCCCCAACTCAGAGGCTGTGGCAGACTGACCACCTGTTTTGGGGGAAGGAAATGGAGTCAGCGTCTTCTCTTTTTCTCTCCCCCTTTCTCAATCACCCCCACCCCTACCCCACCACCACCACTGCACCATCTATAAGTCAGGGCCCAATAAGAGACTGAAAATATACCAGCGATTTGAGAAAAAAATTAATGTAAAAAATTAACTAAACAGAAGTCACTAGCCAGGTGACTGATGAGACAAGAAGAAACTTCTAAGGTATCTTTAAGTGTCACGATTTCAACAGCAGCTACCATCCCCAGGGCTAAGGGAATGAAAGAAAGATGTTAGCATTCTTGAAACTTCAAAGCATAGACAAGGAAGCCTGCAGAGCTGAAACTCTGGACCCTGAGGAGGAAGTGATGCTTGGTTGGTGCTGGTGTGTCTGAGCTCAGAGAAGGAGCCCATGAGGCCAGACTCAAACTTTGAAGAGGATGTGGCCCTGTCCCGGGATAGAAGGGGTGGATGTGAGGAGCCTGGCCTTACAAGTCTTGTTGAAACTGTGAATGAACTGGCTGCTGCCATGGGAGGAACTGCCCCTGATGGGCTCAGAAGCTGTGACACTCACAGGGACCAGACAGGAAGGAGGCAGGGAGGAGCACAGCCCTTCTGCTCCGCCAGCCCTCCAGTCCCCCTCCGGTACCTTGAGCAGCAGAGCCCAACAGGGAAAAGCTGGCAAAGCAGAAATGTAGTTTGCGGGGCTGTGGCCCTAGCATCACAGAGCAGAGAATGAAAGGGTGGGCTTTTCCTAAATGACAGACCCGCATTCCCTGACTGCTGTTTCTGGTCCTCTGCAGGTTAAGGAGATGGAGAAGGAGGAGAAGAGAAAGTCCTTACTTAACTGGTACTGTTATCAGTGTGCTTTGCTCTCTCTGGACCTACTGGATATTTGAAGCGGATTCTCTCTCTCATGGAGGGCTTTTGTGTGAACTTTGCAAAACCTCTTTTCTTACCCCATCAGTGCTGATTTCCTTTGATCTAAATGAATACACTCTATTCTGGGCATTGCTTATTAACCCCCATTTAATGCCCAAAAAAGCAGCATCCAGCTTCTCCTGTAATGAAGCCTGCTCACCTCTCCAACTGACCCAATTCTACTTGAGACCATATAAGATGACCCCGTGCCAGCTCCTTTGTGTGCATCTGGCTGTACTTGAGCCAAGGAAACACTCATGGATTCTTTGCCCAGGCAAATCTGGGGAATGCAGACTGACTCAAGCCCAGGCACACCTTTCTTTCACTCCATCGGCAAAGCAGCAGGCCAACCCCGTTGTTGCTTCCTGTGTTTCAGATGAGAGCCAGACACAGGCCCCCCCAGACCTGCCTCACTGCAGAGGACTAAGGGGAACTACTGAATCCCTCTTCAGTTGTCTCAATTCATAACAGCAGTGTTTGCCAAAGAAATTTTCTTGCAAAATTTCCATCATACTCCCTCTCTCAAGCCATGCACATGCTTGAGAGGATGAGGGGTGGTTAATGTCAAGGAACTAATTCCTAGATATGTCTTTTGAAAAGGCATCTTGGCTTACCATCTCACTTTGGAAGTTCGTATCTTGAATCTTGGTGCTTCAATTACAACTGAATCTTAAATTCTTCCAATTCATCTTATGCGATTAGTATAACAGTGATCCTAAAATCAAACAAAACAGAACTAGAAAGGAAAATTATAGGTTAAACTTAATCATAAGTAAAACTGCAAAAAACAAACTATTCTAAACAACCTATTACCAATCCAGCAGAGCACAAAAAAGATGACCCATCATGCTAAGTTAGGTTTATCCCAGGAATGCAAAGTTGGGTTAATTTACAAAAACAATTAATTTAATGTATTACATTAACAGATCAGATGAGGAAAACATTTAATCATCTCAGTAAATACAGGGAAAGGTATTTGAGTAAAAGCATCCTGATTTGTGACAGAAACTCTGAAGATTATTATGAGGAAGGTAACTTTTTGACAGGATAAAAGCCAAAAGCAAACACGTATAGCAGGTATGATCCTTCATGGTAAAACTTACAAGCCTTCCCTTTAAAATCAGGAACAAGTTGAAGACGCTCAATGCCATTGTTATATTCAACATTATTCTAGTGATTTTCATGACTAAAACGTAAATAGGAAAATAAATAAAAGGTATACAAATTGGAAAAGAAGGAATAAAGCAATCATTATTAGCAGATTGATATAGTTGCCTATAGAGAATATTCAAAAGAATCTATAACCAAATTATTAGAATTGAGGAGCTAACTTAGCAAAGTGGCTAAGTATATAAAACCAATTGCATTTCTAGACAGCAGCCATAAAAATTATAGTAATGTAATTTAAAAGATACCATTACAATACAAACAACACTATAATAAAATAAAGGGACCTTTATGGAGAAAAACATCAAAGAAGACCAAAACTAACAGAGAGATTTACCATGTTCACAGGTAGAGAGACTCAGTATAAATATGTCGACCTTCCCCAGATTCAATGCAACTCAAATCAGCGTCTCAACGGTTTATCACAGACCTCATTAATCCGATTCCAAAATTTACATGGAAAAGCACAGCCCCACGAAGAGTCAAAGTACTCAGATACTCTTGAGTAAGAACAAGGTTGTGCACGCCTTTGTGTGTGTGTGTGTGTGTGTGTGTGTGTGTGTGTGTGTGTAAGATGGGGTAGCTCTGCCAAACAGCAAGATTGATAAATCGACTTAACTACGACAATGTGATATTAGAAATGGGATAGACAAATAGATCAAAGGAGAGAATGGTAAGCCCAGAAATGGATCCATAAATATATGAAAACTGATCTACTGGCACTCTAGAGCAGCTGGATGGCAAGGGAATGAAGTGTTCAATAAACAGTGTGGGAACAAGAGTTTATCCATATTGGAAAAAAGAGATATTGGATTCCTCTTTCACATCATATATAAACTATAATCCAGGTGAAATGAAGATTTAAATGTGGAAAGAAAAACCTTAAAAATTTCATGTGTCGGGCACCTGGGTGGATCAGTCAGTTAAGCATCCAATTCTTGGTTCTGGCTCAGGTCATAATCTCACGGGTGGTGGGATCAAGCCCTGTGTCACGCTCTGTGCTGACAGCGCAGAGCCTGCTTGGGGTTCTCTCTCTCCCTTTCTCTCTGCTCCTCCCCCACTTGCATTCTCTCTCTCAAAATAATTAAATAAACTTAAAAAAATTTATGTGTCGGGGCGCCTGGGTGGCTCAGTCGGTTAAGCGTCCGACTTCAGGTCAGGTCACGATCTCGCGGTCCGTGAGTTCGAGCCCCACACCAGGCTCTGGGCTGATGGCTCAGAGCCTGGAGCCTGCTTCCGATTCTGTGTCTCCCTCTCTCTGCCCCTCCCCCGTTCATGCTCTGTCTCTCTCTGTCTCAAAAATAAACGTTAAAAAAATTTGTGTCAATATAGAAAAATATACTTTTTAATGTTTATTTTGAGTGAGAGCATGTGCATGTGAGCAGAGGGAGGGGCAGAGAGAGGAGAGAGAGAGAGAATCCCAAGCTGGCCCCACACTGTCAGCACAGCCTGATGTGGGGCTCAATCCCATGAACCATGACATCATGACCTGAGCCAAAAACAAGAGTTAGACGACGCTTAACCAACTGAGCCACCCAGGTGCCCCGGAAAAATATTTTGACTTTAGGTAAGGAAGTATTTTCTAAACAAGACCCAGAAAATACAAACCATAAAGGAAAAGATTGATAAATTAGAGAAAACCAAATTATAAATTTCCTTTTATCAAAAAACACTGGAAAGAGAGTAAAAAGGCAAACTAAAAATTGAGAAGGTATATTTGTCATGCATAGAATTAACTAAAAATTAGTATACAGGATCCAGGAAGAAGACCTAAAAATCAGCAAAAACCCCACAAAGAACCCGGGAGAAAATGAGCAACAGGAATGAAAAGCTTTTCACAGGAGAGGAAACATGAATGGCCAATCAATATACGAAATGTAGCTTAATTTCATTAGTAATCAAGGAAAAGCAAAATGAAATCACAGTGAGAGACATTTTTATACCTACCAGACTGGATAAAGCCTGAAGATTTTAAGTAGTACAATGCGGTCTTCAAAATACTTGTACTGGGTGATACAATCACTTTGAGGAAAACACTTACATCTAGTGTAGTTGTGACAGTCCATGTCCTCTGATTCCTAGGACTATGCCTTAGAGGAACTTCTGCACATGAGCATCAGATGATATGTTTGAGCCAGCACAGTGTATAGTAACAAAAAACTGAACACAACTCAACAGGAGAAGAGACAAATCCACTGTGGTAGATTCAGAAAATGGTTGTAACAGTAAAAAGGAAGCAACTGCATAGCTGAATTTCAGAAATAGAATGTTGAGAGGAAAAGAATACATGAAAGATGGCATTTTAATACACTTGGAAAACAAGCAAAGCAATATTTTGTTTAGGGATACATATACATATGTATATGGTAAGCTATAAACTCTATAGCAAAGGGATGATAAAGCCAAATTGAAAAGCAATGATTATCTGTCAGGGAAGGGACATGGGGCTGTGACTGGCAAGATAGTGTTGCCAGATAAAAAGAGGGGTAACTTTGAATTTAAATAATGAATAATGTTTTTAGTATAATTATACCCCAGATATTGCATGGGACATGCTTCTACTAAAAATTATTTATTGTTCATCTGCAATGTAAAGCTAATAGGGTGTATTTTGTTGTTGTTGCTTGTTTGTGGCTAAATCCGGCAACCCTACTCAGAGGGAGCTTCAATGACATTGATGACATTCTATTGCTTAGGTTGTGTGGTGGGTTCATGGCTGCTCAAGTTATGGTTTTTTGTTTTTTTTTTTAATTTTTTTTTTTAACGCTTATTTATTTTTGAGACAGAGAAAGACAGAGCATGAACAGGGGAGGGGCAGAGAGAGAGGGAGACACAGAATCTGAAACAGGCTCCAGGCTCTGAGCTGTCAGCACAGAGCCCGATGCGGGCCTCAAACTCACGGACCATGAGATCATGACCTGAGCCGAAGTCGGCCGCTTAACCGACTGAGCCACCCAGGCGCCCCATATGGTTTGGTTTTTTAAAAGCAGACAACAAACTTTAAAGCAAGGCTGCTGCTGTCCACAATTCCACTTGGTGGATCCAAAGCTTTTGCTAAAAAATCAGCAATAGCGAGACCGAGGTGTCGAGGTGCTGGTCCTCCGTGACCACCTGAAGATACATCAAACTTCTTGTGGCTGGGCTTTCTCCTTACTGCTCACCATGCTCCTGTTGGTCATTACTTCACCCCCACGCTGCCACTAAATAGAGCTGTTTGGCTCAGTTAGGTAGGGTATCCTACCATCTTCTTTCCATAGTGTCCATAAGTGCGGGGTGTTACGCAATGCATGACCCACTTTAAGCTCATGCTCCAAGCAATAAAAGAGTTTTTAACCATCAAAGGGCCTTCTTATCTCCCCAGTTCCTCAGAGAAAACATCAGAAAAGAGATCACAGAGAATATCCAGATTAAAGAGGCTATTAGTTGCAAAATCACTTGCCTAGTCCCAAGGGGAGAAGCTTACTGGAGAGAGAAGAACCTTACACAGAATTTAATTGATGAAGACTCAATATGTGAAGACTCTTCTTGAAGCAAGTGCATAAGCAAAGGGTAAAGACTGCAAAGAAGACTAAGGACCCCCAAATAAAAGTAGAACACGCCAGCACAACACAAACAGCAAGGGTGCAGGGTGGGGGTGGGGTGCTCAAAACATACAAAAGAGATTCCAACTGGATGTGTCATTAATGAGCCCCAGGACCGTGAGCAGCTGTTTGACTCACTGTTGTATTCCAAGTGCTTAACCCAAAGACGCGCATAGAGCTGTCCTCAATAAATGTTTGTGGGTGGAATATATGAATGCATAATGAATGAAAGAAGTAGCAAGGGGAGCATTAAAGATTATTATCAGATTCGTAGAAAGGAGGAATTAAAAAGTCACCTCAGAATCTGCTGATTCTCATATATTTCTTACACAGGCACACCTCAGAGATATTGCAGGTTTGGTTCCAGACCACTGCAATGAAATGAAATTTGCAACAAGGCAAGTCACATAATTTCTTTGCTTTTCTAGTGCACACAAAAGTTATGTTGACACCATCCTACAGTCTATTAGGTGTGCAGTAGCATTATGTCCAAAACAACAATGTGCATGTCTGAATTAAAAAATATTTTATTGCCTAAAAAATGCTAACCATCATCCGAGCTTTCAGTTGAGTTGTCACCACTGATTACAGATCACCGTAACGAAGAAAGTAATAATGAAAACGTTTGAAACATTGCGAGAATTACCAAAATGTGACACCGGGACACGAAGGGAGCAAATGCTCTTGGAAAATTAGCGCTGACAGACCTGCTCAACACAGGGTTGCTGCAAACCTTCAATTTGTAAGCAGAGAAATTATAGTATCTGCAAAGCTCAAGAAAGCCAAGTACAATAAAATGAGGTGTGCCTACAGATAGGCATGTAAACCGCTTATGGCTCTCGACACAAAGTGTAGATTCATAAAACCTGAATAAAAGAACTGATTGAAACCCACATATCTATCCCGGTCAAAAATCTAGTGTCTGCAGTAGGCAGAACCAGAAAGCAGTTCCCAACAGAAGCTCCCTTGACGAGGCCTGTTCCTGTCTGGGTTTGCTTAGTCACCCTGACACCATGGTTTTGTACATCTCTGGTTCCTTCTGGCTGACCCTGAGGGACGATGGCCAAACTGCTGATACTTTTCCTACTGCCATCAGGTGCTGATATATGGTCCTTCTCCATCAGTTCTTGCAATGAACCATTCATGCAATAAACATTTATAAAGTATGAACCAGGTGCTGTACTAAGCCCTGGAGGCTTAGAGGTGGTATTTAATGAGCACTTACTAAGACAGTCACTGTGTTAATAACATTGCTTAAATTATCTAACTTGCAGCCCTACATAGTAGGTACTGTTATTACCCTATTTTATAGATGAGGAAGCTCAGAGGTGAATAAGACAATGTCCATGGCTTCAGGAGGGAAGACGGACATTTGCCCTCCACCATTCTGAGCATTTTCCAAAGCGCCATGGGAACATAGTGTATAGGTGACCTGAGCTGCTGTCCCTAACCCTCTGTATTAGCTATCTAGTGCTGCATAACAATATCACCACCCAATGAGCAGCTTCAAACGACACCCATTTATTTTCTCACATCTGTGGAATCGGGGTCCGGGCACAGCGTAGCTGGATCGATCCTCTGCTTCCAGGTCTCTCGCGAGGCTGCGGTCGGGCCAACAGCCAGGGCTGGGTTCTCATCTGAAGACTTCCAAGCTCCTGTAGTTGTTGACAGCATTCAGCTCCTTGTGGCCTGTCACACTGAAGGCCTGAGGGTCTTGCCGGCTGTCAGCTGTTACCTGCCTGCAAGTCCCTGCCAGTTGCCCTCTCCGTAGGGAAGCTCGTAGCAGGCAGCCTGCTTCCTCAAAGCCGGCCAAGGAGAGGCACTCCTAGCAACAGGGGCATTCTAGTCTATGTAACAATCTAGAAGGGACATCCTATCACCTTTGCTGACTTATATTAGCTAAAATGAAGTCACAGGTCTGGCCACAGACCTGGGTGGAAGGGGCTTACAGAAAGATGTGAACACAGGAACCGCCGTGGCGTCTTCCTGCCTTTTGTTCTTCCTCATCTGCCCAGATTAGCGGCCCCTCCTATCTGCCTCCAGAGCTACCACAGGTGGCTGTGCCTTCACCTGACTGCAATGTGAAAGGCACCCTACCCCCCTCCAGGGTTGTGCAGTGCACGCCTCGCATGACGATACGCAGAAGCCCTGCCGCTTCCATGAAATTATGTTTCTTTTTTACTCCGTTGGTGATCTGTTTATTTTTCTCTCGCTTGACTCTACTAAAAGCTTCTTGATCCAAGACTAAACCTTTTATTTTTATGTCCCCAGTATAGCAAGTGCCAAACCAGTGTTTGTCAAATCAATGGAAGAAAGATGGCAGCAAAACTAGCTCACGTGGGGGAGCCAGGAGGAGGCATGGGGAAGACTTCACAGAGAAGTCACATGTGTCCTCTTCCCCATCACTCAGCTAGAACTGGACACTGAACTTTTCAAAAGAGACTTCACGGACAACTTCCAATGAGATGTCATAAAAACCCTGGTTTACTGTGCTTTGATTTCCGACCGAGTCATGTCCATGGAGATGAAAACAAAAACACCCTGCTGATTCAACCCAATAAAAACCAGCGTTCTTGTTCTCTTACTACGGTAGTGGAAGGTGGCAAGTGGGATGTTTCTTATTTTTCTAGAACTGGCAAGTAGAGGCCAGAGAAGAAAAAGAGTGCTAAGCTTTCTGCGGTCCAGGTCAAGACAGCATCCAGCGCTGGGGAACACCTGTCTGCAGGGCTTGCTGAGTGATGCCAGCTTGGCAATGTGAGCCCCAGGTTCCTCCCACCACCTTGCTTCCTCCACCTTGCTGTCCTCTACAAGTCCCCGGAGCAGCCCAAGAGCTTTGAAGTGAATATAAGATAGAGGTGGAAAGGGGCGCCTGGGTGGCTCAGTCGGTTGAGCATCCGACTTCGGCTCAGGTCATGATTTCGCGGTCCGTGAGTTCAAGTCAGGCTCTGTGCTGATGGCTCAGAGCCTGGAGCCTGTTTCAGATTCTGTGTCTCCCTCTCTCTCTGACCCTCTCCCGTTCATGCTCTGTCTCTCTCTGTCTCAAAAATAAATAAACGTTAAAAAAAAAAAAAAAGAAGTGGACAGAACTAAGGATAGTCTTAAAACTGGTTATACATTTAAGGCCATTATCAAGTCCCCTTTCAGTTTCTTCATACAAAATCATTTCTGTTTCTTTATGGTTTCCACGTTACAGGCCTTCAGTCACCCACTGTGATTCTTCAGACTACCGATAAAGCGAAGACCAACACCCTGTATTGCGGTTCACGACAGCACGTGCTCAGGGCCATACTTCTCGGACCTGACCAAAGGCCCAACGTGGAAGCAGATGGAAATGTTAGGACCAGCAGCCACACGTAAGGAAACCAATGATACATGCAGCAATGAGGAGGTGTTTAAGTACATTAAGTACTACACCCAGAAATGGCTACCATTTCAACATGATCATTCTAGAGATTTCTCTGCAGGGACAGAGTTGGTTCCTCAAATTAAACTAATAAAGAAAGAGAACATCGAATGCTTGCCTGAACGCCACACTCACTGCACTGTCTTGGGGAGGAGAGGCAGGGATGAGTTGTGTCAAGCTTTGATGGAACTCACGTTATCCGTTCAGTCACTAGAGGCCTTTGGACCTGATGTTCCTCCACGTGTCAAGGAACACTTTGAGTCAGAACAAAGGCACCCACCAGCGAAGTTCACGGCCTTCTGCTGTTCCCACCAGAGCACAGATCACCTTCACACTGTCCAGACACTGATTCACTCCTGCTGGCTGCCTCCCGTGGCCCTGTTCCTGAAGGATGACACAGTTAGAAAGTTTCTTTTATGTTGCTTCTATTAAATGTGAGCTTTTTGGTGCCCTCGAGTGGTTCTGAGGCAGTAAAAACTATTCAGAGGTTAACATTGTTTTTAAAAGTTAATATTCAATTTATTAAGGTTACAGATTAAAAAAACTAATTTTTCCTGAAGCTTTTAAGTTCTGCATCAAATCTGACTGTTCTCTGTATAGTATATACAGCCTGTCATATATATTTAAACTATGTTAAAGGCCTTTGAATAATATGTGATCCTATTTCTAAGCTAACACCTTCAAGAATTTTAAATTGCATTTATAAATCAATGCATTCTATTTTTTTATTACTTCAATGTTTTGATTGAACTAATATAACTTTCTGAGTGCTCAAATAACACAGAACACTAATAAGTCAAACTTACAAGGAGGGCTAACCTTAATTTCTTTTTTTTTTTATTAAAAAAAATTTTTTTAATGTTTATTTATTTTTGAGAGACAGAGAGACAGAGCATGAGTGGGGGAGGGGCAGAGAGAGAGAGGGAGACACAGAATCGGAAGCAGGCTCCAGGCTCTGAGCTTTCAGCACAGAGCCCGACGTGGGGCTCGAACTCACAAACTGCGAGATCTTGACCTGAGCCAAAGCCGGATGCTTAACCGACTGAGCCACCCAGGCGCCCCCTTAATTTCTTTTATTTCAATACTGTATGTATAAACTTAGTAAAAGTATAACTTAAAAATCTAAAGCAATTATTCATATGTTATAGAGTAGAGTTTAAGTTCTCTTCATTTTAATAGTAGGTCAAATTTTCTTAAACATTATGGGCACATTATATACCAAATGTATGCTTCTCCCTCACACAAAATATTTACAGTGTGTTGACTTCCTTAAACACACCCATACTTACATCTAAACCAGCCTGGAGTTGAGTGATACTTAAGCATTTTACCGGTTCCCTAGGGCTGCCGTGACAAATTACTACAAACTGGGTGGCTTAAAACAACAGAAGCTTATTCTCCCTCAATCTGGAGGCTGAAAGTCTGAAATCAAGGAGTCAGCAGGGCCTTGCTGCCTCTTGAGGCCTGAAAGGAGAATCCCTCCCTGCCCCTTCCACATTGGGTGGCTCCAGGCATTGTCTTCCTTGGCTTATGGAACCCAAGCCACTCCAACCTCTGCTTCTAGCCTCACATGACTTTCTCTGTGTGTCTTCTCTTCTATCTCTCATTAGGACATTCATCACTGGATTTAGGGACCACTGGGGGAAGGTCTTCTTTCAAGATCTTTAATTTTATTACATCTGCAAAGATCTTTTTTCCAAAAAAGGAACATAGACAGGTTCCAGGGATTTGGATGTGGACACATTTGGGGGGGGGGGCACCATTCAACCCATTCTATACACAAAGAGGCTGCCATTCCAGTGAATCCTGGGAACACCCAGAGGTGGTAACTGAGTGTCTCTCTGGGAACAGCACTACTGGGACAGAATAGTTCTATTTAAAGCAAGGTTACAAGTGCCTTTCAGCCGAGCTCGTCTCATCATTCGCAGCCCTGCATTCACATTCTGTGTTACTGGATTTCTTTACCGTCTCCCAGAATTCTGCACTAACCCTCCTCCCACCCAGACTACACACTTTAGTTGATTACGTTTTGCATTTATTGACTCTTAACACATATAAATATATTGTCAGGTTATCTCTGAAGACATTTATACTTGGTAGAATCCTGGATTCTTTTCATATCCTTCCAATCTGTTAGAATCATCAGTATCAAGGGTTATTAAAACAGTATCCAAATGAGCCTTGTGTCTGTCTTATGGCTCTGTCTGGCTAGTTGGTCATACTTCTCAGATCTTTCCACTGCCAGTTTCAAACAACAGGTTAGGGATTCTCTTAGGACTTTGAACAAACTGTTGAAAAATGAATCTCAAAGAACCAGTTCGATATTAGGTCTTTACTTAAAGGAGGTGGCCTTGTAGAGTGGTAAAGAAACTCTTCTTCGTGTGAGCTGGGTGGCTTGGGAAAACTCCTTAGTCCTTTTGAGCCGGTGCGCCCCTGATATAAAATGGAGGTAACATCATTCCAAGTTACTTCACTGGGCTGTGAGTGCTAAAAGAGATGGTGCGTGTAGAGTATTTCTCACAGGGCCCACTTTATAACAAACACACCAAAAGTGTTAGTGATTGGAATACTAGAACTTGTGTGTCTGATAACCGTTCAGAAGAGTGTTTCCATGTTCCCTTAGGGACTATTTGAACACAAATTTGGTATCTGGTATAGATAGGAATACTCCTTAAAAGGAGGTTCCTTCCTGTGCATTATATATTCATTCATTTTTATTTATATCCAAATAATTGTTGAGCACTTACTATTTGCCAGGCACTGTTCTAAGTGCTTGGGATGATGACTGAACTCTAAGACAGGCAATAATTCCTGTTTCATGGAGCTTAAGTTCTAGTGGGGGGAACCTTATGGAGCAAGGAAAGGGGTCAGGGCCGTGCCAGTAGTGGGTAGGTTGAAAACTGGATAGGGTGGTCAGGGAGGATCTCATGAAGAAGGAGACATTGGAGTAGAGACTTGAAGGAGATGAGGGTGTAAGCTATACGCAGATAAATGCGAGGCAGCATTTCAGGCAGAGGAAGCAACAATGCAAAGGCCCTGAGGTGGGAGCATCGCTGACATGTTCAAGGACAAGCAAGACAACAGTGTAACTGGAGTGCTGTGAGTGAGCCAGGGAGTGGAAGGGGAAAAGATAGAAAGGTGACAGGACTAGATAATGAAGGTCACTGGCATCACTTTAATAAGGCAGGAGGCCATTGCCAGGCCAAGAGCAGAGGGATAATGTGATTTGACCTGAATTTTAAAAGGATCACTCTGGCTACAGTGTGAATAGATAGTACGAGGGAAAGGGGAGGAGCAGGGAGACTAATCAGCGGGTCTGTAGGAATCCAGACAAAAGACAAGGACATAGTACTGGGGTGGTAAGAAGTGGTCAGATTTTGCTTTTATACTGAAAAGCACTATTTGTTGATGTATTAGGTGTGGGTGGCGAGGAACAGAGAGGTGACAGAAGATGCTAAGATTTTTGACCTGAGCAACCTGAAGGACTGTGTTACTATCAACTGAGATGGGGAGGGCTATGCGTAGAGCAAGCTTGGGGTCGGAAGAAATGACTACTAGACATTGAAGGGGTATTTTCCATATGAGTTTAGAGCTGGAGAGAGACAGAGACAGAGACAGAGGTCCTGGGTATAGATATATATTTGGGAGTTGCCAGTATATAGATGGTTACTCAGAGCCATGTAGCTTGATGATATGACCAAGGGTGAAGGGAGAAGGAAAAGAGAGCTGGACCAGTGGTGGACCCTGCCATGATTAAGATGCCAGGGAGAAAAGTGAAACCAGCAAAAGAGACGGAGAAGGGGCAATCAAGAGAACATGCTGCCTTGGAAGCGAAGGAGCCGTGTCCTGCACGGTGCTCCAGTTTGTATTCAACGCTGGGAATGTCCTTCGTGTGATGACAGTGAGCCCCTTAGCAGTCTAGGTTACATCTGTTGCAGCTCTCCCAGTTTCCCCTGACTCTTCCTCTCTAGCCAAACATCTTTTGCCTTTCTGCGTAGACTTCCACAGGAGAATCAAATGGATTTTAAAAATTAAAAAATAGTAAAGGAAACAAAAATCAAGAAATACACCTCAGGATAGTAATGATAATTTTTGTAAAGTGTGCCTATAACTCATTTACATAAGCTACACAAAATATACACATCACATGCAAATGCTCTTGCATTCATTGGTTCTTAGGAAAATCCTGTTGGTTCCATGGCAGTAATGGATTTTGTACCGTACCCTGCCAGCTGTACAAAGGCAACCCAAATGGCACTTTGAATAGTCATAACTCTGGTCATACGTTTTGGACAGTGATGGCAACCCCTTCCTTGTCCCATGATTATCTATTGGAAGAGCCTTAGTCACTAGTGTAAGCTGTTTTTGAACTCAGGGTCCATCGTATTTCCCTTGACATCTTTCTCAATACCCAGAACGCTGTCTGGCTCACAGTAGATACTCTACAAAAGTTTGCTCAGAGAATCAATGAATCAAGTGCTTGCTGTACTGATGAACAACTTGAAACCAAATGGACTTTTTTGGTCAGCAACTGAAACGCAGACAAGCATAGCAATTATATGTAGAAGTTGCCTTTTTTGGTGAGTGTCTGGCATATTTTTTATTGGATCATTGATATTTCTTCTTTTTTTCCCCTATAACATAAAAAAAAACCCTCAAAAGTGTAGGCTTTCTACCCCAGGACAGGGAAGACACTTGCCACCTTATTTGAGCCACATGTAGCTCCAAGAAGAATACTAAAAAAGAAAGGGGGTAGCTTCTGCTTTTTAATTAGCAGTATTGTTGAGGACAGATGCTATTCTTTTTTTCATCTCTCTCTCTCTCTCTTGCTACCATTTCATGAATTATGATTTTCCATATTCTCAAAGTAAAAAAAAAATCGCTGACAGAAGGCAAGCAAACCAATGTCATCAGTGAATATACCACACAAGTGTATATGAGAAGCTATATCACTGGCCAAAGGGGCATAAAACCGAGTTAGTCTGCAAACCAATCAAAAGGATCATTTCCATGAGCAGCTGCCTTATTAGATGCATAATCAACAGTCTACCCAGGGCGTCTTTCCATGGGAGAAGCCGGGGAGATAAAGATTCATTTTGTCAGCGTGTTCTAGTTTTTCATATGATTCTTTGCTGTCTCCAGAAGTTTTTTTCAGCCCTCAAACAGACAGCTATAAAATTGATTGGCTTGAAAGCCAAATAAAATAAAACACAGTAGCCTACTTTATCATTTACTACTAGCTATTTATTATGAGCAGTGCTGTGTTGGGATATCGACCCTGAGATTAAAGCTAGAGAAATATAGATTCTGAGATTCTGCGGACACATAAAGCTCCCCAGCCATGGTGACAGATGATAATGAGATTATACTCAGAGGCCATCTTTTATCTCAATGGAGCCCAACAGCTATCATTTTTTAAAAATAATGAATTGTACAAACAATGCAGGGAACATTTGCTTAGCAATTCTGCGATGCAGCTTCCTTGGGCCCCAAGTACATTGGCAGCCTGCCCAGCTGTCTGGCCACTGAGGGCAGACACTCCCCCAACTTATTTATCTGTTGGTTGGTGGAATCATTTGTTCTCTTATTTACTTCAACCCACCTGCCGCAGGAGGCGTTGTCTCCCTGAATATCTCTTGTATTCATCATGTTCTTTCTTGCCTTCAGGTCTTTTTTCTCAGAGTGTCCCTCCAGCTGGGAAGCCCTCTTGCACATCCAAAATCAAAATGCTCCTACTACTTGAACACACAGCTTAAGTCGCACATCTTTCACAAACTCTTGAGCAACAACTTGGGAGCAAATTGGTCCAGATCCAAATCCTGGCTCTTACTGCTTATTAGCAGGGGAGCTGAGGGCAATTCACATCACCTGTCTGAGTTTCAGCTCATTTACTATAAAGCAGAGGCTAAAATTCTTACCTCCAAGATTCTTATCTAATTCGTATCTTTTTCAGGACCAAGCGTGTGAAGCGCACAGCACAATTTCTACCCCATTGTAGCCACTCACTGTTAGTTCCCCCTCTTGGGCTCCTTTTCTCAGTTAAGTTTTCAGCCCACACTTAAATAATTAAACAGACACTGAATTTTTCACAGCAGGGTGTCCTGGATCTCAGGTTCTTCTGTTAACCTTCCCATTACCTTTTTGCTTTAACCCATGGTTCTGAACCCTGGCTGCACAGGGCAATCACTTCACATACATGCCATGGTTGGGTCCAAGCCCCGGAGATTCTGATTTAATTGGTTGGGATGAAGCCCAGACATTGCTTGACAGTTCAGCTCTCTGCAGCTGAGCCGAAAGACAGGCCAAAGGGAAATGCATGAACTCTCTGAATGGTCTTAAATCTGGGCTCACTAGCGTCACTAGGTGGGCTTGGTCTGGCAGTCCTACTGAGCTCCCTGGTCCACTCACTGTCCCACTCCCCTCCACAGGGACGTCTCACTTCCTCTTCTCCCCTCAATCCCCCTCAACGCCTCTTGCCTTATCATTGCCCTCTGCTAAGGATCTGGAGCATTCACTGATTAGATAGGAAGAAAACCGTGAACGCACCCCATCAGCACATGTCCCAACTCCTTGCATGCATACCCTGCTTTCTCTCCTCTTACTGTGAATGGAATGTCCCTGTCGCTGTGAAAGACCAGATCCTCCACTTAGATCCTGGAGCTCATTCCTTCCAGCAATCATCACCACAACGCTCCCGAATCATCACGGATTCCCTCTCTACTGGATCATCCCCACCTGCAACTACACGCTGTAATAATTCCCATCTTAAAATAAGTTCCCCCACCACTGCCCATGTCCCTCCAGGGACTGTCCCGCTTTGCTGGTCCCTTTTTAGGAAAAGAGCAACAATTTGAAACTAGCTAGTCCTCACTTGTCTCCAGTGCTTTCTTCTCAGGCTCCCTTGGACTCCCTTCAGGCAGGCTTTCATCCCCCCCCCCCCCCACTGCACTGAAACACCTCTGTCAAGGTGACCAAAACCTCCAAAGCCAAAACCTCACGTTGCAGCATCTGACACGACTGATCACTCTGGTCTTCACTGTCACTTCGCTCTCTTCCTACATGACTGGCTGCTCCTTCTGTCTTCTTAACAGACTCTTCATTTCTCTGAAATGAACATTGCGAATCCCTAAGAGTCAGTTCTCAGACCTTTTATTAGCTTTAGCCACACTCACTGTCTATGTGATTTAGTTTAACCCCATACATCTAAGTGCCATTCATATACCGGTGACTCCAAGATTACCGTCTCCAGCCTGGACTGGTTTGTTTCTCCAGCTGCCTTCCCAACACCTCCACCTGGTTTTGTCTTGGCATCATCAAATGTCACTCTACAACTGAATTCCTCATTCCCACCTATCCCCATATCTTCTGTTCCTACCAACTTCTCCATCTCAGTAAAAACAAATTCTACTTTTGGAGGCTGTGGGTAGGTCTATTCCTCGTGCCCCAGACCCCTTGCCTGAACGCTTTGCTGGGTGGTAGCTGGGGGGTCGGTCGGCGTTGGTTGAAAATCATCTGCAACTTTGGCTGCTGGGATACTCACCTCACTGCCCACTAGTCACCGTGAAGAATGTGAAACCCAGGCCTCAACACTCGCCACTCTGCGTGTGCGTGTGTTTGGCCGCTGACCCCCAACCCGTGTTCTGCCTGTAGGACTCGAATGTGGACCCTGGGCCCACGTGGCCAGGACTGACTGGGAGGGAAGGGAGCTCTGCTCCCAACTTTCAATAAAACTGTTGTCTAAAAAGAAATAAAATGGGGCACCTGGGTGGCTCAGTCGGTTAAACATCCAAATTCGTCTCAGGTCATGATTTTGTGGTTTGCAGGTTTGAGCCCACATCAGGCTCTGTGCTGACAGCTTGGAGCCTGGAGCCTGCTTGGGATTGTGCGTCTCCCTCTGTCTTTGCCCTTCCCCCACTCACGCTCTGTCTCTGCCTCTCTCAAAAATAAATAAACATTAAAAAAATTTTTTTTAAGAAATTCTACTCTTGTAGTGTTCAGACCCAAACACTAGAAGTCTCTTTAAGATGCATCTCTTGTTACCATATCCAGTCCATCGGCAAATCACCATCATACATGTTTTTCAATATTAGATAAACCAAACTGATAATTTAAAATGTGTTAATTTTTTGGGGCACCTGGATGTCTCAGTTGGTTGAGTGTCCCAGTCTTGATTTCAGCTCAGATCATGATTCTAGGGTCCAGATCGAGCCCTGCCTCGGGCTCTGTGCTGACTGAGTGTGGAGCCTGACTGAGATTCTCTCCCTCTCCCTTTGCTCCTCTCCCCCACTCACTCGTGCACACGCTGTCTCCTCTCTAAAAAAGAAAAAAAGAATGTTAAATAGCATCACATACATAACAATAAATACACATACACAGTGCCAGGTACTATGTTAAATATTTGACATATAACTTCTTTCATCTCCATAACAAGCCTATGATGGGTGGAATTGCCCAAAGAGGATCTTGGCTGAAAGTCACGTAGCTAGCAAGTGAAAAAGCTGAGATATGTAGGCAATAGGATTCCAGAATCCATGCACTTGACCACAATGCTTTACATTTACTATTTAAAATGTTTAGAACTTTCCAGTGTTGTAAATGTTGTTTTGACCAACTTTGTGCACAAAGCCTTTTCTTAATTTAGAACCATTCTTTAGCATGCATTCTCAGAAGCTGAATTGTTCAAAGAGCATAAACATTCTTAAGCCCTAAAATGGCTAACCCATTATTAATTAACATTGGCTCTTTGATTCTGAAGTCATATACAGTTATTAAGCAATGTTTTCAGAATAGAGAAGAAAAGCTGAGGAAGAACTTTAAATAGCTAAGTTGGATCCTTGATTTGGTCACTGTGTTATCTTACATACTCATTCAATCTTGTGGTCTTCAGTTTCCCCTCATTTGTAAGATCAAGATAATCCCTAGGTTATACCTTTCTCACAAAGATGCCTATATCGGGCCCTTATTTCTGTCAAAAGAAGAAAATTCGGTGTTACTTTCCACCAGGCAAACCACAGACTCTGAAGCAGATCTAGGACTGCTCTAGTCCAGAAAGGGGTTGATCTCTTGCCATTGGTTCGGACACTGAGTTCTGACTTTGAAATGACCTCACAAATCTGAGTCTTACACCTACTCTGGCCTGTTTCAAGATCCTCTTCTATTCACACCGTCTGGACCTGAAGGAGAGATTAAATAGAGCTATCTTTGTTGTGTTTGTATATCAACTCTGACACCAATATTTTCTTTCTCATGTTCTCATCTTAACTTTGATAGCATAGGTTTGGATAATGAAGAGCCAATAATAGGTGAACTCTGCTTTTATGGGTTTTTTTTTGGGGGGGGGTCTCATTCCCATTCAGCCTTCAGAAGATCCATATACTATAACATGGAACCTGTAAATTATATGTACCAACAATATGTTTTAGTGAATTTTCACCTCTTAGTCCAGAACTAACTATATTATTATCTTCTACCCTTAATCAACAAAAAACAAAGGACCCATATTGTAGAAAGGGGGAATTCTCAGAAGCTAAGAAGCCCCCTCTCCTTCCTTTTTCCTGGATTGGCAGTTTGCAAATCTTTTTCTGACTGAAAATCTCATCTATCTCCCCTGAATGTGAAAGGTTGGAAGCCTGGGAACTATACTTCCCAGAATACAAAGCCAGCGAATACCCTAATCTAGATTCTGCCAGTGCCAGAAGTTTATGAGAGATGAGGAAGGCAGAAGGGAAGCTGAAGCCATATTCTTCCTCTAGCAGCAGCAGTAGATTTTGCAGTGGCCTCTGTGTGTCACAAATTACCTGCCTCAGGGGGCATGTCCAAAAGTTTGAGCCCCCCATGTGTGGCAGCAATTCCCAGAAAGTTAGCTGCCGACCTGAGAGCCAGTTATGGGCTTGGCTTCCCTTACCTTTTCTCCTCTAGCCCTTCCAACTGTTTTATAAGTACCTAACTGCCTATTTTAAATACCTTCCTGTTATAAGTACCCAGAATGGTTTCTGGTTTCCTAACCGAAGGCTGACTGATATGTCCCATCTCCCAATTTATATAAACCTGTGATAGGGCATTCACCTAAGAGAAACACAAGTCTAATTTAGATTACCAGTACCAGATCCCTAACCCACAAACTGTAAACTGATTTTAACCCCAAAAGTAGCCCCTTTATGTGATTTCCTTTTCTTCCCCCAGGTCTTGGGGAATTCTACATCAAGAATTATACAACAGGGGCCCCTGGGTGACTCAGTCGGTTAAGCGTCCGACTCTTGGTTTCACTCAGGTCACGATCTCACGGTTCGTGAGTTCCAGCCCCGCATCGGGTTCCACACTGACAGTGTGGAGCCTGCCTGGGATTCTCTCTCTCCCTCAATCTCTCTCTCTCTGCCCCTCCTCTGTGCTCTGTCTCTCAAAATAAATAAACTTGAAAAAAATTTTAAAAGAATTATACAACAGAGTCAAGATCTTAAAAATATAACATCAACATCACCAGTGTTTCAGAGTGATACCTTGAGGATGGCTACATCCATTCATGTCTCTCTTTAGCATTTTCAGCTCCCTCTCACTTGATTTCTCTTGGATTATTTGCATATATGTTTATGATTTTCTCAATTCTTTTTTTTTAAGTTTATTTATTTTGAGAGAGAGAGAAAGAATGTGAGCAGGGGAGGGGCAGAGAGAGAGGGAAAGAATCCCAAACAGGCTCCACACTGTCAGCACAGAGCCTGATGGGGGGCCTGAACTTGTGAACCAAGAGATCATGACCAGAGCTGAAATTGAGAGTCGGACACTTATACACACACAATGGAATATTATTCAACCACAAAAAAGAAAATCCTGCCTTTTGCAACAACATGGATGAACCTTGGGAGCATTATGCTAAGTGACATAAGTCAGGCAGAGAAAGACAAATACTATATGACCTCACTTATATGTAGAACCTAAAAATGCTGAATTCATAGAAACAGAGAGTAGAATAGTGGTTCCCTGGGGCAGGAGGTGGGGGAAATGAAGAGATATTGGTCTAAAGTTACACATGTCAGATGAGTAAGTTCTAGGGATCTAGCATACAATAGGAACGGTGACTATAGTTAACAATACTATATTGTTGGGGCACCTGGGTGGCTCAGTTAAGCATCTGACTCTTGACTTTGGCTCAGATTATGATCTCACTTGTGAGTTCAAGCCCTGTGTCGGGCTCTGCACTGACAGCAAGGAGCCTGCTTGGATTCCCTCTCTCTCTCTCTCTCTCTCTCTGCACCTCACCCACTTGCACTCTCTCTCAAAACAAATAAACATGCAAAAAATACTATATTGTATATTTGAAAGTTGCTGGAAGTTGATCTTCAATATTCTCACCACATTTACAAAAAAAGTAACTGTGAGGTGATAGACGTGTTAACTCACCTTATTGTAGTAATCATTTCACCATAAATACGTTTATCAAATAAAAAAAAAAAGTCGGACACTTAACCGACTGAGCCACTCAGGCACCCCTGATTTTGTTAATTCTTTTAAGGGTAGGACTTTTTGTTCCCTAGCATCTAGGAAATGTTCAAAGATGTTGGTTAAATGTAAAAATAAATGTGTGGGTTTCTATTTGCCTTGGAGTAAACACCAGCTCACACATTTCACATTTAAGTTTCACTTTAGCACACATAAGCAGGCCTTCAGGTCTCTAAGGTTCTCCATTTTGGTGAGCAGTTTTATTCCAGAAATCCTTTCCCCCCATATTAATAGATTTACAATTACACATTTCACACCTACCTTAATCTCATAGATTTTAGATGGTCTCCCTAGGTGACTCTTACGTACACTAAAGCTTGAGAACCATTGTAATAAATGAAAGCACAGTTCCTTCTCTTTGAAATACCCACACCAGGAGTGAAATTCAAAGAATCCAAAGACTTAGGGTTCTTTCCATGATTCATATCTGGGAGGTGATGTATAGAATAATAGAATTTTGGAGCTAAAAATGTCCCTATGGATCATTTAAGCCCCTCATTTGGTAAATTGGCAATCCTATATAGAGTTTCATTGACCATTTAGGGTAGAGCAGAAATGAGAACCCAGGTATTCTGAATTTCAATCTAGCGCTTTCTTTAAGATGGCTGTCATGTACATTTGCATGGGTGGTGAACTGAAGAACTCTAAGTGTGCCAACCATACTGTGGACATGCATATACATTAGTACAGTTTCCTGATAGTAGTAAAGTTCTAACAAAATTAGGGTATCAGATGCTTTTCCAACAGATGCAAGTTGCGTATCGTAAGGAAGGGATAGCAGTTTTCCCTACTTTTTTCAATATAACCGTATACTAATATAGAATGTACAGGCTCTAATCTCAGTAACAAATACAACACAGATGGTTTATGCAAATTTGAATTGTGCAAACTTGAAGTTGCTGATATAGAAAATTTTTATAAAGTTTTGCTGTACAAAATTGCAACTCTCTAAAAAGCTGGCAAGAACTGCATATCCCAAGACTGGCTGACCCCAGTGAATCGCAAACTGTGCTCATGGATTGGCATGCAAAGGCACTGCATTGTATACAGTGACCCACACTCTTACCGATGTCCCCTGGAACCTCCACGTGTGATTTTGGTGACCATTATGCAATTGCTTGCACTATTAAACCTTTAGCTCAGAAGTAATCTATGATAAAACACTCTGAACTCGTAATCATTGCCATTAATAGTTTGCCATCTGTTAATTTAGGAGCAAGCACACTCTAAAAGGCACTGGTGAGGATGCTGTAAAAATAAAATACAGCATTAGGGCCCCAAAAAACCCAACCCCCACAGCAACAGCATCTCCCATTCTAACACTATTCTGTGAAAACTGGTCTTAAATTATGAGTGTTTTACATTATGTGTTCAGGAGAGCATCACTCACACGAAATGCAGTTTCCCTTACTTAAAAAAATTTTCAGGTCTTTAAGTGATTTTAACCCCTATGCCTATGCCTGAACGACAGTGTGTAAAATTGGAAGGAGCCCTGGGGTTTCCAATTTAATATCACATTTAGTGGTCCACCAACGGGATATAATTCTTTGACAAGCATCCCAGAAGTCAGATCTGTGTTTTCGAGTTTTAAATTCTTTTTAGTTCACCATGAGATGGATCATCATGTAGAATAACACCTTGGTTATTTTTATTCCAGGTTCTAATAGGGCTTGAGATTTTCGTTAAGTCACGTTCACGGTGTCTTCACAGGCTTAACATCATTATGGTTATTCAATCAATTAAAAGAGGGCCAAGCATTCTTCTCCCCCACCCTGAATGATTAAAGAATTAATAGGCTAATAAGCACAAAATACTTTCAACCTTGTGAAATTAGTCTACAGACTTGGGGCATGACATGCCCTATAGCGTGTGGGGTGGCATCAGAAGAACACAGCTGTACCACCTGCCTCCATGTCTCCCCTACCCCCCACTACCTGATGCTGATACAATTGACTTCACCTCATCCTGGATCCTGAGTCATCCGATCATGGGCTGTGCACATGATCAGTATGCCTGGTAAAACAGGGGCAGCGAAATTTCTAAATTTTGATTGTTAGTGTTTATTAAAAGCATCAAAGGGCTGATTGTGAGGGCAATTAGAGCTCTGTTAGAGGTTTACATTTATTCTGTGGTTCAGTATTGTTTGTATTTGGAATTACACAAATGGAGGCCATAATCATCTCAGTGCTTAGGGCGTCTAAAGATCACATTATGGCCCAAGTCTACCACTCACTTCAAAAAATATTTCACCAAAAAATTTCACCAATTTATTTCCAAAAATTCTCTCTTTCCAAGCAGGCAGTCTTCACAAAGAACCAAATCCTCTCACCAACACAGAGATATGTGAACACCTTGGGCAGTGCTACAAATCTAAGAAAATTGAATCCTGTTTGGCTAGGGAGGAATCCAAGCTTTGAGTCAAGGGTTGGTCTGAAAGGGTCTAGGTCGAACTTTTAGAACCATCATCTCAATGACTTGCAGGTAAGCTTGGGGTCCTAGGCTTGAGGGGAAAGGCGTTCGTTCTTCGTTTTTTTCTCCAACTAAGAGATGCATTTGCCATGCTCTAGGGGAGCCCTGTGACCCTTGCCACTTGTCAATTCCAAATATACATGACCTCTCTACTCTTGAACCATCACTGAGATATGAGTGTGCACATAAAAACAAAAGCTGTATATTTCCATCATGAATTTCCCACACTTGGATCCCCTCCAGACACTATTCTGAACACTACATTCTGCTGCAGGGTACTAAAAACAGTGCTTTCCTCAAAATAAAACCTTTAAAGATCCCTTAGTAGCTATTCAGGGACTGGGATTCAATTTCAATCCTCCACCCTTTGGCCAGCTGTAGATTCGAGATGCTTACATAAAACATTGAGAGTATGTACTTCATGGCAAATTTGATTTTTCTTCTGCAATAGATATGTGTGTTATAGTTACCACAAACTATATTTTTACTTAGAAAATACACAAAGCAATAATGCACCTCAACAAGAGAGAACAAATTCTTTATTTAATTTTATAGGTGTTCTTGATATAAGCTTCAGATATACTCCACTTACTACATGGAGTTTGTGACATCTACACCTTCAAATCATAATACTCTCTATTTTAGGCCATTATATCTAAAAGCATGACTTTTCAAATCCTTTTATTACAAGTAGTTCTTGCACATAAATGTTACATCACAATAGCAAAAAAAATGTAAACTTCTTTTGCAAACTACATAAATATTATAATATCTGCCTTGAAGTTATTCTTATTTTAAAATCAGAATATATTCTAAATGCTTTATATAAAAAACTTTGGTCAGTAGCCTGTGTGTCTGAAGCTTTTTATTTTTCTTACTGACTTGCCTTTCATGTTGCTTACGTATTTGAAGGTGAAAATTTTAAAAGAGAACTCAGATCAAAATTCAGTCCATATGTAAGACAAGTACCAGAAACATGTCAATAACTGTAAGCAAAATATGAAATGTGAAAATTATTCCATATACTAAAATCCGACAAGCCACCAGTGGTATGGAGTTAACTGAAAATAAGGACCCAAGTCAAGCTCATATATGGTCCTATATGAAAGGAATTCAGGCCCACTTATCAATATACCTTTTACTTTGCTATATGTCTGTTTGCAAATGAATCACCTCTTTTTCTTTTCTTTTAGAGCACAACAGGTCATTTCTACAGCTATAGTTCTAGACTGAAAAGCCTAGATGGCCAGTGAATTTATTTCACTACCACTGTCCTTGAGGTCTGTAACTACAAATTAGAAATGTATAAACACACAGATGTGTATACACATCCATGCACACTTCGGCGATCACATCAAGGCCTTTTTTTCTGCTCTAAGTTTCTAACATTTACCTTTTTTTTTGTTTCTAAGTAAATCTTCTTCCTCAGAATGTTCTTTCATTTAAAAATCAAGTCTAATCTCGAGCCCTTACTGATTTGTTTTTCTGAGATTCCTATTGAACACCTAGCTACTGGCCACGGTTTCTTTGAGGAAACAAATATAGCTGAAGCATTTAAAAAATTTTAAATGCATGCAGAAAGAACTACATAGGCTTTCCAAGCAGCTATAGCAAGTGGCTCAAGTAACATCGTTATTTATCTTGGTCTAAGCCCTTTAACAACATCCTTTTAAAGCACAAAGAGAATGGCTACAAGATGGCGGCAGGGCCCAGAATGGTCCTCTGTGTGGTTCACAGGACATCACTCAGGAATCTGCTGTGCTGTCTTCCCTCTTTTGTGCATTTTCTCTAAATGCGCTGTGTTCCCTCTTTACTGCTCATGCTTTTAAACTATGTAAAGTGATTTTTAAAAAATCTGCCAGTGATTAATTTAGACCTCAAATAACACTGTAGGTGGGTGTTGTCAGAGACAGGCAGCCATTCTTAACAGCTCCTCTCCCAGAGGAGGCCTGGGTGGGCACAGGGACACCCACAGCTTAGGAACTGCTCTTGTTGCAGACCGTGCCTTGACTGATACTGTCTTCCTTATACTGGCTGCTTGTGTCGCTCCTGCTGAGGATGGTGGAGGGGATGCGGGAAGGGCGTCTCTCCGGGTTCTTCTCCTGAGAGAAGCAGCAGATCATCTTCTTCATGGTGCTGTACATGTCCTCGTCTTTGTAGGAGTAGATGATGGGGTTCATGACGGAGTTGAGCAGCGCCAGCAGCAGGAACCACCTTTTCACGTGCTGCACGCCACACTGCGTGCAGTTGAGGCCATCCAGCAGCAGAACCACCAGGCCCGGGGTCCAGCACACGACGAAGGCCCCTGCAGTGACAGAAAAGGAAGCCGGGCTGCTTATTTAGATTTCTTCTCACCCGGCCTTCAGTCAGCGGCATCAAGGGACCTTAAGGATTTGTTTTGACAACTGCAAAGCAAACTTCCACGCTTCCTCTGAGCACTTGAGACCTGGGCTCGTTAGAGGCAAACAGCTGGGCACGTCCTTGCCTATTAACCATGTTCTCTTTCGACTCCTTACCGGCTTACCCGGGGCTCCTAATTAGGGGCTCACATTTACCTCCCTCCTGCTAAGCACTACTCGTACCTTCTCTCCGTCAGTTCTCTGAACCACACTAGAAGGCTGCTGCAGTCATGACACACACTTTGCAGAGGAGAAAACGAGGCCAAATTCCAGGAGTCTGTGTGGGGAGGCCTCACACCTCTGCTGTTCGCTGGATCAGATGTTCTGGGGTGCCTGGGTGGCTCAGTAGGAGAAGTATCCGACTTCGGCTCAGGTCATGATCTCGCCACTCGTGAGTTCGAGCCCTGATTCAGGCTCTACGCTGACAGCTCAGAGCCTGGAGCCTGCTTCGGATTCTGTGTCTACCCCTCAATCTGCTTCTCCCCCACTCACGTGCTCTCTCAAAAATTAATAAACATTAGGAATTTAAATCAGATGTTCTGAATGTTTTCCTGACAATAAGACACACTGCATCTGTGGCATTCTCCTGGTCTCTTAAGTCACCTGTTCACAAATTGTATTCTTTATAAAACTATGTTGACAGAAAGCACTGTCTGCTTTTTGATATATTCATAGGCCATCTACTTAATACTCTGCTCTGGATTAGGTTTTTGTTTTTGTTGTTGTCAGAAAGAAATCTGTTTCATGATGACATAGAAATGTGCTTGTAGCCAATTTATTTAGCACAATTTTAGCACCAAGTGCACACGAAGGGTAATCTCTTCTGAGTCGCCAGATATCTGATCATACTTAGCTTACCACTAAGCTTTCTTTTTTTTTTTTTTTAATTTTTTTAACGTTTATTTTTGAGACAGAGAGAGACAGAGCATGAATGGGGGAGGGTCAGAGAGAGGGAGACACAGAATCTGAAACAGGCTCCAGGCTCTGAGCTGTCAGCACAGAGCCCGATGCGGGGCTCGAACTCACGGACTGCGAGATCATGACCTGAGCTGAAGTCGGCCGCTTAACCGACTGAGCCACCCAGGTGCCCCACCACTAAGCTTTCTGACAAGTTTTTCCTAAAATATGAGACATAGGTTCAAAATTCCCTTAGTTGCCATAACCTCAGATAACAGTGACAGCTCACATTTATACAATGCTTACTATGAGTGAGGTGCTGGTGTAAATACTTTTCCTCTATTAATTCACAGAACCACACTGTGAGGTAGACACTGTTATCATCCTCAGGAAACTGAGGCACAAGAGAAGTAACCAGCTCACCATCAGATAGCTTATAAGTAAGTAGGTCACCATCAAACATCTAATTTTGAACCTTGGCAGTTATTCTCCATATGGTTTCTTTTCCCCAAAGTCCTTATCATTTCTAAATGTTCTTGCTTATCCATTCGATAAACATTCATTGTGAGCTAACAATGTGCCAGGAACTGTACTAGGCACTGAATGAGGCAAGGACTATGCATCCGGGAGCTAAAGTGCTACTGAGGAGACAGAATAAACAAGCAAGTCTGTAATCATATCACCAACTAGTTATTCCTACTGGTTAGAATTAGTCCTAGACGGTATCCCTCTTGTCGCTTTATCTTCATTCTGAGAGATACAATAGGCAAGTCAAGTCAAGAGTTGTAAAAAGGCCGGGTAAGGCTGTGAAATGCCATGAACTTTGGGGTCAGAAAGGTGTGCCCAGCTCCTCACTTTATGAACTCCATGAATGAGGCAAATCACTGTGCTTCTCTGGGCCATTCCCTCATGTACAAAAGAAGGGTAACACTCCTGACTGTGTGGGTGGTTGTGAGGGGTCAGAAGTAATGGAAAGTGGTTCCTAACATGGAGTTGGGTTCACCAAGTAGTGATTATCATCAGATGCTTTGTCAAAGACATCTGCCAAATTAGATGTTTAGGAGTTATCAGGAGGGTTTAATTCCCCATTTCCTAATTCCAGCTCACCAAGGCTTCCCTTTTCATTCCCTCCTGTATCATTTTTGGTCTGGCTGACATATGTGAATAAAGACCTTGGAGATAAGAGATCAGAGACTGGCTGCTAACATTCACTTACTGTACGACTCTGGGAGACCCATGTCATCTGGCTGGGGTTCGGTTTCCTAAGCCATAAACTGAGGACTGTAGGCAAGTTTTGGGTTTTTCAAATTTAGGGCCAGGACATCTTCGTGGGCATGCAATCAATTTAATGGATTTGGACAAGTTTGGGGATTTTTAAATGAAAGAATGGAATGGAATAGCTCAGAGCGTATGTACAGACCAAGGGAAGTTCTGTTTCATGCAATGTTTCAGTTTTACATGCCATGTTTTCTGTGTGTATTTGTTATGAAGTAAACTATATTATTTCTGACTGTTGGGCTTTGTCAGAAACTTTGAAAAATGTTAGTGTAGATAATCTTTAAGGCCCCATCCAGCTCCAACGGTCTCTATTTCCCATAACGGTAACATTTTTTGTTCTCTGCTATTCCCAAGAGAGCATTACTATGTTGTTAAGAGACAAGAACTAAAAACACCAGACATCAAAAGCTGTAGCTGCCAATTTTGATGTGAAGACTCCTTTCTGTGTGAAATTGCATGATTCCAAAGAAATCCTGGTAGGAGGGTTCCAAGATCCTTGTGTTAATGGGAAAGAGGGGAAAATATTGATTAACTTTATACTTTGTTAAATATGCATGTCAAAATTTAATAGAGTATATAACTTCCAAACCAATGGAAGGGGAAGAATGGAACCAAAGGAAAGGAAAAAAAAAAGATCTCAATAAAAAAAAAGCGGGGGGGGGGTAGTGGATACGGTCAAACATAGCAAAGTAGGACAAATAAAGAACAAAAGAAGATACTGGAAATGAATCTAAAACACTGATAACCAAACTCAATGTTAATTGTGGTATTGTTTTTTTAAAATCAGGCGAACCTAAACAATTTGATGTCTAATATTACATCCATATGTGGTAAAACCAAAAGGGAAAGCAAGACGATTAACATAAAATTTAGGATATGGTTATTTCTATAGGAGAGAGGGTCACTGGGGTAGGACACATAGGCCATGCTAAAGATATTGGTAACGTTCTATTACACTGGGTGGCAAGTACACAGGTATTCTTTAAGTTTTTTGTTTTTTTTTATTCTTTTAAGTGTTATTCTTTGTACTGTAGATATATCTTATATAATTTTGTCTGAATGATATATTTCACACAAACACATACACATGTCAAAAAAGGATAAAAGTAAATTGCCAACATCTTTTCCTAAAAACTGTTTTATTTTTTACATTTTTTCCCTAATGTTTATTTATTTTTGAGAGAGAGACAGAGAGAGAGAGAATGAGCACAAGAGGGGCAGAGAGAGGGAGACACGAAATTAGAAACAGGCTCCAGGCTCTGAGCTGTCACAGCACAGAGCCTGATGTGGGGTTCGAACCTACCAGCCGTGAGATCATGAAACTAGCTGAAGTAGGACGTTTACCACTAAGCCGCCCAGGTACCCTTGAAAACAGTTTTTAAAATGGGATTTTTTTTTTAAATCATAAAAGTTTTTTGTTTTTTTTCCCCCAGCATGAAACTCTGGTTTAGATTAGTCAGGGGACCTGAAGACTCTAAATAAATCTCCAAAGTGATGCCTTGTTTGTCATAATGCAGTGACTCATATATATTCTCCCTTTGTATTGAATTGCATAAAACAATTCATTCAATCAACACTTGCCAAACCTTTCATTGAGCAATGATTATAAGAATTTTATATGTTCTAAGAATTTTGTATGAATTAACCATTTACTCTTCATGACAACCTAATTAGTATTATTAACACTATCTAAAAATACCAATGCTACTCTCATTTTAAACCTAAGGAAACTGGAGCATAGAGAAGCAAGGTAAAATGTTCAAAGCCACACTGCTCATAAATGGAAGAGCCAGGATTTAAACCCAGGCATCCTGGTACCAGAGCCTGTGCTCTTGTCCACATGCTAGGCTGTTCAGCAATGGACACAGAATCTTATTACTAGAGTGATGGGGAAGGCAGAAGGGTAGTTTTAGCCTGTGAAGCTCCATTTACGGTATGTCATGTCTGACTGTGAAGCCGCATATGTCATGATTAAGTCATTCTTTGGTTTGCTAGCATAAAGATTTCCTGGCGGGTGGGCAGGCAGGCAGGCAGGCAGGGAGGAAGGGAGGAAGGAAGGAAGGCAGAGAGGAAGAGAGGGAGGGAGAAAGGAAGGAAGGGAGGATGGAGGAAAGGATGGAAGGAAGGGAGAGAGGGAAGAAGGGAGGAAGGAAAGTAGGGAAGAAGGGAAGGAGGGAAGAAAGAAGGAATGGAGGAAGGGACGCGAGGAAAGAAGGGAGAAAGAATTCCAACAAAAATATAGGCTGGCCGCAGGAGTAAGAAGAAACAAAAATCTGCTGACCTTTTCTTTATACTGTTTCCAAGAACAACAGAACGCAAGCCTTCTTTGACGGAGCAGCCGAAACACCCTGAGCTGCCAGAGAACCCGTGCTTCGGCATGCCGTCTGAGGTGATGGCTGCACACAGGGCAATAAGCCTGGGAAACACGCCGCTTCCTGACTCCTCCACTCGGCAGCCAAGTTCTCCCACCAAACACATCTCAGGGTAGATGCACGGTTTACCTAGCAGTTCGTTCTTTGGTGGGGGAGGCGGTTAATGTAGGTCGACAGCTAGTTATGGGGCCCCAAAACAATTTAAAAGGAGAAGAACATGTTAGGAATGGTTTTGGCCTTGGGAATCTGTCATCTTGGAGAATTCCTACAGAATGAAGGAGATGTCAAAAACAAACAGATGGGCAACTGGCCTATTCCTTAAAAAGGGGACAGATGATGGACCCTGGGAAATATAGATCAGTCAGTCCCCTATCAAGTTCCAAAAAGTTTTGGAAAAAAAGGCTAACACAAATGTTTTTTGAGTATTTAAACTCAATGCTCAGACCATGCCAGCTGGGAATAAGCAGAGTTTTCAAAGAGAGGTCAGGACAAGTCCTAAACACTTTTTTTTTTTTTTTTTTTTTTTAATCAGGCATTAACAAATAGGAATGGATCCAAGGTGTCTATTTGGGAACCAGTGGAAAGAAAATCAAGTATGTTCCCCTTGGAGAAGAAAAGGCTTAGGAAAGACATGATGTGCTAACCACCTCAAAAGCCTGAAAGACCATCATGTAGAAAAAGAAAGTGCAGGGGCGCCTAGGTGGCTCAGTCGGTTAAGCGTCCAACTTTGGCTCAGGTCATGATCTCACGGTTTGTGGGTTCGAGCTCTGCGTCGGGCTCTGGGCTAACAGCTCAGAGCCCGGAGTCTGCTTCAGATTCTGTGTCTCCCTCTCTCTCTACCCCTCCCCAGCTTGCACTCTGTCTCTCTCTCTCTCTCAAAAGTAAATAAAACATTTAAAAAGAAAAGAAGAAGAAAGTGCAGACTTACCCTGTGCCATGGCAAAAGGTCACCCAGAAACAGAGGGAAAAGTACAAAGGGGCAAAATTTGGATGTGATAGTTTTTTCTAAGTAATGAAGCTATTTAGCAGGGGAACCGGTTCTTCAGTGAGCAGAGAGCCTTCCCTCAGCTGACTACCTCCTTTGCCTAGACCATCCTGAGATGTACAAAGTTAAGGGATTTTTCCTAACTGAGAGAGATGGTTAAGTGGCTTCTGAACTCTTTTCCAAGTAGAAAATTGCCACATTCTACGAGACTAGGAATTTCAACCTCTCATAAAATTCAAACAAATTTGACTTGTTTGTTTCCTGGACACAATGATCAGACAGTATGGCTAAAAACTATGGAGATGAATACTTTGAGCTAACTGTTCCCAAACCCAACTGGTCATCCAAATTACCAGGGCAGGTTTTTGATAATGCAGATTCCCTAGTCCCACATCAGACCCAACAGTCAGAACGTCGGGGGTGGGATGTGGAAATCTGTAGGACTCAAAAGTTCCCTGGGGGGTAACTGTGCACAGCCGGTTTTGCAAACCATTTCTCTATGCTGACTCAAAGAGTTTAATCAAGCCGACCCCGTGAGCAAAACTGTAGACTCCACAGATACATAGCAAAAAGTAACTGAAAAGAGACAGGGGGGGCAGATTTCTTTAAAATAAGCAAATAAGCACCTCTACACATGAATATCTTCAGCTTCCACTTGGAAAAATGTTTGAGCACATCCTATACGTAAATAAACGTACAAACACTAGCAGCAAAGCTGGACTGCAGGCAAGGCGTGCACAGTCCTCCTCTGGCCTCTATGGGCCCTCTGGTTTGCCCTGCTGGGAATGCCTTCCTGCCTCCTAATCCACAGTCTACTTTTCTTTCTAAGCTTAGCTCAATTTCTGCCTCCTCCATGGACCTCCACCTTCATCCAGCCCGCAGTGATCCTTCCTTCTTCTCAGCTCCCGTGGCACTTTCACCGACAACATCCACGTGGCACTGAGCTCTCTGCCTGCCTCATTCACTCTAACATTTCCCGAGAGCTCTGGGCCAGGCAGTGTGCTCAAGGCTTTACACACACCGGTCATTTAACACTCACAGCCCTGTGAGGTTGCCACTCTTACCGTTATCCCAAGCTTACGTATGGTGATTTGAAGTTCAGAGTGGCTCAAGAATTTGTCCTGGGTCCAGAAGCCAACAAATAGAAGAGTCATAATTTGAACCTGGGGCGAACTCCCTCATGCAAACCCCTGGGCACTGGGCTATCCTGGAGGTAGTTTTTTTTTTTTTTTTTTTTTTTAATTTTGAGACAGAGAGAGCATGAATGGGGGAGGGTCAGAGAGAGGGAGACACAGAATCCGAAACAGGCTCCAGGCTCTGAACTGTCAGCACAGAGCCCGACGCCGGGCTTGAACCCACGGACCGCGAGATCATGACCTGAGCCGAAGTCCGGCCGCTTAACCGACTGAGCCACCCAGGCGCCCCTGAAGGTAGTTTTTAATACACATGCCCTCTTTCTCAGGCCTGTTGTAAGCTCCCTAAGCATGTGGATCTGCCTCATCACAGTCTGTATTCTCAGGACTAAGTATGAAGCCCCACACTCAGCAGAGAGGAGTCAGTTGAAGGTGACTGAAATTTAGTAAGAGCCCTCCCAGGGCCAGGTACTGCATGAGCTGTTAACATCTGCTGTTGTGAACGGTTGTACAATCCTGCCCTTCACAGGCTGACAGGCAGGGAACCTGGATGCTATGTGTGATGATTTTGACTGTTGTCACGGAAAGTCTCAGGCGAAGTGGCAGCCAGTTGAGCTGGGTGTTGAAGCTCAAGACCAGCAGTGCAGAGGTGAGAACAGCATGATGCATTGGGAGAGTTCCAAATAGTTCAGAATGGTTTTAACCCAGAGCTGTGACTGAGGAAGTATGGGTAAAGTCTGACAGATGACACAGGCCAGACCCATGTTGCCGATTCACTGTCATCTTCATACCACACCCCCCACCCCAATACATATACACACACCAGGCACCTCTGAGCAAGGGCCCTGTGGGAAACACTTAGGAGTTGGGATTTATTGTAAAGATCAGACCCCATAAGCCTTTGCCCTCAGGTGTCCATTGTAGTAATGAACTAATTTCTCTCTCAAGTGTCTAGCATGGTATGAGTCATATATCATCCTTGGGAAGATTAGAAATATCTCTACTTTCTGTGGTTCATAAAGGAATCCCATTGAGAAAGCTTAGATCAGAGGTTTTTCAGACTCCATTGCAACTCATTAACGAGCTGTGAAATCAACTTAGTGGGCTGTAACCAGCAATTTTCTAAAAGATGAAATGGCACAGAACAGAAAACATCAGAGTGCAGCAAGTATAGTAAGGGTATGTTTCATGAAACTTGTTTCAGTTACACACAAAAATGTGTGCGTGAACTGGGCCATAATATAGAATGCACACTAGTTCTTATTGTGGGTCCTGATTTAAAAAAAAAAAAAAAAAAGGAAAAACCACTTCTATAGATCAGCGGTTTTTTTTCAAGTCAGACTTCCCAAAGGAAACCTCTTGTCAAAGTTCAAAATCCAAACTCCTCTGACTCAAGACAGAGATGGGCAGCAGGGGGTGAGAAGGAGTTGAGTAAAGCCCTTCACAGCAGAACCCATGTACCTTTTCACACTACGACCCCCACTCCACACATGTACACACACTGAGGCACCCCTGGGAGCCCCACTGACTGCTGTTTGAAAACGACTGCTGCAGAATGGTAGTTCCTTTAAGGTTTTTGATCAGGGGCATGGATACGTCTTACATTTTAGAGTGAAGCTTTCAGTGCTGGGGATGGACAAGTGGAGCTCAAAGTCTGCATCCGAACCACCTGGCAGGGGTAGGGGCTCTTCAAAGTTCAGATTTCCGGGCCCTCCCCAGACCTACCAAGTGAGAAACTGATGAAAGTAAGATCTGGGCATCTTCAGGTTGAGCCGGCTCCCTGGGGAATGCTTCACTGTAACAAGCATGAGACCCACTGGCCTGGCCTGGAGACTCCCCTGAAGACTGGCTACAGTTCAGGCGAGAATGGTAAGGATGGGAAGAGCAGTGCTGGCGGAGATGGACAGAAGCAGAAGGTTATCAGCAGACGGTAAGGAGGGCTGGATGTGAGAACAGAGGGAGAGGAAAGAATCTGGGTGACTGGGTCATATGTGGCTCTGATAACCAGTCAGAGGGGGCAGCAGAGGGACAGGTTTAGAAGGAGACAGGGTCCGGTTTTATATGCATCTGGTGTGTGGACTACCCGTGGCTCCTCCAGCCAGAGACGTGTAGAAGGCTGTCGGCAGCTTGAGAGCTCCAAATTGAAATGTTGACTTAGGAGTCACCAGCAGTGGGTGGCAACTTTGGCCATATGTCCTTCCATTAATAAATATTTACTAAGCAATCACCTACCATGTGCCAGCTACTAAGAGTGAACATTTTCATGATGATTACATTTGCATAACAAATCTAATTTCCTTCTATTGCCGAGTGACAGGTCAGTTACGTTGACAAGAAGCAATTAGGTTTTATTTTAATGAGGCACTATGTTCCTTCAGTACCTGTTTAAGAGACTCGCTAATTGTCCAATTAGACTATAAATGAGCTTTCCTCTGGTAATTAAATAAACTAGTTTCAGTGCCATACTCAAAAACCAGTATCATGAGTTCAATGTTAATTTTTAAAGTACAGTGAATCATATACTAGAATATGCAATTACAGTGCTGAAATGATATTTAATGACTGCAATTTAAGGTAATCAGAAATATCAAATTAAGGAATGTCTAACACTTAGGAAGATAGAATTACAAATGAAAATATTGGTGACAAGTGAAATAAAAGATCTTCCCAAGTCCCTAATCAATATCATGTTAGACAGTCTATAACAGCCCTCCTCTCTTCTTTGGAAGTTTTCAAAATACCTCAAAAAACCTTCTGGTTAATACTTCACCCCCACATTACACAGGACATCGGAAGGAAGAACACCAGTCCATCTAAGAAGAAGGGTCCCTCACGGGACTATACTTAAGATAGTTCAACATTCTTGGGGTTTTCGTGAAAGGATGTGCAGAAGACAAAGACTTCAAGTTGCATGAAACCTGTTCTTCAGGACTCATAGTTTTTTCTATTCCGCTAGTCACGCTTGTAGCCATATTTTCCTCTGTTTAAAAATTCACACGTGCAGCGGCGCCTGGGTGGCTCAGTCGGTTAAGCATCTGACTTTGGCTCAGGTCATGATCTCATGGTTTGGGAGTCTGTGCCCCTCGTCGGGCTCTGTGCTGACAACTCAGAGCCTGGAGCCTGCTTTGGATTCTGTGTCTCCCTCTCTCTCTCTGCCCCTCCCCCGCTGGTGCTCTGTCTCTCTCTCCCACTCTCTTTCTCAAAAATAAACAAACATTAAAAATTAAAAAAAAAATCACACATGCCATTAAAAAAAAATCCTGACATGTGAGCGGCACACAAATAAAAATCTATACTAATTAAAGCAATCACTCACACCGAATTGTTGTGCTTTGGCACATGGACTACTCATTTCATCACACAGGAGGATGTATTTTAAATATGTTCAGTCTGTTATTCTTTGTTTTCAGTCCAGGAAAAAGTGGCAGGGCACAGGCAATAATGCTAACCTAGTAAGCCACAGGGCTGTCTGATTTACTAAAATAGAAAATTACAACTCTACATAAAAGGTTGCGAACCTCATCCAAGGGAGGCTCTCCTCTTATTTGAAAAGAAATTTTTAAAGTAAAAACTTTAAGGTAAAAAGCTATTCTTGGTCAGAAGTGTTATAACGTTCAAGTCACACATTAACAGAGTATTTAAGTGGGAATGCTCTTGTGGCATCAGGTAATTTGTTCAGTGATCTCAAACTAACACTACCAGATGTGGTTTGACTCTAAATTCATATTCGTTTCGCCACAGTGTTTCAGAAATCCAATAATTCAGAAAATAGATTGTCACATATGTGAAAGGAATGAAAATATATACTTTCAGTAAACCTATTTTTACTACAGAAAGCAAGAAAACGCTAAGACACTTCAAATAGAAGATGAGCAGTTAAGCATTCCACAAATGATTCATTTAACACTATTGTCACTTCTGCTTGGCCTTTTGACTCTAACAACTGGTTTTAGACACTTGTTTTAAATTTGTGGCCAGCTTTGGAAAACTGAAAATCTCAGTGCCCAGGGGTGACGAGATAAAATTTAAAGGAGAGACATAGCAGCTAGAACCACAGCCTAGACCTAATTCTAGTGTTTAACTCTGGGCCACAGCTGGAAATCATAAACTGAATAAGCAAGAAACACCATCTCCACCTCCAGACTCCGCTTTAAGCATAATATGTATGGACTAACAATACCTCAGAACCTCACTAGTATATCAAGAACTCTCTAGCATCTAAGAAAAGGTGTGAGGTCAGCTGTGTGTATTGAGAGAGTGACAGCTATTTGCTTGGTATGACTTTAAAGATGGAAAGATCCCAACTAGTCTGCCCAAGGATCTGAAATTCTTGCTGGAGTCATTCCTTCAGATTAGAAAGGTCTCTGTTGCACCCTACCTAAAAATGTTAACATTATTAAGCTACAGGCATAGAATATTTTATCACACAAACTGTCATTAGCACAGAGCGGGGTTCTGAGAGGACGTTAAAGGAGTATCTTTGATGGGGTTGAACATTTTCAAAACGAGGGTTGAACACTTTCTAAAGTATGGGACACTGCATAGAAAAGTTGACTTGCGTAGAATATGAGATTCTGGATGAAATACCAGATGGCACAAAATACCATTCTGAATTCAGAGGAAGGGAACAGGAATTAGTAGGAGCAGCACTTGACTTAGAGAAAGTTGGGCCTGGAAGAGCAACAGCATGTTATAGCTTAGGACTTACAACGTCATGACGCAAGAGCCATCACCCTCCTTCCTATGCCCCTGGCTGCCATCATTAATCCACCACAATACCTGCTTCTGAATCCACATATGGCCTCCAATCCTTCCTTCACAGCACAGCTCTAAGCTGCCTCTAGCAATCAGATGGAATTTGCCTTTGGGAGGAAACCCACTTAACCATCCTGTTATAGTAAAAAGAGGATAGGCTGGAGATTAAGCAGACACTGAGTTGACTACGGGCGAATCCATTCACCTTCCTGGGCCTCCTACCAGTTTCTAAGCTATGGAATGATACTGATTTGACAGGATTTTTGTGAAAATGTCATGAGATCATGCATGGAGTGTCCAACACAGAAACTCCCCAGAAAATGGTAGTTCTGACTACTCAGTGTTGCTTATTTCCCCTGCTGTGCTTCCTAAGGCAATTCATAAACACAATCCGGTAGAACACTTCAGTCGCTGTTGTGCACGCGCATGCACGCGTACTCACACACACACACGATTTATGATGCTCGGTCCTATTCGCATCTGGCTGCCCTGCTAGCCCGATCCTCAAGATCCCTTTTGTGTCTTATTCAACTTGGGATACCCAGTGCTTAGCCAAGCACCATATATACAGTACTTACCAAAAGCTCGCTACATGAGGGAGTAAGGGATCTCAATCCGAATCCAGACCCTAGAGTATGCTTCTTAAAAGGTCGTTATGTTTCTCTGCTCCCAATTTCTTTACCTGTATACTAATGGAATTGGACTAGAATGACCTGCAAGGTTCCTTTTGGCCCTCACATTTGATAGTCTGAGTTGCACGCAGAGCTTCCTTCAGTCATGGCCAATGTGTAGTCCCAAGTAACTGAACAGAAAAGCAAATACGGATGCTCCCTACGGTGCCAAGTGAGAGAGAGAATTTTATGGTAAACCTAAGGTGCATGTTACATGATTCCAGCAGAAACTGGTGTCTAGGTGAGGACGCCCAGAATGCTCTCAGATACCAATGTTTATTCAATTAATGTATGGTGAGCACTTAAGTGTCATGCGCTATGCTAATCACTATGCTAGCACTATGCTAATCACTGGGAATAGCAAGACAAAGGAGACAGAGGAGTAACTGATTACCAAGCAGGGTGTGCACAAGAAACTGTAAGAGCATACTGCCTGACGGTCTTCACAAGAGTTGAAGTTGACCCTGTTCTCTACAGGGTCACCATGGACTGAGTTTTTAAAGTGACAGAAATGTTAAGAATACCCCATGGCAGTGTAGCTATTATTACCTTGTTTTCAACATAAACAATATTTTTGAGATATTAAAAACAATCTTGTTGAAACACTGAAAGAGTTGACAATAATATTGATATAAACAATAACAGTACTGAAAATAATACTACCAATGTAGAAGATGTTCATAATGTATTGTTGAATTTACAAAAAAAAAAAAGCAGGTTACAAAACACTATGGGTATAGTAGGAATTCATTCTGATTAAAAAGAAGTTAAGCATGCATTGTGTATGAACATGTGTGCACTTAGAAAAAACCACAAAATATACAGTATTTCCAAATACCCTAGCAAAGATAATCTCCAGGCAGCATGAGCCAAGTGCTATTTACCTTCTTCCTTATATCTTTCATTATCGTCTTTATTTCTTCGCTAGGAGCATATCTTTTGTTACAAAAAGCTCTCACTAAAGCTATTTTTGTTTCTATTTTGGGTACAAATATATCTGCATGCACTAGATTTCTACTGCGAGAAATGCCATCAGACTGATCCTATGTAGCTGAAAAACAAGAAGGTCAAGACTGCCTCTCCTAACAAATCTCTTAATAGGAGTTTCACTCCGTGTTACCTTCAGATAGTTTACTAAATAGAAAAAAGCACAGTAAGAGTCTGAGAAAATCATGAAATGGTAAAACCGTGTCATAACCCTTGAAGGAGAACCAATAAAAGTCAATTCTGTAAAATGTGAGGTTTATTATTGCAGTGTTAATTAAAAAACATTTTCCACTAGTTTTACATTAATCGCAAGAGGAACAGGTAAAAGGAGGACGTACTATACTCACTGAGCCAAAAGGTCCCAAATGATCACTTCTCCTCCCCACAAGAGCATGTGTGTGTGTATATATATATAACATATACATATATATGTGTGTGTGTATGTGTGTGTGTGTGTGTGTGTGTGTGTGTGTGTGTGTATCATCCAACAAAAATTTATTGAGCCCCAAGAGGAGCCAATGTTAGTGCTAATTACCCAGGACACAGAAGTAAACAAGATGGACAGGAACTCTTTCCCTGGTCCTGACTTCACCAGCTCCTTCTCATTGTTTAGTTCTCAGCTCCAAGTATGCCTTTTGGAGAGGTCTTCCTTTGTGACAAATAAAGTTGTGCCCAGTCCAGCCATTCCCTAAAATATTGGTTTCCTTGTATCACTCTCTGCACTGATCTTTATTTGTTGGCTGGTTGACTGACGGATTTACTAACTGCCCATCACCCCAACTGGAAAGTAAACATGAAAGTGGGGCCTTTGCCCACTGAATTCATCTGCAGGCACATTCCATGTATGCAGCAGTTTCTAGTTCCTTTATGGAGGTTCTGATTCGAAGCCTGGAGTGGGGTCCAAAGACCTGAATCTTTAACAAATACTCCAAGAGACTCTCATACTCAGGGCAAATGTGCAAAGTGCCAGATTTTATACAAACCCAAGTCTTAATTTTCATCCACTAATCCAAAAATCTGATGACCATCCACTAAGAGAATGGCTTCTTAGGGATCCTTCTGTTGGAAAGGAAAAATCTTTAATTCTGATAGACTCTGTAGAGTCATGTGAAATGTAATTTGGTAATACCGAATGGGGTAGACCTATAGGAAATTATGAAAAACCATTACCAGTCAGGCTTCTATTCAAGAAAAAATATTTGGTAAAGTACAACCTAATAACTTATTATAATGGATCAACTGTGTCATCAGAAAAAGAAAAAAAAATATTTGGAAACATATTCCTAGTCAGCATTGAGCAAATCTGCAAAGTTTGATAGAAGGAATACGAGGAAATGGGTGGCTTATGTATACAGCAAAGTAAAGTAGGAGGACCTACGTAGAATATGTGTAAAAGATAACACTAGAAGGATGGAATGCAAGCTGGTGCAGCCACTGTGGAAAACAGTATGGAGGTTCCTCAAAAAACTAAAAATAGAACTACCCTACGACCGACCCAGCAATTCCACTACTAGGTATTTATCCAAGGGATACAGGTGTGCTGTTTCGAAGGGGCACATGCACCCTAATATTTATAGCAGCACTATCAACAATAGCTAAAGTATGGAAAGAGCCCAAATGTCCATCGATGGATGAATGGATAAAGAAGGTGTGGTATATATATACAATGGAGTATTACTCGGCAATCAAAAAGAATGAAATCTTGCCATTTGCAACTATGTGGATGGAACCGGAGGGTATTACGCTAAGCGAAATTAGAGAAAAACAAATATCATATGACTTCACTCATATGAGGACTTTAAGACACAGAACAGATGCACACAAGGGAAGGGAAGCAAAAAGAATATAAAAACAGGGAGGGGAACAAAACACAAAAGACTCTTAAATACAGAGAACAAACAGAGGGTTGCTGGAGGAGTTGTGGGGGGGGGGATGGGCTAAATGGGTAAGGGGCATTAAGGAATCTACTCCTGAAATCATTGTTACACTATATGCTAACTAACTTGGATGTAAATTAAAAAATAAATAATTTTTTTTAAATGTTGGGAAATCACTTAAAGGGAACAAAGTCACTAGTAAATGCCAAATGGAAACAGAAAAAAAAAAAAAAGATAACACTGAAAGGAAAGACAGACACTGTAAGAAGTACACGCAGATGTCATTAAGGTATCCTGTAAGAATCTGGAAATGAGAGAAAAATACTTGCTCTTAGAGTTTAGCCCTAAACCAAAGTCACCTTAAAGAGATAATATGGTCCTTGGACCTGCAACACCTTTACTGAAATCTGACTGAAAGTGGTAACATCTCAGGAGAAAGAATGTCGCCAGAGCCAGGGATGTCCAGAAGTACCTTATGCAATTCCTAGGCAGAAAAGTTCCTGGTCAATCTCAGTCTGTTCTTGTGGCTGGGAGGTCTCTAATGTTCTGATTCTGTGCAAAAGGCAACCTCTGAGTGTAACTGGACTTGCCAGGTATTAAGTATCTGAACCTCTTGGTAATTAAGAGAGAGGACCGACCACAGGGGGCAAGGAAGGAAGCAATCAGTAGTGACACTTATGCTTTGTTTATATTCTTGCCTCTGTCACCTTTACTGCCTGTTGACCTCCTCCTTATTCTTTCAAGTCCAGCTCATTTGTCACCTGCTCTTCACAGCTTTCCCCAGACACTCCCCACAGGCTGAGTCAGATGTTCCCCATTCCATGTTTCCATGGTACTTTCCACATGCTTATTGTCAAATCAGACACCATGAACAGTTTGTCCCTCCATGGCCAGCTAGACTGAGAGCACCTGAAGGGCAGAAATGCTGCCACAGTCACCTTGGATTTCCGACACCTGATCGGGACTGGATGCTTAGTAGGTGCTCAATTTTCAAGCAAGCAAGCAAGGAGAGTTGGAATGTCACAGACAGTAACCAGAGGTGACATAAGAGAAAATTAAATATTCTCTCTGCTGGGTTTTCACTTAGAATGACTCAGCCCCATGTACTGGTTTCAGACAGAACATATCTCAGGCAATCAGCCCTGATCACGTTTCTGTGCCATCAAGGTAAGCTCAAGGTTACAGCACCTCAGGAGACCCTCCTTATGAATTTACTCAATAGCCTTTTCCCAAACTGTGCAAGTTTGTTGGCTGGAATTGATAATAAACTTTGCCAGGAGCACAACTGATATATGTGGCTTTGAATTACTCTTAAAAGCCCATTTCACCCATATATAGTTGGTTACTTTGTAGGTAATTATTACTAGGCTTACTGCAATTTGATTTGCAGTGATGTTTCATTGATTCATTCTTGACCAGTTATACCCTTTTTACCCTTGCTAATGTGTGAAATAACTCCCAATAGTCTCCACCCAAAGTGTGAGCCTTGCCTTGCCTAAGGCCCCCCCAATTCCCACAAAGGGGGTTAGAGGTGCATCTGTTTCTTCTGGTTGTTTCTTCAAGACCCTTCCTTCACTCCTTTCCCACAATTCCATATACCTCTTACACTCTGTGTTTGAAAATAAACTAAGTTAAACCTTAAAACATAGAATTTCTTACTCTATTTACCCTGTATAATGTATGTACACAGACGTATGCGTATACATGCACACTTTAAGTACATACACTTGTTTTATGTTATATATGAATATTTAATTTAGAGTTGGTAAGATAAAAATCTTTTTTGCTGGTAAAAATTTCCTTTAGAGAAAGACTGAACATTCCAGGCCATTGGGTGGGAACAGAGTTCCCTCTTAAGACAGTGAAAATTAGACTTAGTTTATATAACTTTATCTTGGAAAGCAAGCAGCAAACTTAAATGTGAGGACCGTCTGTGCTAACAATGCAGTATCACCTAACCAGTCTTCACACTCTCCTATGGACGAGGATGATGATCGTGGTTCCAATCTGTGTGGCCAATCATAAATGTGCTTCCTCCCCATCTAAGAATACTTACACAAGATGCTAATGTTCTTTTTTTTTTTTTTTCAGGGTAAAACAGAAAAAAAAAAAGATTTGTGTAGGGCATGGCTATAATTTTATATAGGATTTTTGAGACGCTGTCTTTAATAGCTCTTCTCTTCCCTTTCTTGTGTCTTCCTGTAATCATTAACACGTTTATTCATTTCAGCAGTAAGAGTTAAGCAAATAAGATGCAGTTCCTGGTCTTGAAGTGTTTGCTCTCTAGTATGGCAAAAAGGGCACGCAGATAAAAATAATTACCCTTAAGGCAGTAAATGACACACAGCAAATGAATGGAATGGGGAGATGATACAGGAACTCAGAGAAGAAATCCCCACATGTTGGGGTGATTGAAGACCTGATGGAGAGAAGAGGACTCAAGGGGTGCATCATGGAAATGCAGGAATTATTAGAGAGGAAGAACACTCTTCATTTGTCCCCCAGCCCCTGGCTAAATGCCTAGTATATAAATACACCAAACACCTTTGAGATCAGGCACCTTGGTGCTGTTAAGAACAGAAAGCTGAGACAACTCCCAGTGTGCATCTCACCCAAAGGAACTGTAAGCCATGTTATCATCACAGGTACCTGGAAAGCTAAGGACTCCTTTTCTGAATTGGGATGGTTTATTATAACCTAGAACAGAGGAATCTGCGGCTCTTCTTATAGTTCATGTTTTTCCACATTTGGGTTGATCCAACTCATAGAAGTCACATAAGCCACATTACGTCATTGTTGAAAGAATCCTCTGTTTAAAAAGCTACTTTTACTATCCTAGTAATCAAATGAGATTAGTAAGTCCAAATGTGTAAACAACAATCAATTTATAAACTGTTAATCAGTGAAGAAGAAACATCTAAATCACATATAGATAATGAGAAAGATCGCTCAAAGTTTAGAGGACTCCTTGAATTAGACCGTCTCTTTACAAACCAAACACCCTAAATTCAATAAAGGGCAAATTTAAAAAAGTCCAGAATACCGTCTCACTCCAGCTATGGAACTAAAAGCGTCATGATATTCAAATAACACAAATGCCATTTTTATCCCTTAGTCACCCCCAGGAAAAACATTAAATGCTTCCTCTTTCAACATACCTTTTTATTTTACTGAAACAAATGTGTTTATTATTGTGTACAATGACTACTCAGTATTGTTACCTAATGATACACATATACTGAAGGATTTAGTAGTTTGGTAAACTTGGATAATCTACTTAAACTTAAGCCTTGCTTCCTCATCTGTAAAACAGAGGCAATAAAATCCCCATCATGATGTTGGTGAGGCCCAAGTGAAAGAACGAATATAAGGCCTTTCAGTGCAGCATTTGGCACAGGGTCATTGTCATGATCATTATCTCTTATTATTGCTCTAGGAAAGACCTTTTGGGATCTAATATTTGGAAAATCCACAATGGCACTGGTCAGAGGGATAATATGAATGTGTTTTCACAGCTTGGCCTCTAGAGACAGACTGCTGGGTTCAAATCCAAGACCTACCACTTGCTTTTAGGTACCCTTGGGCACTTGTCATGAAACTTATTTAACCCACTTATACCTTAGCTCCCTTACCTGTAACAAAGATAATAAGAATACCACCTCCTCGGGTTGCCCTAAGGGCCAAATGACTGATTACACATGAAGTATACAGGTAAGTGCTTGGCATAGAGTGAGACTCGATGTGCTGGCCATCCTTGTACTGACCCTCTTCTCCAGGTTTAAAGATGGTCAAAATCAAACTCAAGAGTCTCAGAAGAGTGAAAAAGATACTAAGGTAGCAGAGTTATAGGAGATGCAAGAGTCCTGTTCTTCCCTAAGTAATCCCAGAGGATTTTAAAATAAAGTGAGTCTTGGGGTGCCTGGGTGGCTCAGGCAGTTGGGCATCTGACTTCGGCTCAGGTCATGATCTCATGGTCTGTGATTTCGAGCCCCATGTTGGACTCTGTGCTGTTAGCTCAGAGCCTGGAGCTGCTTCAGATTCTGTGTTTCCCTTTCTCTCTGCCTCCGCTCTCAAAAATAATCATTAAGAAAATAAATAAGGATGTGGGGCACCTGGGTGGCTCAGTTGGTTGAATGTCCGACTTCAGCTCAGATCATGATCTCACGGTCTGTGGGTTCGAGCCCTACATCGGGCTCTGTGCCGACAGCTCAGAGCCTGGAGCCTGCTTTGGATTCTGTGTCTCCCTCTCTCTCTGCCCCTCCCCTGCTCATGCTCTCTCTCTCTCTCTCTCTCTCTCAAAAATAAGTAAACATTTAAAAATAAATAAATATAAATAAATAAATACATTAATTAATTAATTAATTAATTACGTTAACTGTCTGATGACTTTGGCTTAGGTCATGATCTCAGGGTATGTGATCCCACATCAGGCTTTGTGCTGACAGCTCAAAGCCTAGAGCCTGCTTCAGATTCTGTGTCTCCCTTCTCTCTCTGCCCCTGCTCCACTCATGCTCTGTCCCTCTCTGTCTCAAAAATAAACATTAAAAAAATAATAAAATATAAAAGGTTTAAAAAAATAATAAATTAATTAACTCATTAAATAAAGTGAGTTCTTTAGAACATAGCTGTACAGAAAGAACCAAGTGAAAAAGACGTGAATGGCAGGAGTAGCATGCTGAGCCCTAACTATTCAGCATATTTCTATTATGGCACCAGCAATGCTGCAAATATTTGTTTTCATTTTCATGCCCATTGTCTTTACTGGACTATATATTTAAGCCAATTTACTTTTGTGTCCCTAGTTCTTAGCAGAGTGCCTGACGTGAAGTGGGCACTGAGTATTTATTAATGAGTGAATGATCAAATAAGTGGATACAAGAATGGTGTAAACATACATGTGGATATTTGCCCAAGTAGAAGAAGACGACCTTTTTTTTCTTTAATTTTTTTTTTTTTTTACTTGGGTATAGGTGACACAAAATATTCCATTAGTTTCATGTGTACAACACAGTCCTTCTAAAATCGAAGACAAGAAGCAACAAGTGTTGGTGAGGATGTGGAGACAAAGGAACCCTCGTGCGCTGCTGGTGGGAATGTAAATTGGTAGAGCCACTCTGGAAAACAGTACGGAGGTTCCTCACGAAGACTTTTCAATACAAAAAGAGCCAAACTGGACTCCTAGATCACTAAGAGGGAGCCAATAGCAAGTGAGAAGATAAATGAACAGGAGTAACGTTCCCGTATCCTGGAACCCCAATTTCACCGTTCCTAGTTTTGACTGTATGAAGGTTTTATTATGAATCATCTTGTTTGCTTGGCGATTCTAATTAGCCCATCCTGAGATAATGGATTTCATAGACCCTTTGGCAAGATGGTTTTGGTTTTTTGCAAATGATACATATCCATGCAAGTAAAGTAGTTAATGCTTGTGCGTACTTCAAATGAGATCAAGTTATTCTCCCATACTTATGAAAAAATCTCATCAGTAGGTAAACCTAATAAAAATTTTTCGTAGAGTCACAGACTCTGAGACTTGCAAGAATTCTTAAAGTGGGTCTATCTAGCTTCCTATGTAGTGAAAGACTCCCTAAGTAACACCAGACATGAGGGTCACCTAATACTTACCTAACACTTCCAACAAGAGGGAGCTCGCCTCAGTGCACTAGACAGCCAGCTCCATTGGAGAACCGCTCGAATTTTTATAATGTTCCTCCAAAAATAAGTTAAAATATCCTTTTTGTAACTTTTACCCTTGACCCTAGCTTAACTTCCAAACCTCTGAAATATAATTTTGTTTCCAGCTAACAATTCTTAAAATATTTTAAGATAACAGTTCTGTCCCCCTTGCTTCTCTTTATTTGATGACACTCCCCCAATTCCTTCATCTGTTATGGATCCTTCAAAACCCCAGTCACCTCCTACAGGTGGGACTACACTGACAATAGTCCTCTCCAAATGTGATGTCTTAGACTGGCATTATGGCACCCCCGTGGACTTACTTGTATCCAGAGAAAGCATACAATTTCTTCTCTAACTGGATTTTTCACATTCGATTAATATGCCTATGGCCATATTCCCCTTTGGGCAACCACACAGCGTGATGTCCTCTACATGACGGCATTTCTGGTCAGTAAAAACCCTTGGGTCTTTTTCCTTTTTTCCCCAAACATGCACTATTTTTTTTAAAGGAGGTCTTCCTTACCTCTGTGGCTGTGTAGTTGCAAACAATGTGTGCATGTATGTGTTTTATTTAAACCTAATGACCAGATCTATTCTTATAAAATGTTGTTCTTGCTTGTTTGGGCGTATCATTCTACTCTGCTGACAGCTATTTAAATCTGGAATCTCTTCCCTAACATATTAGTTATTCTTCCCTCTTTTTGCCAGGTATGCAGGTAATGTTTTTTTTATATCTTCTCTAAGTCATTGCTACTTTGCTAGGGATACATAGACCAAGTGCAAGAATTCTGGCAGTCCTTGAGATCCTTGCCAGGTTGATATCAATCCTGACTTTTAATCCCCAGGCTTGAAGGCCTTCTTGACATCCACATACATACCACCTACAACATTCTCTTTATCTACTCACCTGGCAACCTTCTTACAAAATGTACATTGGGTTAATTTGTTATTTAATTTATGTGGATCTTATGAATACTACTTTTTTTTTCCCTTAAAAATCCATTCTACAATTTGCTGGGCATATGATTCTTCATCAAACAGTAAAACAGTCAAGCAATATAAATTCATGACTTATTTTCTGAATTCATACAAAATCACTCACATTTATAAAATATTAAAAAATCTCCAACCATGGTCCAAAAATGAAATTTAAAGTTCACAACTGTTGTATCTTTTTTTTTACATATACATTGCATCCTGGGAATTAATAATAACATTTCATTTTCAATCACCATAATAGCTTACATGGTACTTTATTTTTCTTAAAGTAATCTCTACACCCAGTATAGGGCTTGAACCCACAACCCCAAGGTCAAGAGTCGTGTACTCCACCTACTAAGCCAACCCGGCACCCCACTTACATGGTACTTTAAAACCACACATCTCAAAATTAACAGCCATTTCTGTGCTTTCTAATGGCCTCATTTTATAGATGAGAAAACTGAAACACAGATAGGTTAAGTAAATCTTATTAGCAAATAATATAATTAAGGCTCACCTACCCTGCAAATTAAAATACCTATATTCTTAAGAAAAAGGTAATCCTAGGGGCGCCTGGGTGGCTCAGTCAGTTAAGCATCCGACTTCGGCTCAGGTCATGATCTTGCGGTTTGTGGGTTCGAGCCCTGCATCTGGCTCTGTGCTGACAGCTCAGAGCCTGGAGCCTGCTTCGGATTCTGTGTCTCCCTCTCTCTCTCTGCCCCTCCCCAACTTGTGCTCTGTCTCTCTCTGTCTCTCAAAAATAAATAAATATTAAAAAAAAATTTTTTAATAAAAAAATAAAAAGATAATTCTATCACTGAAAGAAAAACACTCTATCAGTTATTAATTTAAAAACTCACTTTAGGGGCACCTGGGTGGCTCAGCCGGTTAAGTGTCCGACTTCAGCTCAGGTCATGATCTCACAGTTTGTGAGTTCAAGCCCCATGTCGGGCTCTGTGCTGACAGCTCAGAACCTGGAGCCTGCTGCGAATTCTGTGTCCCCCTCTCCCTCTGCCCCTCCCCCACTCATGCTCTGTCTCCCTCTCTCTCTCAAAAAGAAATAAACATCAAAAAAAATTTTTTTTAACTCACTTTATATGAACACAGCACTTCAGTTATTTAAAGAAAGACAGAAAATTCCCCTAGGCTGATTCCACATAGTCAGCAGATGTGCTTCCCTGAAGATTCTGAGCTAGGTTAGGGCCAGCAAAGAGAACCTGGGTCCTTTCCCATTCTAGGAAAAAAACAAGGTGACATTAATTCTGATGGAGTCAACAGAAAATATGTGAAATGCCAAACTTAGGCAGGAGTTTGTCACTGCGAAACATGGCAATATGATTCATTAGTAAAGTCGCTATTACATATATATTACACACACACACACACACACACACACACACACACACACCTCATATTAGTCAATTGCCATGGAAAAGGGAATACTAACAGTTGTAATCAGATATGGAAACAGGAGGGTAGTGAGGCTTTACATACCACATTTTTGCTGGGCCACAGTAAAATCGAAGGTTAGAAACTTGCATTCCTATTTGCACAAGAACTAGGATGAAAAGAATATTATTTGGAGCTAGAAGAAAAATGATTCAGAAATGGTATCCTTACAATACATGTAATTTTGTGCTATCATGTTTCTTTGTGAAATACCATCCTGGGATGGGTGAACAAGATGGCCTCTAAGGTCCCCCTTGATATAATATGATGTGATTTTGTAAAATCTCCCTAGAACACCAGAGCTCTGTAAAACACAGGTCTAATACATACTGGGGTATAAAGAGCATCAGGCCAACTCCCGGAGAAAAAAGTTGTACTCATCTCCCTCCAGTGCAGACTCTGGAGGCCAGGGGACAAGATGGGGATCCTTGGAGCAAAAGGGATCTCTGGATAAAGATCACTGTTGCCACCAAACCTGTGCCAACAGTCTGGTTATTAGCCTCTCTGCAGGAATGCTAAGAAATCTGTGCCACCCAGTGTTGACGTCAGGTCTCCCATGGATTCCTCTGTAGATCACCTTCTTTCACTGTAAATTCCACCATCTCTTGTGGTCCCATTCTCAATGATTCCAGACTCTGTGCTCATATATACAGGTTACATGATCCGAGCTACAGGTAACAGGATCGCTTTCCTCTCGGTTGTCCAGGACAGAAATTTGCGTGTCATCCCTGACTTCCCTCTCTCATAGAACACATGGCAACAGTCACCAAGTATTGTCAGTTCTGCCTCATTCATGTCCCTTATTCCATTAATTTCTTTCCAAACATCCAACCCGCCTCTTAGATCACCAGCATCTGTAGCTTGGATTAATATAATAACCTTCCAAATGGCCTTCCAGTCTTTACCCCCTCTAATTCATTCTCCAAAATGTGGTCAGCAATATGAATATAATGCAAGTCTGATGAAGCCACTCCCTGCTTAAAAGTCTTCAGGACAAGTCCAAAGTACATAGCCTGACACGTAGGTCCTTCATGACCTCACCCTGACTGACCTCCCTTTACTCTGCCCTCTGTGTTATTTGCAGTGCCCTGAGCTGGCCATGCTGTCTTTCATTTCTGGGTCTTTGTCCTCGCAGCTTCCTCTGCCTTCAACACACTTCACAGATCCACAGCCCAGTTCTTCACAAAATTCCACAGCTTCCAGCACTTGGCTTACTAAAAATAGCAGCTTACATTCAATGTGAGGGGTTCTGTTCAAAACATTTTTATGCATTTAGTTATTTAATCTTCGCATCAACCTTCTGAGGTAGGTATTATCATGTTCCCCTTTTATAGAGCTTGCATGATCTCTCAAAGCTGCGTTATGTACTTCTAAGTGCTCCCCGAGCCCCCTGCGTTGATCATAAAACTTAACTATTATGTATTTCCCCAATTTTCTGTACCACAGACTACAGGTCCTAAAGGAAAAAGACACGTCTGATTTTTAATGGTCTCCTAGATGAAGCTCAATAAATGTCTGCCAAACTAATAAATGATGACAATCCTCGGCAATATGGTATATGGGTTGGGAATACATTCTAGAAGCAACTTGCCTGCATTCAAATTTCAGCTCTTACAATTACTAACTGTGTGACCTTGAGTAAGTTGTTTAACTGCTCTGTCTAGAATGGGGATAATGATAACATATACTTCATATAAGAGTTAAATAAGTTAATATCTGTAGAGTGCTTCGATGAGTTCCTGGCACATGTAATGATTATATAAGTGTTTGCCATTATTAGCATTCATGTTAATGAAGGGCCTAAAACCACTTGTAAAATGGAATGAATATCATTAGCTCAATTTTCCAGGCAAGAGGAGCTGACTAAGATCAAGTGACAACCCTCAAATATATGCTAGCTCTAAACTTAAATATCATCATCCAAAGACTTGTTACAATGCGTCAGAGACACAGAGCTGAAGGATTCCTTACAAAACAAACCATCAGTAGGCTTTTAAAAAACAGTAATGACAACAGTACATGAGTGAGTATTCTCCTAACCAAGTCTAAAGAGAAAATGATCCAGAACTTTCAGAGCATACCACTTTATTATAGAAAGGATAAACTCCTACGTGGGAGGGCCAAATCTAGAAGAAAGTTACAAGGAAATGTTTCATAAGACTAACAGGACCGTCTCAGATTTGTGAGAATGTTTAGGACCAAAGAAACTCTGTTTTATGGAGAAAATTCCCGGAACAAATTACTTGCTGACAGTGAAAAAACTTGCATCCTCAGACTTTGACTTTGGGATTTAGTTGTGTGCTCTTAAAAGAAAAGCCGATGTCTTTTTAAAACAAAAAATTCTAAGAAAAGATAGAACCAAAGGAATACACATCGTGACAGGATTTTGTGAAACAATTAGAGTATTGCATTCCTTGTTAGGAACATTGTCTCTGTTCCGAGATTACTGAAATGAAGGCCCCATTTGCTGAAAACAGTGGCTAGTTTTCACCAAAGGAGACACAGAAATGGAGAAAAGTTTTATTTAGAGTTGGCCCTTTGCTGAGCAATCCAAAGCCTCGGTCCCCACGTCTGTAACCCATTTAAATGCTCACAGGAGGGGCGCCTGGGTGGCGCAGTCGGTTAAGCGTCCGACTTCAGCCAGGTCACGATCTCACGGTCCGTGAGTTCGAGCCCCGCGTCGGGCTCTGGGCTGATGGCTCGGAGCCTGGAGCCTGTTTCCGATTCTGTGTCTCCCTCTCTCTGCCCCTCCCCCGTTCATGCTCTGTCTGTCTCTCTCTGTCCCAAAAATAAATAAAAAAACGTTGAAAAAAAAAAATTTAAATGCTCACAGGAATTTCCTAGTGAAGAAACAGCAACCAGAACTTTTACTCTAACGTTATCCCCTAGTTCTGAGCAGCAATCCACCCTTTGGCAATGATTGGCAATGAAAATAGTAAAGTATTCATTGAAGTTCATTATCTTTTCTTTCTAAATCACATGTGAAAAGTGAATTCCTAAAACTCCATTTCCCATATTTGTGACAGACATTAAATCCAACTTAAAAAACAGCAAAATCATGAACACTTTTATTTGCCTGAGAGGTGTGCAAGAACGGACAATGGTACCTCATGACAAATGTTTGTTTTACTTATTGGTTTAATTTTTAAATGTTTGAGACAACAAAACCCCATTACGACTAAAAATCTGGAGAACCCCTGGATTTCACTGAAGAGGAATTTGTCCTTTAGTGGAAAAGAAAAATAGATGAAGCCACAATGAGATTCTAGAAAATTTTCAATGCCTCTGTCAATCTCCAAGCTTACACCTCTACACTATGATGTCATTGGGTGTGCATGGCTTCATGCTGTGGGATTAAAATGGACACCAGTAAGCAGATTCCCTCTGTTCTGGTGACTGCTTCTGGCTGCACACCCCTCTCAATTATTCTCTTGGTCTCTATTTAAGTATCACATCCGTTGTCTCTCACTGTCTTTGTCTGTCTCTCTGTCATACACACTCACCCTCCAGCCACATGGCTCTGCAGGTGAGGCTCCTGGAATATCTGATTCTACTCTGGACCAAAATTAGTTCCTCTGAAGCACCAGATCCATAAAGGGCCAATTAAAATCCCCTTCCTAGACAGCATCTTCTGGCCAGAGGTGAATGGTCTAAAGGTTGGCATCTGATTCCAGGCTGGGGCCACTGAGTCCCTTCCTAGAAAATTTGTAAAGGCGATTAAGACAGTGACCTTGACATATACATGGCTGCCATGTTTTGTACATTATAAACAGAAGTAGCGGCAGGGGTGGGGTAAAGAAAAGCAGTTTGCAGAAGGAGGTGAGACTAAAATCAGCACGTAGGAGAAACTAAGATGAAAAATGAATAGACTTTCCTGGATAGCACAGGGCTTTTCAACCTCTGGTTCCAGGCTTTTCCTTGGGCATGTTTATCTACACACCCTAGGGTTCTATGACCTTTCATTCTTCTTTTTCACCTAAACGACAAGAGTTGGTTCCTGTTTTTATAATCAAAAGTATAGTTAATACACAAATGGAACTCCAAATTTAAGTACAGGGCCCCAAACTGAAAAAGATATAGTTTCTTCCAGATATGTCACAGCCACCACCATCAGATCAATCGTTTGCTGTAATTTTAGAGTCTTAGACAAAAGAAGTACAATCCACGGTCAAAAGCCAAAAAGTTCCCAGAGAGTTTAGAAACAGAAAAACAAAAAACAGAAACAAAAACATAGTGCATGGCTACTCATGTGCTTTTAATGGCATAAATGAATTAGAAATCATTTGCCTTACATCTCCTTTAGCTTCATAAATTAGAACTTTAAAGAGATATATTAAAGAAATACACTTAAGTAGATGAGTTTTCACTTTGATAAAATGTACAATATTCATGCAGATTGTAAACCTCATCAGTCTGTTTATTCATAGCCCTCCTAAAAATTGTCATTAACAAAAATTATCTGTTAAAGTACTTATGACTCAGCACATTTTTTTCTTTATGTAGGTAAATGAGGGTAGATTTGGGAGTTCCTTTAGAAGCAGAAGATAATAATAACAGTCCTATGTTTGAATTTCAAGTTCAGTATCATATTTGGCATGGATTTCAAAGTCTTCCAGGGGTGCTGTTTTGTTCACAAGGAGGTTTTTCTTGTTTGAGCCCTCTTGCATAAGACTCTTGGAGGAGAGCAAAGAAAAAAAGATTCACTACATGTTGAGACATGAAGAAATTAGTGCACAGGAAACGTAAAACACCCAAGAAGCAACGCTTCAGTCTCTGTAAGCTGAACAGCAAGGCAGTTTCGTCCTTTCCTTACAAGATGAGGTCAAAAAGGGGGGACCAAGTGCTGAGGAGAACGTAAACTCCCATCTTGGGTCTTCACGCTGTGGAAATTAAGCCAAGCCTGGGTGGATGACAGGACCGAGCCCAAAGTTCAGTGCCTATGGAGGCCCTAGCCTGTAGAAAATTCTAACTATTTTTTCTGCCCTCACATTTAAAACCGCCTTCTTTTATCATGTCCTCTCTTCCCCTCCACACAGCTACTCCTCAGTCCCCTGGCCACTGCTCTCAGCCAATGCTGGGGTCCCTGAGTGGGAAGGAAGGTGGGTGGGGATCCACCCTCAGACACAGGAGGGAGCGGACACTTCTCTCTGTGACTGCCTTCCAACTAACTTAGTTTTAAATTATGATTTTTCTCTTCAGTTGCGTTAAGACACATTTAATAGTGAGCTGGGTTCTTAGGAAGCAAAGACGTAGGAAGAAGGACCCGTCATTCATGAGTGTGCTGGCCTAAGCTTCTCCACGCTGGAGGTGCTGTGGGCCTGGGTCATATGTTAATCAGTTTCACACAGGCGGTCTTCTTGCTAGGGAAAGAGGCTGTGTGGAGCTCCACATCTGCTAGACACTGGCAGAGACTTCGAAGGCTTTCAGGGGTTAAATTCTAGTCCACACTAACAGCACTACCCTCCTAAAGACATGTAAGCATTTCACCAGCTCATTCACTTGAACCTGGCCTTCTGCAAAGAAAGTAAGTAGCCCAGTTATCCTCTGGGGGCAGATCAAAAGTCAGTGAGGCTTGAGGCCATGGAATCTGCCAAATGACTCCTCTGTCAGGGCGTCTGCTCTTGCTGTCACCAGCCCTGCCTACGTGGAACTGTCCCCCATCATCACTGGGCTCACTGCATGTGGGTTTCGATTCAGGTGTCACATCAGCGGAGAAACTTCTAGGACCACCCAGCCTAAAGTAGCCTACCCTTCCCCTGTCTCTGCCCTGCCACTCTTTATCCCTTCCCCTGCTTTATTTTTCATCAGAGATCTTAACACTATTTGACATTACATTCTAATTCATCTGCTTCTGGTTCACCCACATGAGCATGTAAACTCATGAAGGCAGGGACTTTGTCTTATTCATCTCTCTGTTCCCAGAACCTGAATGGAACCTGGCCCAAGACAGCCCTCAGTAAACACTATTTGAATGAAAGAATGAACGAATGGGAACGGAATATCTCAATTTCTAGCTTAATATATGTTCATCTCCCCGTCAGCTTTCATTTAGTCCCCTATGCTTTCTGTGCTTGGTTTCCTGACAAGGGTTGATGGATGGAGAGCTTCACCCTTTCAAATGTCTTGTGCTAAAGCAGAAATGCTTCATTTGAAGGTATATGAGTTATAAAAACCTGGTGTTGACAGAAAGCATAAGGAAAAAGACACCGCACTATGTGGGGGGGGGGAGGGTGTGGACTGAGATAATCTATTGGAGGACAATTGAGAAATATCTGACAAAATTTTAAAAGAGCCTTTTCTTGATTTACTAATTCTCGAATAATATAGTCCACAAAACAGTATAGATGTACCCATAAGGATGCTCACTGCAGCATTAGTTGTGAGAATGGAAAATCAGAATAGACCATAAAATAATCAATAATTTGGTATGGAATACTATATACTCTTATACACTTGATGAAGGGAATTAGATATGTTGATACTGACATGAAAAAAAAATCCAAGATATATTGTCAAATGAAAAAAGCAAGCTGGCAAACTATTATAAATATTAACACATTTCTGTACATAAATCATGATTATGTGTGTGAGTACACACACACACACACACACACACACACACACACACTTATTTGCCAGGAAAGGGTCTATAACAAAACGACACATCAAAACTGTTAACAGTGGTTCTGACCTTCCTAAAAGAGAGGACTGAGGGCAACTTTTACCTTCTAAATCATAAGTTTCTATAATGTGTAAATTTCAGCAACCAGCAAGGACTACTTTCATTATCACAAAAATAATAAAGGCTTTAAACATATTTAAATTCTGGAGCCAAAGCACTTTAATATTTATAAAACTATTTACATTCTGAGCTCCAGTCTCGACATTCAGATTAACATGTTCTGTCACCTCTCTAGGCTTTATTTATTCCTGAGCCATAAAACGAGGCTAGGAATTTCTGTCCTGCCTGCTGCTTGGGGTTATTGGGTAGCTAAATCAAATTCACAGGGTGAGTTTTGAGAACATTTTGAAATTACCAAGTCAATTCAAGCAGCCGCTATGTATATTATTGTTGAAGCTCCTTGTTAGCATTGTTTTTCATTTACTCCTAAGAATACACTCTAGGAGGGATTTGTGTTAGGACTTTTACAGGTAAGGAAATTGGTAGAAAGAAATGAAATTTCTCCCTCGGACAGCCACCTTTAAACCTTCACTCTATCCCAGGAATTACCCAGACAGGAGATAGAGGAAAGGGCTCTGCAAACCATGATCCCTCCCAGATGAAAGGGACCGGAACAGTCAGGAGCAGGAACAGGCACCCCTGGAAACTACAAAATGAAATAAAACTGCCGTGAAAAAAACTGTATGCTCCTTATCCTGCAAATGTTTTGGTTCAAGGCCAATTAATCCCTTTAATTATGCTCCAGTAAATGCTTTTATATACCCCCAGCCATAATAGTTTAGGAAAACCTCTTCAAAATAAATAGTCAAGATTTTTAAAAAGAAGAAGAGAAAATGTAGGCTTTGCTAAAACAAACATGCCTTCACTTGGAGGAAAAATGAGGCTTTTAGAAAAAAGCAGGGATAGTGACTTTACCAAACTACAGAAAAAGATACTTCATTCACTAGGAAGTTTCTAAAAGTTTGCTTGTTATGGCCATGCTACCATTATATACAAACAAGCAGGCAAGACAACATATTCTACCAGTGCCATGCAGCCTTGGGTCTAAAAGTTATTTATTATCCTTGCCAAGGCTTCAAATAAGAGGGCTCGTTTCTAAATAAGGTGGGTGGGACCCAATTTCCTCAGCCTCAAGCAAGCAAATTAAAAAAAAAAAAATTAATGGTCATTTATTTTTGAGAGAGACAGAGTGCAAGCAGGGAGGGGCAGAGAGGGAGGGAGACACAGAATCTGAAGCAGGCTCCGGGCTCTGAGCTGTCAGCACAGAGCCTGACACGAGGCTCGAACTCAGGAACCATGAGATCATGACCTGAGCCGAAGTCATATGCTCAACCAACTGAGCCACCCGGGCGCCCCTTGGCAAGTAAATTTTAGTTCATCATCACAAAGTTCTATCAATTCCCCAGCACTAGCATGCATCTAGTAATATAATAAACGAATTCAAGATAGTAGGTTCACTGATCATCAAAGATTGTCAAAAAACATTCCCAGATAAATGTTCCTGTTTAAAAAAAAAAAGGCATTTTAAAGACGTTTCAGCTACATAACTGAACACTAGACTACTGATTACATTCTAGGTATTATTTTTTAAATAATAGTAATTCTTCTCTCTTCCTTGGAAACATCTAGAGATGTTCCACAGCAATAAAGACTTCTTTGCTTATCACTTGAGTCCTACTATGTGCAATGTCTCGTGCAATATAAACACAAATGAGTTGTAGCCGTCCCTGCTCTAAAATGAGTCGCCTAACACAGAGAATTAAGGTTAGAAAAGCTATGCCTTGTCTGCACTTCTTTGAAAGTTCCAGTCTTATTAGAGCATCTCAAAACATAATATGAACCCTGTGCAATCTTTCTTTTCAAGATACTGCCGCAACAGATTCCTGTGCCCAATTCCAACATTGATATTGAAGATGTGTCGCTGGAGCTAGTAAACCTTGTCATCAGGTTAATGTTAGAAGTCCTGTCTCCCCTCTCGTTTATAGCTACTTTTCTCTTCCTTCCTTCCTTCCTTCCTTCCTTCCTTCCTTCCTTCCTTCCTTCCTTCTTTTCCTTCCTTCCTTCTTTTCCTTCCTTTCTTCCTCTTCCCTTTCTCTCTCTCTTCCTTGTTCCCCACTCCTTTCTTCCTTCTTTCCTCCCTCCTCCCTCTCCTTTCCTCCTTCCTTCCTTCCCTTTCCTTTTCTTTCTTTCTCCCTTACTCGCTCCCCCTCCTTTCTTCCTGCTTTCTTTCCTCCCCCTCCTCCCCCTCTCCCCCTCCCTCCTCCCTCTCCTTTCCCTCCTCCCTCCCTCCTTCCTTTCTTCCTCCCTCCCCTCCTTCCTTCCTTTCTTTCATGATTTTCTCACATGAAGCACCCTCTAAAACATTTTTGGGCAAGATTTCATTCCATGCTTCCTCAGGAGTGCAATAATATTGGAAGCACAGTTTGCAGGTCATTCTGGGAGGTCAGTGAGAAGTCTCCTGGTGTTAATAGCTTGAGTAATATTGTTTTCTCCTTCAGACCACACCAGTAAATTGTTTTCATTACCCACAAAGGGATTGTTTGTGTCAGAGCAAATGAGATCTGATACAAATTCAAACTGGCTAATTTCAACCTAACAAAACAGTTTATTCCTAATAACTAAGAGAACAAGACAATGATAAAAAATTTGTTTTTTCTTTATGATATAGAGGCAGGAGAGAGTATTAAATAGATGGGTCCCCTCAGAGCAAATTATGCCACTACAGTGTGCTATCTGCAAATTTGAGGTAATACCCTATAGTTTATTTTCCTAGAGACTGGGGCTTGGGGGTATTTTTCAAACGTTTTCTAAAAATGCTATTTTATGTTCTCTAGGAATATCAGAGATTCTGCTTTGGGTCTATTTCATTGAACTTCTTTTGTTTATGAACCACCCTTTTTTGTTGCTGTTGTTCTTTGGGTTATCCAAGTGTAAAGCTCTGAAGCTGGGTTCATCCTTTTTGCTGTTCCCCTCATGCCTGATATGCCTCACCTTCCTGAGCCATCTATCCTTTTAATGTGCTTTAAATCTATTTTTCCTGTTTTCTCACTGCCACCATAGTTACCGTTGCCTGTGAAGTGTTTCTGCACGGGACCTGGGTAGTTTCTTCCAAAACATGCAGGTCAAGGCTTCACCAGCAGACCACTAAGGCAGAAACCGATGCACGTGTGCAGGAGGGGAGGGAGAGCTTGTGTATGTGTTGAAAACATTGTCCGGGCGATCCTGCTACAACGCACCACGCTACCTCCTGAAACCTCATTTCTAGAATAGTCTGGGCCCTCTCTCTGCAGCCCTCCAAACCAAGCACTGGGAACCAGTTAGAGCCTACCTCTGATCAGGAAGACTCTGAGGAGCCCCCAGGCTCAGTTCGGCCACATTCCTGGTCTCTGCTTTATACTCTAGTCCCCTTAATTAGGTCTCCAAGGTAACCTGACCAGTACTCCAGATCTTCTGAGGCTAGGTCTCTCCCTGACTCCTCTCAGTCTCCCAGGGACCTGTGTCCCTCCAGAGGATGCATCCGCACCCATCCTGGTCCCCAGCCTGGTCCAGGTCAATGACCAGGTTCCCATTACCTGCAGTCAAGCTTCCCTGACTTCCAACCACTGATTTCAAGGTGGCTTCCTGTAGCCGGTTGTTGGAGAAAGTGGCATCTGTTGTCTCCAGCTCTCTTGCCTGGATCCCAACCCTTCCTTGGTGGCTGCTGGCACTATTCTAGGGTGCTATTGTGCTGTCATACAGGACCTGCCACTTTACCCTGATCTGTCTGTGGCACTCCCTCAGCAATGCCTTTAACGGGAGGCACAGACCTTTGTGAGCCTGCCCAGATCCAGCCAGGTCCTTGCCTCTCCTGCACCATCCGACAGCCCTGGCCTCAGCCTGGCAGCCACCCCAGCCTTTCACCTGCCGCAGAGCTTGGACCAGTGCCAGCCTGAAGGGAATACGTGCTTTCCATGCAAATGTGGCAGCTCCCACCTGTACTACTTTCTGTCACCACCTTGTGACCCTTTCCTGGTCTGCAGGTGTTGGAGAAGCTCCATCCAGGGGACCGAGGGACCAGTGGGCCGGCTGTCCCCTTAGGTCTCCGCGTATCTATTTCCCATGTGAAGTGAATACCCAGAGAGCTCTCTAGGAAACTCAAGAGGAGCCCAGGGATGCTAGAGACCTTTATCTCCTGTGGAGACATTAGTGCTGTGAGCTTTGCATCCAAGCTTTCTCTTTCACTGGATAAAGGGTTGTCTCAGCCTACTGCTCCCCTGACCGATAACTATGGAACATCATTAATATACTCCGATACGGGGCGCCTGGGTGGCTCAGTCGGTTGGGCGTCCGACTTCGGCTCAGGTCACGATCTCGCGGTCCGTGGGTTCGAGCCCCGCGTCGGGCTCTGGGCTGATGGCTCGGAGCCTGGAGCCTGCTTCAGATTCTGTGTCTCCCTCTCTCTCTGCCCCTCCCCTGTTCATGCTTTGTCTCTGTCTCAAAAATAAATAAAACGTTAAAAAAAAAAAAAAGTTAAAAAAAATATATACTCCAATATGTCTTCAAAGGACCTTAAGAGAATGAGGACTCTCTCACAGAACCCTTGGACCCTAGTCTACTCTCTTTTCTGTTGTCCAAGGCTGCCTCTGGCTCATGAGCCCCACATGTACCGACTCAGTTGTATTCTCTGAACGTCCAGTGTCTGGTCACACCAGTCTCTGAATGATCCAAGATGGCTGCTCTCTCCTGAGGCCCTGAAGCCTCTTGAGGTCCCTAAGTCCCCAGGGGGTAGCCCAAGGTGCTTCAGAGGGGCTGCAGAGCCAAGTCCAGAGAATGCCTCAGCTCAGGAGCCCCAAGTTTCTGCGTGGATCCTGAAGACCACAGTCCCTCTACCCCACAATCACTGAGACCCCTATGTTACCTCCCCTTCCTAAACTCAAGGGAATTCAAAAAAGCCCTCAACTTAAGAACTTCCATACTGCTCCTGCGGGACCCTCAGGCTAGCACTGTCCTCCCCCTCAATGATATAAGTCCAGAATCAAGTGGCTGGTCCTTGGCATTGTCTCCCTTTGACCACATCCTGAGACTCCCCCAGTCAGAAGGGTCTATACAATCCCTTATTATATAAAGGCCAGCAAAGAAGAATCAGGAAGCCTAAAGATTCTCTAGGCTCATGTCAATGCTACCTCTCTAAAGTACAAGCTGCCTTAAAACAAAGGAACCAGGGGTACCTGCGTGGCTCATTCGGTTAAGCATCTGACTTCAGCTCAGGTCATGGTATCATGGCTCATGAGTTTGAGCTCTGAGCTGTCAGCACACAGCCTGGAGCCTGCTTCAGATTCTGTGTCTCCCTCTTTGCCCCTCTCCTGCTCACACTATGTCTCTCTCTCCTTCAAAAATAAATAAACATTTTTCAAAAAAAGGAACAATATTTCCTTCCAAGTTAGAGCAAATGGAGGAGAGTCCAGTTATCACCCCATAAGTGAGCACTAGCCTCTTGTAGGACCACCTCTATGTCCTTCTGAGGTTCCATTCCATGCTACTGAAGAGAGAGAGTCTTAGCTTCTAAGCCACAGAGACTCAATTCGAGCCCACAATCACTTGCTTCTGCTATGCCGCCTCAGCATCCAGTAATGCCCCAGCCGCAGAGGACAGCACTGAACTCCTCTCAGAGGGCTTCACAAGTTTGCTGTGTGTCCCTGGAGTCATAGCAGGACATCCAAGTGGCCACACAGATAACAGAACTTTGCCACATGTTTCCAGCCAAAGTAAACTCAGTATTGGAGCCCAGAGCCCCCAAGAGAACATCAGGCCTAACCATAAGGAGTCCCAGGACCCAGGAGCTTGGAACACATCCTGGGAAGGAAAACACTGACATTCCACGGAGGAATTGTTCAAGTCACACAAAAAGTTCTGACCTTTCACATGAGGCCCATTTGTGGTATTCTTAAGTGAGCCCAGTCATGAAGGGGACTGTTCTGGATAAAACACTTAACAGGTCTTGTCTTGGACCCAGCTGACAACAGACACAGGTGGGTCCTTGCTTCACTGGTGAGTCTAGTTCTGAGAGCCCAGTAACATATGAGCTGTACATGCGAGCTCCTGGGACTGTCTCAGCCACACAGCCCGTCTAAGTCCCTGTCGGTGCTGCAAGCTGGTGATAAGGAGCCTTGCCCTGGAAACAGGCACCTGACAAGGAAGCTTCTAAGAAAACACCTCTCACAGTTGAGGAGATAGATCGAGACAACACACAAGGCTGGCCCTCATAATCCTGGGGGAGGATAAATTCAATGAGACCTAAGTCTCTGCAAGTGGTCCTGGGCTAGTTAAGGTCAGGAGGTTATAGTCAGCAGCCGCGCTAGCCTGGTACGTGTGCGGCCTGCACAGTCACACACAGCCTGCGTTCACCAGGGCCCTGAGCTCTGTTTCAAGATCTGCTGTCTCCATCTTGAAATCCTTAGTAAGCTCACCTTTGAACTTGTTGTTTGTAAGTGACATTTGACAGGACAATAGAACATGAGTGTGAGCAGAGACGTCCAGAAGAAAGGAAAGAGCTTGAGATCTTAGTGCCCTTAAGGGGTACTTTTTTCCTGCCTTTTTAAAATAAGGGGCCCACGAATCGTGTAGCCAGTCCTGTCAGCAACCCTGAAGTAACAGCCTCCCAAGTCACCAGCTAACCCTCAAGGGACAGAATTAAAGCCATAATGACCATGTAGCTCTCTGGAGACTTCTCCACCTCTAATCCCATTTCTACCAAAGAAATCTCCTTTCAGGCCTTGAGTCACTCACTTAAGGTTTACTTGGTACCCTCTTCAAATGCCCCCAGCTCAAAAAGACCATTGGTAAGAACTAGGACACCAGGCGCCTGCATTCCAGAAAGCAAATCATGTCATGATACCACAGGATAAGAAGCATCCTAAGCAGCAGTAGGACCATCCCTGTGGTTATGACTAGGACAAGGACAGAGGCTGGGGCACCTGCTCAGGTCCTGTCCTAGGACCATCTGGTGAATATGTTTGTTAGATCACTATATAAACATTTGTTGAGTATCTACTGTGCACCAGGCACAACAGAAATGGAGACACAGTCCTATCTTTGACAAGCTGAATCTAGTAAGAGATACGGGCATTCAGCAAATAAATTATAATGAAATGGGCTAAATATTTTTACACATATAAATAGTAGGCTGTAGAAGCACTGGATAATCAACTCTGAAAGAGTCAGAGAGTGTCCCAGAGGAGGATCTCAAAAGATAGACAGGAGTTTGCCATGCTAAAAATACCCAAGAGGGGCACCTCACTGGCTCAGCTGGTAAAGCATATGAGTCTTGATCTCAAGGTCATGGGTTTGAGCCCCATGTTGGGGGTAGAGATTACTTTAAAAATAAAAAGAAGGGAGGGTACCTGGGTGGCCAGTCCGTTAAAGCATCCAATTTTGGCTCAGGTCATGATCTCGCATTTGTAAGTTCAAGCCCCGCATTGAGCTCTGTACTGACAGCTCGGAGCCTGGAGCCAGCTTCAGATTCTGTGTCTCCCTCTCTCTCGGCCCCTCCCCTGCTCGTGCTCGCTTACTCTTTCTCTCTCTCAAAAATAATCATTTAAAATAATAATGAATGAATAAATAAATAAATAAATAATAAAATAAAAAAAGAATTAAAAAAACAGAGGGGGGTCTATCTCTAGCACCCATATTAAAAACAAAAAGAAAGAAAGAAAGAAAGAAAGAAAGAAAATATTATCCAAAAGGAGCATCAAGCAGACCTGTCCACCTGCAAAATGGTGAGAAGCTGGGTACAACAGAAGCCTGGGCTGTATGGGAGGGGGATGTTCAGAAAAGAAGGCTGGGACCAGAATTGTGAAAGTGGCCTCACAATTCCAGCCCAGGAATTTGGGCTTTATCTGGAATTTAAGAAGGGCCAAGAAAAGATTAAACAGAGTTCATTGTGCTTTTTTAGGATGATGCCTCAGCTGGTGGTATGTAGGAAGGCCTGGGGCAGGCAAAGCTGGGAGGAGGGAATCCTGGTAAGCAGGATGGTGAGGCTTAGTTTAAGGGGATGTAATAAGATCTGAGATACCACTCAGGCTGATTTGGTGACTAATGGGATCTAGATGGTGGGAAAGATGACCATACTAAGTGTTCCTGGTTGGAAGGCAAGGCAGATGGGACCTCCACCATAGACACGCAATATAACCCACGGAGCAGGTTTAGAGGGGAATGTGAAGTCTGAAGTGCCTGTGGGGCATCTGGGCGTGTGTGCGTGACCGGCAGCTGGAGACAGAGATTTGGATCTCCTGACAGAGGCCCCAAGGATGGAGACACAGCTTTGGGCGACATTCACGGAGAGGCGTTGGTCCATGCCACAGGAGGAAGGTCACCTTAAGAGAACTTGGGCAGCCACAGGGGACAGGAACAAGGGCATTTCAGGGATGGCCAAGGATGGGAGGGACTGGCAAGAGACAGAGATGGAACTGAAGGGGGAAGAAACCATCAACAGGTGGCATGAATCAGCTGTGCAATAAGGAGTTCCAGTCAGATCACTGAAACAGGCAGTTAGGAGGGCAATGGTGGCTTCATTGGCACAATCTTAATAGGGGCAAAGCTAGATTACCATAGTTTGAGGCGGTAAGAAAATTAGATAAGAAATGGAAGAAGAGAGGCAGTACAGTAGTTAAAAAGGACATGTAAGGTCAGGGGCTATAATTTAATGGTCAAATACACAGGAGAGCAAGAATTATGAGAATAGGCTCCTGGGGAGGCTGGGAGTAATGGGCTCTCGTAGAGAGCTAGAAGGTAAGAATGGAGGCCTTTGCAGGTTGGCTAAGACGGTGGAAGGAGGGGTAATAGGAGCATCTGTGTCAGGTGACTTCTATCTTCTTGGTTAGAGCCAGCAAGGAAGGTGAGGTCGGCTGGGAGCTGAGGAAGGGCAACGCTCAAATGCTTTAAGAAGTCTTAGTTTCCAGGATGAATTCCTGCCCCTGAATCTTGGTTTCCAGGATGGATCTCTGCTTCCTGCTTCCAAGTTTCTCTGACCTTGGCCATCTGCTTATTGGATCTCTGCCTCTTGCCAGATTTCCGCAAGCTCATGTTCCACTGCTCTGCTCCCCGTCTGCTCTCCTTGCTGGGCTTCCCCGGCTGTTCTTCCTGGCCGGTGTGCACTTACGTGGCTTGCTGCGGACAGCTGAACCATCCTACTCTGGAAGGGGCCAGCTCTGCCTTCCCTGTGGCTTCTGAGCTATACCACCCACAGAGCCTTCGGCCAATTCCAGCAATCTCCTAAATGATCTCTCCCTCTTCAACACTCTCCTATCTTTCTAAAACTCTGCAGAGTGGCCAAAATGAAGAAATCAGGAGACTATAGATGCTGGAGAGGATGTGGAGAAACAGGAACCCTCTTGCACTGTTGGTGGGAATGCAAATTGGTGCAGCCGCTCTGGAAAGCAGTGTGGAGGTTCCTCAGAAAATTAAAAATAGACCTACCCTATGACCCAGCAATAGCACTGCTAGGAATTTATCCAAGGGATACAGGAGTACTGATGCATAGGGGCACCTGTACCCCAATGTTTATAGCGGCACTCTCAACAATAGCCAAATTATGGAAAGAGCCTAAATGTCCATCAACTGATGAATGGATAAAGAAATTGTGGTTTATATACACAATGGAATACTACGTGGCAATGAGAAAAAATGAAATAGGGCCTTTTGTAGCAACATGGATGGAACTGGAGAGTGTGATGCTAAGTGAAATAAGCCATACAGAGAAAGACAGATACCATATGGTTTCACTCTTATGTGGATCCTGAGAAACATAACAGAAACCCATGGGGGAGGGGAAAAAAAAAAAAAAAAAAAAAAAAAGAGGTTAGAGTGGGAGAGAGCCAAAGCATAAGAGACTGTTAAAAACTGAGAACAAACTGAGGGTTGATGGGGGGTGGGAGGGAGGTCAGGGTGGGGGATGGGTATTGAGGAGGGCACCTTTTGGGATGAGCACTGGGTGTTGTATGGAAACCAATTTGACAGTAAATTTCATATATTAAAAAATAAAAAAAAAATAAAAAAAAAAATAAAAATAAAACTCTGCATTTGGCAACTCCTACCTTCCTCTCAACCCATCAATGCCTTCAAGCCTCTTCAAGGGCTCTCCATTGCCAGATAAGGCAGTTTAGCTGTGGCCCGGGCCACAAATATAATTTGGCTTGTGGAGTCCTTTAACAAAAGTTGAAGTTGTCCCATTAGTCACAGGTGCCACCCCTCCCTAATGCCTTGTACCTACCCCAGGCCCAATCCATGGACCAAAATCATCTTCCTGGCCTCTGTAGACATTTGACAATAAAGTCCACACCATCTTAAGATTCAAGGCCTTCCACTCTGACCCCAGTATGCCTCTCAAACCAGACTGTCATTACTATGCAAACCCCTTTTTCCAGAAATCAGTCTGCCCTGCTCTCCTTCCCACTCCTGGCCCCAGTATGGTTTCCCTGGAGACAAATACAGATATAGATATATAGATATAGGTATAGATATAGATCTAGATATATAGATGATATAGATATAGATATAGATATAGATATAGATATAGATATAGATATAGAGATATGCCTGTCTTCTATCCTGTCATTCCACTTATCTGCAATGCTTCACCCTCTCTTCTCCACCTGCCATACTGAGAGCTGTCTCAAAGCCTGCCTCTACAAGGAAGCCTCCACAGACCATCCAAACCCATATCAATTTTTGCCTGGGCTCCCTCATTTGGCCCTTTTGTATGTTTCTTTGTTCCTTAAGTTATCCTATTAGTTATCTTTTCTGGGGGTAACCTTCCTGTTTCCCCAGATCAGCCTATAAACAGGGTTCCCCTTAAGTCTTACATACAAAAGCCAACAGAGCAGATCTGCCTCTGTGTAATTTATCTCACACAGGACCCAACTGTCGATTCATAAACCCTGGTCACCTCCTGACAACCATAAAATATCAGAGCAGGCACAAATTCGTAGTGCCTTTAGGGTAGATGCCACGTTTTATAGTAGTATACTGCCTAAAACCCAGTAGGTACTTGGTAAATGTTCACAACGAGGAAATATAAAAACCAGAAATCTCTTCCTGTTCAGAAAATCAAAGGATAAAACAGGCCCTGTATTGGGCCATGAACTCTCTGACTTGATGAAAACAAACAACTCTTGGCATATATCATGGTAACACAGGCATCCAAGGACAGGTATATTTCACCAAGGCAAGAAGGGAGACCCATTAGAAGAAGCAGGAACTAGGAAGTCCAGAGTTCTGGCCATAATACTAGCAATGATTTATAAGGTGAACTTGGACATCTCTCAACAGACACTGATTCTTCAAGGTAACAGGGTCTTTCCTTGTCACACCCTGCAGTTATACCGACAATCTGGTGGTGAGGGAGAGTGGGTGGCTGGAACAGAGGGACAGCTGTCAGAGCAGATGGACGCGCTGCTCACCTGTGGTGTCCCCCAGCCAATACTTCTGGTTCACCTGCCCTTTATCCCAGCTTCTGGGTTGCTCCCAAGGTCTGAGAGGCCATGATTCCAGCAAGTACCTTTACTCCTAATTCCCACCCAACCAGTTTGCTTTTTGGCTACGCACCGAATGCAGTGGCCCCCAGCTGAAATTCTAAAGATACAAACAATGTTAACATTCACTTGATAAAATTCTACCATGGGTCAGTACCTACCATGCTACTCCAGGTGTCAGCCCAGTGATGTGACCTACTGGTGTAGGTATGACATTCAGTGGTCGGAATAACATGCCATGGCCACACTCTCCTTTGGCAGAAATCGAGGCCCTAATGGAAGGTATTACTGAGATCTGGAAGTCTAAACCTTCTAGGAGGCTGGCTGGGTGTTGGCAGGAGCGCTGGATGTAGTTGGGTAGTGGAACATCTCTGCTAAGTGAAATAAGCCAGACAGAGAAAGACAAACACTGCATGCTATCGCTTATATGTGGAATCTTAAGGAAAAAAAAAAAAAAAAAAACCCAAGGAGAGGAGGAAAGAAAGCTTATTTCGTAGAAACAGAGACTAGAATGGTGTTTATCAGAGGGGAGGGGAAATGGGGAGATGTAGGTCAAAGGTCACAAGTATTCAGTTATAAGAATTGTAAATTCTAAGCACAGCATGACAACCACAGTTAATAATTCGATATTGTGTACTTGAAAGTTGCTGAGAGTAGATCTTAAGCATTCTCACTGCAAAAAAAAAAAAAAAAAATCTCACTCTATGAGGAGATGGATGTGCAAATTATCTTGGTAATTATTCTACAATGTGTATGAATACCAAGTCATCATGTCAGATACTTTAAACATATCCAGCTTTGTCAATTACCCCTCAATAAAAGCTGGAGGAAAACACAAAGGTAGAATTTGAGAGGTGTTTCTGTACCTTGCACTCAGGAAATATTTAATAATTGTTTGTTCCAGCTGAAGAGGAAGGTCTCAGGTTTCTTTAAAAAAAAAAAAAAAAAAAAAAGCCAGAAAAACAGTTGTGAATGAGGAAGTCTGATTGGGGAATATAAGAAACGGAGTGAATTTAGCGTCACAGAACCGAAGGGGTGTATGGAAGAAATGGAAGAAAGAAGGCAGGGCACTGATTATACTGGAAATGAGAACAATGATTTGGAAAAAATGACTTGATCTGACTGCAGAGGGAGGCATCTGAAGCAGTCAAGCGGGAGGTTAAAAAAAAGAACCAAGAGCCAGACTGGAGACAACAAACAGCTATATAGACAGAGGCAGAGGGGAGGAAAAGACCCCTAAACATGTCTCAGGGGGAGGGGTCTTAAGAAATGAAGGCAATCTGGGGCGCTTGGGTGGCTCAGTCGGTTGAGCGTCCAACTTTGGCTCAGGTCATGTTCTCACGGTTTGTAAGTTCAGGCCCCGCATCGGGCTCACTGCTGACAGCTCAGAGACTGGAGCCCGCTTCAGATTCTGTCTCCCTCACTCTCTTCCCCTCCCCCACTTGTGTGCGTGCTCGCGCGTGCTCTCTCTCTCTCTCTCCCTCCCTCCCTCAAAAATAAATGTTAATTAAAAAGAGCCTGATTTAAAGAAAAGAAAAAAGAAATGAAGGCAATCTGAAAAGATGGGATGCAGTGGGATTCAGTGGCATACAAGGATGGGGTTTAACTTGAAGCTGTCTTCCCTGTAACATCAGACAGTGAGGTCTTTCCGATCACCATGTCCCCGCTCAGTACGCAGGGGGTGGGTCAAACGGTATTGTGGGAGGGCAACAACCAAGAGCTACTTGATCACTTACAGCTTGCCCTGGAATCAAATGCCTCTCTCCCCCAAGGCACCTGTTGCAATACCATGAAACACATAAAGTCTCTGCAAAAGAGGCACTCCTTTGATTAGCTGTTTTAAAACAAAAGTTTGAACACCCCTGGACTCAATGTACTAAGTATTGGTGCCTGGATGGCTTGACTCTGAAAAGAATTAGTCATTCTCTGTCTGATATGACTGCACAGCAACAAGAGGGCTCCTGCATGCCAACCATCTGATCGTTTCAGCATTTCTTAAAGCAAAGGTTTAACTTTTTTTTTTTTCAACAGGTATCTGATAACTCAGGCATGCAAGGCAGCGAAACATTGAGAGCAGGCTTCTGCGATGCAGAAGCCATGGCAAGGTTACTAATGCTGACAACAAATATTTTAGAATTTCCTGGGATTCTATTAGCTCTTCTCGACTCCTGGCCTCTGTGTGTGTGCGTGTGCTTGTGCATGTATGCACGTGTGTACACTTTTTAAAAAAATTTTATTTATTTTTGAGAGAGAGGAAGAGAGAGAGTACGAGCAGGGAAGGAGCAGATACACTTTTTTTTTTTTAATTGAGCAAGGATATTTCACTGATGAAACCTATAAATAATATCAAAAGGCCTAGCTTCTGGTCTCAGCTCTTTTCAGACGAAGAACAAACTTCCCAGCACTAGTATAGGTGGGAACAGTACTTGACTAAGAAAGCATTCTGGTAGGATTCATTAGCAAGACGGGACAATTTCTTATGAGGAATGTCTTCTAGATCACACACAAAGGTGTTGGTGCTGTATTACAGGATTCTTATTAAGCTAACACTTAATGGTCAGGGTCTCACTTAGGATGTTTTATTCATAAATGTTGCAAAAGTGAAATGAATTATTAATGCAAAGATCATCTGTCAGAGACAGGAATCATTAACAGCATTTCATGGTGGGGTCGGTGTTTACAGAGACCAGTAATGCAAACTCAGAGCCTTTCCGTTCTGTGGTGATCACACGTTTAGGTTGGCCTCGGTCTCCGGGAACTGAGCTGGCTATTTGCCAGCTGTCAGGCAGTCTCTGGGAAGAAACATACCCAGTCAACTTCCTCCCGACCACTTGTCCACATTACAAAACCTGCTATCACAATGGCACCAACAGTAGGCCTCCGGGCTCCCTCTCCACAGTACCTGTGACATTACTGGGGAAAAGGGCACTGTGCTTAAATGCAGGGCCAGGCTCTTCAGAGTCAAACTAAAGCCAATATAGCCAATATTTACTGAGCACGTACTATGTGCCAAGCACTATACTAGATGCTTGTATGTGCATTATCTCACTGCATCCTCAAAACCTTGCCATGCCAGAGGCACTGATATCATCCCCATGTGTAAGAAGCCAAGTCACAGATGTTGTGTAAATTGCTCAGGGTCACATAACTTGGAATGGCAAAGCCAGGATTTAAATCTGGTTCCCTCCCTATTCCCAGGCCCCTGGTGTTGCCATCTACATCTTGCATAAAGTTTCAAGAGCATGCGGCTGTCATTCCCTGTAGAGAGATAGTCGTAACTGTCACTGCCATACTGCAAAATCTTTAGAACAAATCAAGAGTCAGCTAAATGTTGAGAATTCAAGTGACTTTACAGACATAAACAGAAATCAAGGGAGACACAAGTTATAAACCTCATGAATAGGGTTGATATTATTCTATCCCTATCACTTACGTGAAGCTAATTAACCTTGAAGAGTGGGGTCCTAGAGCCAATCTGCTTGAACTTGACTCTCAGCTCTGCTACTAATTTTAGGCAAGCAACTGAACTTCCTGGGCCTCAGTTTCTTCAATTAGTAATAATAACAGGACTTCCCTCAAAGAGCTGTCATGAAGATTAAATGGAACAGAATGTGCCAAGGGCTCAGAACCACATATAGTACATCCTGAATGTTAACTGTTATTATTTTTGCCAATATGGGTCTATGGGCAAGACGCTTAAGTCCATCCAAATTTCCTTATCAACAAAACAGATCTGCACAGCATTGTTATGAGGGGTAAGTGAAATCAAATCCCCAAAGCATGTAACACGCAGACTTCCTAATGGTAGGAGCTCAAAAAGTATTCATTTGTTTTTCTCTTCTCAAGACAGCACTACCACTCACCCTTCTAAGACCTCTGTTTCCCATATTCTAAAATGGGAGACCCAACCATTCCTTGGCCACTCACAGGCACATCACGGCCAGAGCCTGCCAAAGGCCAGGCTGGATGTGAGGAAACCTGGTTTCTATTTTTAGTTGTAGCTCTTGAGAAGCCACTTAACTTCCCTTAACTTCAATCTCTCATTAATTCACTCATTCTATTATAGTTTTTTTTAAATGTTTACTTATTTTTGAGAGAGCGAGAGAGACAGAGAGAGACTGAGACACAAAATCCGGAGCAGGCTCCAGGCTCTGAGTTGTCAGCACAGAGCCTGACGTGGAGCTCAAACTCAAGAGCCGTGAGATCATGACCTGAGCCAAAGGCAGAGACTCAACAGACTGAGCCACCCAGGCGCCCTCACTCATTCTATTATAATCTCAACAAAGATGTTCCAGTTAGTGTGCTACACGTTTGATATGCAAAGGTAGATAAATAAGGCACAATCCCCGACTGCAAAGCAGGCACACTCTAGTTCGAGATGAAGGCATGGAACATGGAACAATTAAATGGATTGGCTGAAGTATGGACAAAATAGAGATGGCCCAAAGGCGGTAGTAAGCAGATTTACCTAGGTAGGACAGGGAAAGATTCAGAGAAGACAGGCCCCTGAGTTGAGTCTTACAAGATGAAAGGGAGCTTCCCAGACAGAATAAAGGGGAAGGTATTCCACCATGCACAAGGCTTAGGATCCCAAACAAACAAACAAAACCATAAATAATTATAGCTGAGTATAAGGCATATCTAAGGGAGGCAGAAAAATAGAATAATAATATCTTCCCCACTTATCTTGTAGGATTTCCCTGAGACTAAATGAGAACATGTATTAAAATGCTGAAAAAGGGGCACCTTGGGTGGCTCAGTTGGTTGAGTGTCAGGTCATGATCTCGAGGTTCATGAGTTTGAGCCCTACATCGGCTCACGGCTGTCAGTGCAGAGCCTGCCTTGGATCCTCTCTCTCCCTCTCTCTGTTCCCCTCCCTCATTTGCTCTCTCTCCAGAATAAATAAACATTAAAAAAATAAATAAATCCCTGAAAAAGACACAGTGCTGCAGAAACATCATGTATGCTTATTACTAGTACTCTAGCAAGGCTCATGATGGACTGAATTTTCACCTATTTCCTCCCAGCATGAGAACCCCCAGCACTGTTTCTTTACCACCTTCGCCTCTTTCCTCTCTCCCCTGAGAGAAAGCAAGAGGAATTTAGCACTGACCTAAGTGGAGAGGTAGGAGGGAGAAATGACAAGAAAAACATGCAGCTCTTTGTTTCAGTACCACAACCTTTTTCAAGGTCCTTTAGCCATAATGTTTCTTGTATTTTTTTTAATTTTTAAATGTTTATTTAATTTTGAGACACACACACACTCACAGAGAGAGAGAGAGAGAGAGTGAGAGGGAGGGAGGGAGGGAGGGAGCATGGGAGGGGCAGAGAGAGAGGGAGACACAGAATCCCAAGCAGGCTTCAGGCTCTGAGCCATCAGCACAGAGCCTGATATGGGGCTCAAGCTCACGAACTGGGAGATCATGACCTGAACCAAAGTCAGAGGCTTAACCGACTGAGTCACCCAGGTGCCCCCATCATGTTTCTTATATTTTAAAAGATGTCAGTCATTATTGGCTGGAAAAGAAACCTCGACCATGGCTTTTCAAGCAGACTTGACCATAACCCATGTTAAGAAATACATTCTAGGGGCGCCTGGGTGGCTCAGCCTGTTAAGCATCCAACTCTTGATTTCAGCTCAGGCCATGATCTCAAGGTTCACGGGATCGAAGCCCGTGTTGGGCTCTGTGCTGCCAGCACAAAGCTGGGATTTGGGATTCTCTCTCTCCCTCTCTCTCCGTCCCTACCCTGCTTGTGCTCTCTCTCTCTCAAAAATAAATAAACTTAAAAAAAAGAAAATACGTTTTATATTACAATCCTGTACACACACAAAAAGTATTAGTTACAATCTCCTAATTGATTTCATTACAGGTCACAACCTGAGGTTTGAAAACCACCACCTTAAGAGACAAGGTTTATGGAAGATTTCAAAAGTATGGTTCACAATACCCTCAGACTTCTTTCCTTTTCACTTTTTAAGACTTTGCAAAATAGAAGAAAATCCAGCCCATTTCCCAGGAAACATAACATCCTTGTATTCACAGTTCACATGGCGTATTGTCTGACAATAAATGAGAGGTTTTCATGGGGGGCTTCTTGTGCATTTGTCTGGTTGCTACAGCCAATGAGCCTTGTTAACAAGTAGGATTTCAAAATACATGACCCTCTCTTAGGCAAGGCCTTGGTGCCCTGTGGAAAGCAGGGATCATGTGTCCGCAATGTCTTTTCCATGAGAACATTCAATAAGCAACTTCTTCCATGTAAAGGGCTCATCACACATTATGACCCTGAAATGAGCAAGCATTCTGCCTCCGGGCTGCTAAAATGGGCACACAATGCCTAGATGCCTTTCCACTCATATACAGATTTAAAATTCACACTATCATCACATTCCTCAACAAGGAAAAAAATCTGCTCCCTAACCAGCTCTGTATGCTTTGTATGCAACCAAAATACTAAATTAAAGCTGGAAAGACACATAAAGGTCATCTGGTCTACCTCTCTCCTTCCAAAGAGGATGGCCAACTAAATTTCCTGACTCACGGTTGAGCTATTTTGTGTTGAACCACAACATGCATCAGTGTTCCACCAGGCCTTCCTTGTGGCACTACTCAAGCTTTAGATGTTTCTACTATCCTTTTGATTTTGTTACTTCTCTTACTTAAAATCCCTTGCCCACTCAAATCCCACCCATCCTTCCAGATCACATCCCGAGCCCTCCGAGAAGCCATCCCCAAACTCCACCTGTCCATCCCATCTTCCTTCTCTGAAATGAGATTCAGCTCACTGAATTCATGCAACTCTTTGCCTTTTAGATGCTGTTCAACAGACAGTTAATATATATTAATTGACTGACTTTGTAATGTTTAAAAGAGGGTATATTGAAAAGAAACTCCAATCTTATATTAATCTTTCCCACAACATATATATCAATGCAAGCAGAAAAGTCCAAATGATTAAATCAGATAATCATTACAGAAATAAGTAGTAAGCTACTAATTTGCACATACATAGAACCAGTGACTACAATGATAATAGATGCTACCACTGCTGATTTTTCAGAGATGCTATTATTTGGGAGACGCTTGTGTTAGGCAACTGAATTCTTACATGTATCTTCCTCCCTGAGGAGATACTATGATAGATGCTTTCATGGAAAAAGACTGTGCTTGACTTTGGTCACTTACTGTTATAACAAGATCATTGGATTTATAACTTGCAAAGAATTTAAAGATCATCTAATCCACCTCACATGATGAAATTTAACCAGGAAAAAGTGAGCTAATAATAGGCTTTGTATCACTCTTGTAGGAAATGACAGAATTGTGGCTAAAACCATATCTTCTGCAATCCAAAGAAATCAGGATCTCCAAGTCTAAAAACCTCATACTACCCAGCTCTTCAGTTTCATTTCCTCTGTCCCCAAACTTCTCATCTTCCACCAGATCCCTCTGTCTCACCACTAAGGAACTTCCCCAGGTCCTCGCCACCAAACTGTCTTCCCGCCGTTAACCAATTCCCCCACATTGTTCCATCTCAGTGCCACAACTTCTCTTATCCTACTTAGCAATTTCACAGTTTATTCTGTTTTTTTCCCTTATCAAACACCACACCTGCCAAAACTACATAGCTTCTGTATTTTACCCTTCCATAACCGTTCCAGACAAAGTTACATTCAAACCTGAAGCTAGTGACCATCACTATCCTACAGAGTCCCGTTCTCCCCACCTAGGATTACAGACTGTATATGATATATAATAAGCTGAAAAAAGAAAGCTTTCTCTTTAATCAGGCAGGTAACCTCTCAAGACAAATAGCCAAACAAACAATGATGCTTGCAAATCCAGAAGGGAAAATAGCAGAATTCACTGACAATCCCAACAAATACTGAACATCACTCTTCACCAAAAACATCAATACCCTATCTAGTTCAAGGGTGGAAAAACTGATTAATGTGACTCCTTCCTTTTCTTACTTTTAGTCTACATTCTTATCAAGGGGTGAAATGAAGAATGAGGGGGTGAAAGCAGAAGACAGAATAAAGAGAAAACCAGTAAAAAGTCCAAATAAATCAAAACTGGCTGGAGAGTACAGTGTTACACATGTGGGCTCTGAAGGCCAATCACACGGTGAGTGCTGGTGACACTATCCATCACTGAGTGGCCTTGGGCATATAGCTCTGCTCAGTTTCTCCATCTGGTAAATGGGGATAACAGTGGCACCTGTATCACAAGATCGCCATGAGGATTAAACAGGATGGTATCTACAACACACTTGGGACAATGCTTAACACATAGTAAGTACTATATAAATATTTGTTAACGAAAACAAACCCTCAGTTTGAAATCATTTTAACCATCACGCTATGTATCTGCTGACTTCCATATCTTACTGGCAATTTCAGGACCCAGAGGCCGCATGATGCCTCCCATACCATACGACAGACTCCCTACATCCTCTAATATGAATTGTTTCCCAATAATTCATTTCATAATTCCTTCGTACTGGGACTTGACAGGAACATACTCCAGGGTCTCTCTCAACAACAGTCCTCACTGCTGCAGCCACCACACATGGTGAGAAATGGCCTCTCTGACAGAAGACAAGGCCTGTGAGCCCACACAGCACCAGTTCCACCTATAACCCGGACTAGAATGACAGGGCAGCCGACCAGACTGACAACAAAACAAAAGGAAAATTCTTTGCACCCAAACACCTCTTCTAGGGACAGGGCTCGCAGTGCAAAGCCAAAGTCCTCAGAGCTGTTCAAATTTGCTGCCCTAAAGCCTCTTCTCCCTTTCTTCATTTTGTTCTGATCAGGCTATACCAGATTTGATCTTCTCAAAGTCACCTAAAAACTACTAGGTTTGCTGGGGCTCCTCGGTGGCTCAGGCGGTTAAGTGTCCAACTTCAGCTCAAGTCATGACCTCGTGATTTGTGAGTTCAAGTCCCACAACAGATTCTGTGCTGACCACTCAGAGCCTGGAGCCTGCTTTGGATTCTGTGTCTCCTTCTCTCTCTGCCTCTCCCCTGCTCATATTCTTTCTTTCTTTCTCAAATAAACATTAAAAAAAAATTTTTTTTTTTCTTAAACTACTAGTTTGCTAAGCTAAGCCTAGTAAGACCTTATCTAACTCTACTTCCCAAGACTACTCACATTGCAGATACTCCCTTTCCTTGATGGCTCTGTTCTCACAGCTTCTAGGCCACCATATTCTCCTGGGTTTTCTGACTACTCCTTGGAGGGCTCTTTTGTTGGTTGTTCCTTGCCTCCCCACCCTCCCTACACTGGAGGGCCCCCAGGCTCGTTCTTTGGTCCTCTTCTGCATGTTCACCATCCACATTCACCCCACTATGGTGAGCTTATCCACTCTTCTGGTTTAAAATACCATCTCTTCCCTCAATGACTCTCAGTGAACCTCCAGTCCAGACTTAATCCCTGAACTCCTGATTCAATAACTCACTTGGATGTCTAATACGATTCTAAAAACCAAACTCCCGATCTTCCCCCCAAACCTCCTCCTCCATAGCCTCCCCATCTCAAGGAATGACACGCCCCACCCTCCCTCCTCCTGTCACCGTGCTTCACACCTTATCCATCAGCAAATCCTGTCACCCCGATCTTTACAAGACATCCAGAATCTGACAAGGCACTACCTCCCAACTGCCCTCTCGTCCCTGTCACTATCACCTCTGTGAGTACTGAAATGCCTGCCCTCTTAAATTTTCTTGCCTTTGCCCTTGCCCCTCACAAAACAGCATCTAAAGAGGTACCATTAAAATGCAGGTCCAATCATGTTACCTCCTTGTTCAAAACCTTCCCATGGCTTCTCATCTCACTCAGAAAAACCAAAGTCCTTATGATAACTACACAGCCCTATGTGATCTGAGTGGCCCTAGCACCTCTCATCAGCTCCCGGACCTCCTCTCTTTCCACTCTCCCCACTTGCTCTACTCCAGCCACACTGGCCTCCTTGCTGTTCCGGGTTCCTATCCTTACTGCATCTCCTGCCCAGATGGCCTCCCCCAGACACACACACAGCTCGCTTCCTCACCACCTTCACGTCTGCTCAAAAGTCATCTTCAGCGGAAGCTAGAACTGCAAACTAGACCTGCTTAGCCTCCTTATTTTCCTGCCCTGCTTTATTTTTCCCAATGAGACTCATCAACCTATTTAATAATTTTTTAATTATAAATATAATATAATTTAATTATATATAATTTTATATTATATACATATGTAATATATTTAATTTAATTAATAAATAATATAATTATATATAATATATATTAATATAAATCATAATATAATATATTTATATTAAAATGTATTACAAAATTATTTTCCTTGTCCCCATTACAATACTTGACTTGTTTTCCCCTGCAAGAGTGTAAACACCAAGCACGTTGGGGATTTATGACTGTTCTCGTTCACTACTGCATTCACTTAGCAAGTACCTTGTATACACTAGGCTCTCAATAAATATTTGCTGAATGAATGGGAATAATGGCTCCCTTGGTTCCTCTTACCTAAGACAGTCATCACCGTCTTCATTAGCTTCATGGGTGTCCTTCGGCGGGTGATGGACCCACTTGTATGTGGAGACAAAACGTTGGTTTTCCTCTTGACATACATGTAGATTCGCAGGTACACCACAACCATGATGAAGAAGGCCACAAGGTTGGACACAGTCCAGAAAATGAGGTAACTCCTGCTGTAAATGGGGGCCAGGGAAGAGCAGGCAGAGATGTCACAGAGGCAATTCCAGCCCAATGTGGGGACCGCCCCCATAAAGATGGCAATGGCCCAGACAAACAAAATGAGCAGCGTCACCCTCTTTTTCGTCAGGTTGCTGTGGATCCGCATCCTCATGATTGACATGTGCCTCTCCACAGCAATAACCAACAAATTGGTCAGAGAGGCGGTCAAGCTAGTGTCCAGGAGCCCCTGGCGGAGAAACCAGCGGTTGACGGTCAAAGTTTTTGAAACGGGGCCAGTGTTAAACATCAGGAATACATAGGCAATTCCAGCAAAGAAATCTGCAGCAGCTAGGTTAGCCAACAGGTAGTAGAAGGGGAAATGAAACTTTCTGTTTTTGATCACTGCTGCGATGACTAGAGAATTAGAAAAAAAAATAAACAGGCAGAAAAATGTTCCAACACACAAAACAATCACAAGCTTCGTTCCTGTCCACTCATCGGCAGTGTCTGTGTTGCTCCTATTATAAAAAAAGTCCATCCGCTTATCATAGTAACACTCATTCATTGTGGAGAAGAACCGAACATCCTAGAAAGAAATTTAAAGAAGAAACAAACATCACTCTTTGCAAATTCAATCGCTAAACCACCAATTGCCACTGCTAAGCCCCGTGTTCTAGCCAACTTCTGTTAATCCTTCAGATCCCGGTGTAAATATCCCTTGCTCCAGGACTCTGGCCCCTGACCTCCTATCACAACATTTATCTTGCATTAGTAATTGTTTGTTTCCCAGGCTACGTCCAAGCTCAGTGAGGGATGGTCTACGGCTGTTTTGTTCACCATTAAAATCTCAAGACCCACCTGTCCTGGCTCCCTCATGACCAGTACTTCCTGAATGGCTGGCTGGTTGAATGAATGATCATGGATCAGCAACAGATCAGATATTCTGAGCCCTGCAATATCCACTCTGCACCAGTAACAATGACAACACAGCACGTAAATCCTTTCTCCTGGTGGTTTCCAGTTCATTCCTTACTCATGGATTCTGTTCACTAGGCAAGGGCAAGTTGGTAAGGCCAGGCACATTCTCACCAAGATAATGAGTACTGAGATACTCTTCTCACGACCAAATGGAGTCCCCAAGAGATCGGTCTTGTACCACTTCTGATTCTACTCCTGATCCTCCTTTTACCATCTTTTCGTCTCAAGCTGTAATAACAACGCTCACTTATTAAGCATGTGATGCAGGGCTGAAGACTTTGTTCTCAGTACTCCTCCTTACTTTTTTTGTTCACTTCTTCCTTATTGTCCTAATTCAAATTATACCAGTGGGGATCTGCTTACTGGATTTTCAGACTCAATCAGTTTAAATCACTTTCCTTCCCTGGGCTTTCAACGCAGCTGGTGGTGTGAGCTCTGGAGGTTAGGCAGACTTCCAAGGATGTAAGAACATACCTGCCAAGTGAGGGTGAGTCCTCAGGACATATGTCTGAAAGTAGACCCCAAACTGGGGCATCAGGCAGGCAGAGAAGACGCTGATCTCAGGACAAGATCTCTTGGACACCAAAACTAAGGGATTCTGGCCAAGGAGGGGTTGAGAGGAGCCTAAGGATGCCTATCCATCTATGCTTGGTGGAGAGAGAACAGGTGTTCTGCCTCACAGTGGTCTGGCCACAGCCATGAAGGGTCCCATCAAAGGAAGCTGGAGTTGAAAGCCAGGAAACCGAGAGCTACGATGACTATGGGCTCCCTTTCAAGGACTGAGGCTGCAATGTATTAGCTGGAAAACCAGAGATCCAGTAGGCCCAGGCACTAGCAGTCTACTGGTGTGAATGATGTGGCTCTAACAGCACGAGCTTGACAGAAATCCCTAGCTTTTAAGATTCTTATAAATGCTGTAATCCAATACCATATCCAGAATCAGGATAAGCAGAGCAGATATCAGTTTGAAATTGCACAAAATAGAAATCTATCTTAGACTGTCTTTTTTTGTTTTTAGTTTTTATTTATTTATTTTGAAGGGGGGAGGGGCGGGGGGGGTAGAGAATTCCATGCTCAGCGCAGAGCCTGACACAGGGCTCAATCTTACAACTGTGAGAACATGACCTGAGTAGAAATCAAGAGCCAGACACTTAACCAACTGAGACACTCAGGCACCCCCCTGGGTTTCCTTTTTAATTTATATTTTAATGGTGTAATGATACTTTAACATGAGTTAGGTACCTACTTCTCTGTCATAGTAAATACGAAGTAAAATATCATTTTATATGCTTACAATAAACAAACTGGCAATGGTCTCAAGAGGCAAATGGTTCTAGTGTTTTTCAATTACAAGGAAAGGGGACTCGATTTTAATCACAAAAGAAAAACTGCTCTCTTTGGCAGACATTCACCAACGTTTAACTGCCAACAGCAGACAACTCCATCAACAGGCCAACATACCTATGCTGTATCATGATAATTTTCCCCAATTAAAAATATATAATTTGAATAGCTTCATGAGGTTCCAGTATATGAACATGACACACTTTATTTAACTAATCCCTACATGTTGGACATTTCAGTTGTCTGTAATATTTAGCCTCTATAAGCAAGGCTGCACTTTTGTACATTAATCTCTACATACTTAGCCAACTATTTGCTTAGGATTTCTTTCTTTAAAGAAAAGGACCAAACCCTTGTTTATTTATTTTATAAAGGCACCCCCACAGTCGGGGTTGAAGGTCCCCTCTGGATGGAAGCAGCCCAACTGACCCACCACCAATAGGCAGTTTGCCCAAGAGGATCGCTTAGGATTCATCCACAGATTTCAACTTCATGAAGTAAAGGGTATAAGTTTATTTAAAGGTTTCTGATAAATATTGTCAAACTCATCGTATTTCTAATCCCACCAGTTGCATATGAGAGTTGAAGACACTAATCTAGTGTAATTCAATTCAAATATTCAAGGAGAAAATTCAGCTTTCAACAGTATTAACAGTATATAGAAATTCAAGACAAACCATTCAAGAACATGAAGAATCTTAATGGTGCAATTATTATGTGTTCTTTCACTAATAAAAAATAACTTATGTACTTTATTTTGCTATATACTCTAGATAGCTAAGAGAAACATATTTATTTTTTATATATATAATTTTTTAAATGTTTCTTTATTTTTGAGAGAGAGAGAGACAGAGAGACAGAGAGAGAGACAGAGCATGAGTGGAGGAGGGGCAGAGGGTGAGGGAGACAGAATCCGAAGCAGGTTCCAGGCTCTGAGCTGTTAGCACAGAGCCTGATGTGGGACTCGAACTCAGGAACCACAAGATCATGACCTGAGCCCAAGTCAGATGCTTAACCAACTGAGCCATCCAGGTGCCCCAAGAGAAACACACTTCTAATTTAAAAGTTATGTTATCCTTGACTAACTCATCAGCAATATCAATTAATAGGTCAGAAAGACACTGGGATAAAGATACCACCAAGAACACTTTAAATTTCCTGAATTTCCTCTTGAAGGGGTCTTAACATTTTAGTTTTGGTTCATAAATATGGTGGAATTTGTAATTATATGATACCCTAAAACCTCAATGATTTTTACTTGAAAAATCTTCAAATTCAACTTTCCCTCCATCAAACCCCAAATGGCACATTCTTAGGACATATTTCAACAAAAATCGTCCTGAGACTGAGAAGTAGTTTTGTCTTACCACGTTGAGGGAGAAACCACAGAAAAAAACATGGTTAACCAGAACTCTCACCAAACAGCTCCCTACCTCCCAGCTTCAAACCCTACTTTTGGGAGAAAACAACAATGAGAGCAAATAAAGTTCACACAGGGAAACTATGAAAAAGATTCCCTAGGATGGAATATTGTACAGCCACTGAAAATTGTATTTACCATGAAGTTGTATTTACCATGAGAAAAAGCACACACATGCCATCATCTTAATTGTAAATAATTATATAAGTATGTATGCACATGCATACATATATATTCATATATATGCACACACATACATTTTTTTTTCTTTTTTTTGGAAATAAAAAGACTTATTCATTTTAAAAGCCCACTACAGAAAAATGTACACATCTACATTTCTCAAACTTTACACACATATATTTCTTGACTTATCCTTTAAAGATACAGAAAAATAGAAGGAAAAAAATCTCAAAGTGCAAATAGTTCATTAAGGATGGTAGAATTGGGAATCATTTAAAAAATTTCTTTCCTGGGGTTCCTGGGTGGCTCAGCTGGTTAAGTGTCCGACTTTGACTCAGGTCATGATCTCACCGTTGGTGAGTTCGAGCCCCACATGGGGCTCTCTGCTGTCAGTGCAGCACCCGCTTCAGATCTTCTGTCCTCCTCTTTTCTGTCTCCCCTGCCAGCACTCTCTCAAAAATAAACACTTAGAAAAAATTCTTCCCAGTTTTTTCTCTGGTCTACATTTTCTGTAATAAATAAGTAAAGAGACTTTTAAATGCTAGTTTAATTCTGCCTTGGGACCATACATTCCACTTAATGTATCCTACCTTTCTTTGACAAATATGGCTCTGAAAAATCAAAATTCACGTTCAAAGGAAAAGCCTCAAGGATTCGCTATGTTCATTACTGCTACTCTCACCAGCACACTTGAGAGTTTTTCAGTGATAATGAAAATAAAATGGTTTCCTGCCTCAAATGTCATATAACTGTAAAACCTCAGACATTGACAACTAATCAAATCAGGACATCCCTTTCCCCAGCTCTCCTGTAAAACATTTCCTAATGCAATCACCCCAGAGCTTCAAAAATGAATAACTAGAAGGGGTGCCTGGGTGGCTCAATTGGTTAAGCATCCGATTTCGGCTCAGGTCATGATCTCGTGGTTTGTGAGTTCAAGCCCCGCATCCGGCTCTGTGCTGACAGCTCAGAGCCTGGGGCTTGCTTCAGATTCTGTGTCTCCCTCTTTCTCTGCCCCTCCCCTGCTCATGCTCTGTCACTTTCTGTCTCAAAAATAAATAAAACATTAAAAAAAATTTTTTTTAATTGAGTAACTGGAAGTTTTGTGAATTAGTGCTTTTGATTTTTTTTCCTCCCCCCGTCATATGCTGCAAACTTATTGATGGTCCCTAGTACATACTAATGACAGATCATCATATTTTCTCAGTTGGAAATTACCAAAAAATTTAATGAGCTCATAACAAATGATCAATTTATTATCTCTTGAACTCTCTCAAACCCTTAAAATAGGATTCTGTGATCCGGGCCTAAACATCTCCTCCGCAGAGACACCTTCTCCGAAAACTCCAAAGTAACCACAGAGCCCTGTTCTATCTTCACCACGGCATCTATCATTTGTTATATATTTTCTTCCGTGTCTATGCATCATTTATGGTCCATCTCCCACCCCTGGACTGTTCTGCTCCAGGAGAACAGGGATCTTGCCAATTCTGACCACATCTGTGGCATCAGCATTCGTGGGAGGAACGAATAAATCTCGGTCCTACACTCTCTTCTCCCACTAACACGAAAGGGTCAAACACCATTGCTGACCTCCGTATCATGCACTAAATGTGTCCATTAGAGAACTACTTACCTCTGTTCTTGGGTTAGTTAACTTCCTATGTCCACGTCATTACTACTATTCCTAACCGCTAATATTTGAGTGATTACTTTGTGCCTGGTGGGTCATCTCATTTAATCCTCCCAACAGTGACGCCCATACTATCACATCCATCTGGCAGGTGAGGAAACTCAAGCACCCTTCCCTAAGGTCATACAACTAGTAAGAGACAACCCTGGATTCTGTTCAGGCAGCTGTGTTCCCAGGCCCGCATGCCTATGGACGCCACTCCACTTTGTCTCCACGGGCAAACAAAACACCCAACAACTACAGTCACACTTACAATCACTACAGAATTACCAAAACAGAATGATCCAATCAAGACACATTCAAAGACTGTCCTGTACCATAAAAAAAATCTAGGCGTTATAAATAGCCTGGGTTTCTTTGTTTTGCTTTAACAGCCCTAAGAAGCACAGAAAAGGCACTTTTCTGAAAATTTGTTTTCAAATTTTATGGGAAGTGGGCCACACAACATGGTCAATTTCAAGACTAATGTTGCGAAGCTTTAATTCTGCCAAATCCCCAGCTGCTTTTTTTTTTCCTTCCCCCCCCCCCCCTCTTTCTTCTTCTCTTTTATACCAAAGGTTTAGAGGATTTGGCTAGTTCCGACCGACCCCCCAAACAAAAGATGTTAAACTTTGGAGCTATTACCACAACTTCAAACTTCAGTAATTTAAGACTTCATAAAATGATGGCTTAGGAAGTCTATATGTGGAATCCAAATGAAAACTTCATGAGCAAAGCTTTCATTTAGACTCTCCCAAACTTGATTCTCTGAAAAAATTTCAGCTAGCCCATAATGTGGAAACAATTATGAAAATTAAGACATTTGAAAACCACTCAAGCAGCTTTTATTTCTGGCTACATCTCATAAGACACGGTGCTGCTGGCCTTTTAGCTGGCTTTCAATAATGCTCCCCCTTCCTCCTAGGACACAACAGGGGGCATCCTGAACGAGGTCAGTGGGTGCTGTGCATATTTCCTTTTCCTGAGGCCTGCAAATGTGGAATAGTCCGCTCGCCTCTGGAAACCCCAGCCAGATGGGAGTTGGAGGTTAGGTCAGCTGCTGTGCTAATGGCCAGAAACGAGACCACTTCTGCATAAGCAATCACGTTTGCTCACTGAATTCTTTTTAATAATTCATGTTAATAGTAAAATCAGGATAGCATGGGAGATTTAAGTCCACATGTGATCCCTGAGGTTCATTTTAGCCATTAGTTTCAAAGCCTTTGGACTTTGCTATTCCCTCTGCCCAGAAGCCTCTTCCCCCACATACGTACAGGCTCATTTCCCCACTTCATTCCTGCTCAAATGTCACTGCATCAGACAGCCCTCCTCTGCCACTCTCTAAAAGAGCACCTCACGCCACCCTGCTGAGCTTTCGCCCTCTGTCCTGCCTCATTCTTCTTTGCAGCATTTCTGACTACCTGTCACCATCTACTGGGGTTATGGTCTACCTCTCATGAGAAGGAAGTCAAGGACATTGTGTTGTTAGGGTGTGTCATCCCCAGTACCTGGAACAGTGTGCAGCACACAGTAGGCACTCAGTAAAACACTTGTTAAACATAGAACTAAATGCAATCCTTGTGCATACATGTCCGCATGCCCGTAACTGTTTACCCAATCCGAGCGTTATTACTTTCTTCTTCTGTGTACCCTCTAATTTGGATCTCACAACTCTCTCATTTTCTCCACGGACTTGGCTCCAAGCCCCAGTGGTTGAGAGGTGTGAGGAGTAGAGTTCACCACCCTTGAACAGGGTGGTCTGAAGGGCAGTCCCACAATTGAGACCTCTCCCTTGTGTGTATGGATATCAGAAACTATGACTCCTCTTTGAACATAACTTCAAAAGAGAGGGCAACCCAGTGGCCAAAGCTAGAACAATTTGAGCAACAAAACAAAACAGCATTGGACTATAAACCAGTGTATAAAATAAACACTCTTAATGCATACTGATGTGAGTAAATGACTGAATAACAAATGAAAAAGAGGAGATAAATTTCCCATGCAGAAGAATTCCAAATAAATTATACAGACATTCTACTCTAAAAGAGGGGAACATAACTCCTCCCAGAGGACAGCAGGGAAAGGGCAGGGGGTGGGGAGGGGTGAATCACTTTTCAGTGGAGAAGCTTGACAAATGACTTTACGGAGGTGATCAAGGTCAACAGCCACAGTGATAAGTGATGTTGCCAATCTGTACTCTTGATATATGTTAAGAATGGCACTCTACTGTTTCCCAAACCCACAACTACAGTCTCATCACGAGAAAACTCTCAGACAAATCCCAATTGGGTGACATTCTGCAAAATTCCTGATCAGGACTCCTCAAAAACTGTCAAGGTCAAGAAAAATAAGGAGAATCTGAGAAACTGTCACAGTGAAGACATAAGGAGACATAATATCTAAATACAATACGTGTCTTGGATCCTAGAATGGAAAAGGGACATTAGGGTAGAAACGAAGAAAATCTGAATAAAATATGGACTTAGGTGATAATGCTATATCCATGTCGGTTCACTAATTATAACAAATGTACCACATTGATGAGATGCAAATAATAGAAAGAACGGTGTGCGGGAGTAGAAGTATAACAAGGGGACTCTATACTATCTGCTCAATTTTTCTGTACATACAAAAAAGGGAACCTGCCTGGGTAGTTCAGTCAGTTAAGCACCCAACTTCAGTTCAGGTCATGATCTCACGGTCCATGAGTTCAAGCCCAACGTCAGGCTCTGCGCTGACAGCTCAGAGCCTGGAGCCTGTTTCAGAATCTGTGTCTCCCTCTCTCTCTCTCTGCCCCTCCCTCGCTTATGCTCTGTCTCTCTCTCTCTCTCTCTCTCAAAAGCAAACATTAAAAAAAATTAAAACACTCACATTTAAAAATAAAATAGATTTTAAAAGAGAGAGGAGAGGATGTTATCAACCTCACTATACTTCAGTCATTTTAAGATAAATAAAGCTCACGTTTCAACAGTTGCTGTACTCTGTTAGGGTAAAACACACAGAGGAGAAGCAATTTGTTTGAGATTCAATTTAAATGGATACTGTCTGTGATTGAGTATCTCTTAAGAAGGAATAGTAAAGTCGGGCATACAAAATTGTTCTGATTTAGACCCTCCGTCTCCACACAACAAGGCCTCCACAATGCACCCAGGGCCTCTACTGGTGGTAAAGTTCCCAGGCAGTGGCCACACAGAGGAGGGGCAGACACACGCGGGGTGCACTTGGGAAATGACAAACTTCCGTGGCTCCGGTCGGTCGTGCTCGGCCCAGCGGTGGTGACCTGCGGGGGAGAGCTGCAGCTGGAGCCTGGCAGAATAAACATGTCCCTCTGCCACTGCACGCTTCTGAGCCCTTTAGGTAAGGAGGACCGTCTGCTGTATGGCAGCTGGTTCAACCCCTGCTCTCTCTCTCCACCGAGTGGGCGGATTCATAAGAGGCCACGGTATATACACACTGCTTCTATCTACGACTTGTTTACTAAACAACTGTGAGTGAATGTATTGTTCCCCAGATGTCGCTGATGACTGAAGTCTGTCTTAAACCTCTCGATTAAACAGGAAAGCAAAACATGCAGAACTAAACCAAAGAAGTGAGACGTGGGTTTTATGTGATCAGCAGATTCCCTGACTTAACCTGTCCAAATAGAATGTGAATGTTTCATTGTGTTTGCTTTATCTATTATGCGATTTTAGTGCCATCTAATCCACGAGGCTAGAAAGATGACAGACACTTTGTCCTCTGACCCTCTCAAAAGGAAAGATGCTAAGCATAATGCTTAAAATGAATGTTCACACATAATATAACATGTTCTATCACACAGCAAATAATCCTTAGACCATTATGTAATCACATGCTTTACTGTTTGGAGGAGGAAAGTGCCATAATTTAAAGTGTAGACATTTATAGCTAAAAGAAGTATCTTGTACAAAGAACTCTGTCATTGTGAAAATATATTTTGAGAAACTTGAATGTTCCTGCTTATAGCAAAGACTTTCCACAAGAAGAAAATTAGGTTTCTGAGGGGCGCCTGGGTGGCTCAGTTGGTTAAGCTATCGACTTCGGCTCAGGTCACGATCTCGCAGTTCGTGAGTTTGAGCCCCATGTCGGGCTCTGAGCTGTCAGCACAGAGCCTGCTTCAGATTCTATGTCTCCCCCTCTCTCTACCCCTCCCCTGACCACGCTCTGTGTCTCTCTCAATAATAAATAGACGTTAAAAGAAGAAGGAGTAGGAGAAGAAGAAGATGATTAGGTTTCTTTAGATGTAAAACCCACAACAGACAAAATTTTGGTCCAAACCGTTTGTCTCAACCTAACTGCAATACTGCATTCCCTTGCTCACTCCTTTGCATGGCCCTGTCCCTTGCCTCCAGTCCTAAAATGGATCTTCAAGAGTCTCTTGCTTTATACAGTTTGTTCCAAATACTCCCCCACTGTCACCAGCGATGGGTCCATAGCGATCTGCAGTGTGGCCCCTCTGTGCCTCTGGACATGACACCAGCCCTGACTGAATTCTAAAACTCTGTATAGAAAGGAAAATCATATTTTCAAAGCATGTGGCTATAGTAGGTAAGAGTTGTTTTATTCAAGGCTTCGGAGGTTCTTTTTTTTTTTTTTTTTTTTTAATGTTTATTTATTTTTGAGAGAGACAGAGTGCAGGCGGGCCAGGGGCAGAGAGAGAGAGAGACACAGAATCCGAAGCAGGCTCCAGGCTCTGAGCTGTTAGCACAGATCCCGACACAGAGCTCGAACTCATGAGCCCCAAGATCATGACCTGAGCCAAAGTTGGACACTTAACCGACTGAGCCACCAGGTGCCCCAAGGATTCGGAGATTCTAAAAGAGAGCACCACTACTGCTAAACCAATAAGCCAGAGGGTCTCCTGCAGGGATTCTACGCCCTGGTCAGGGAGCAGCACTCGTCACTCAAGTGGGAATCTCACAGCCTTCCCCATCCTGCCTCCCTCTCCCACCCCCGCAGGGCCTGTCTGGTAGTTAGAGCACAAAGGTGGCTGGTCATGGAAATGCATACAAAAGGCATCTGGGCGATATGCCTGATCTCATCTGTGGGCCCCCCTAACCCCCGCTCCAGCCTTCTCCTTGTGCTCTTTACCCTGCAGGACTCCATCAGCAGCTCCCCTGCCCTCCAGCTCCAGCCAATGAAGAGGCACAGCAAGAGACTGTGAGGCTGTGAGGCGGGAGAAGGCAGAGCTGAGACACTGACGGTCCCTGCTCCTTCCCCGCCGGGCTGCCGTGGGCTGGCCTGGTTAGCTGCTGTCTGGCAGCCTCCCCCTCCCCTTGGCTTTCAGGTTGAGGAGCCTTGACCGCTCCTTGCTGCTTCCAGCTCTCGGTTGGCACCGCACCATCTCTTGTTGGTTTCCGTGAACTCTGCCCTCTGCCAGTTACCAAGTGACCGTTTCCCCTGTTCCAATTACCAGTGTGACTGTATCATCTGTTTCTTGTGGAATGCTGATGATACAGATGTCATTTAAAGTACACTGTAGCATGACAAAAAAAGGTTATTTTCAAGCTTTTAATATGTTACGGAGTTTCTTAAATCTTTTAGTAATATTTAGTAATATTAACATTTCTTAACATTGTGAATCCAACAAACAACTCCCAGAGAAGGAAAGAGGAATAAATCATATTCCCGAGGGCATGGACCAGCATCACAACTCTTTTGATGCCCTCAGTGTCCCATTACATGCACCAGAACGCTACTAAGTTTCTCCACGCACAGGGACTTAATAAATGAGTGATTTACCCACGGCAATAGGGGTTACAGAAAACACAGGTGATGGCACTGGATTCCAGGGGATCCCTGCATTCTGGAGTCTACCTCACAGATGTCCTTCAGTGTAATCCAGGACCTGTCCCAGCTCTACCTGTGTTGCTGGTCTTACACATCATGGAAATACATGACATGGATCAGTGTAAAGTTGGGCTAAGGATTAGCCAGATTTGAAACCAGATGCTGCAGAGAAGGGATCAGTAGACTTTCCCTTACAATCAGTAGAGGGCAGGGGAGGGTAATGACAACCTGAGCCAAGGGGGCACTGCTGCCTGATGCGAGGCAAAGGCAATGCAGATATATGACAAGGGTGACACATGGGTGGGCACCACCGATCCATCCCCCAGTGGCAGGGCCAGCTGTGGGGAATCCTGGGGAAGTGCTGCTCTCCCAGAAGCTCTATGGCCTGCAGCCTTGGTGGAAATGCTACACTGGTAGACGATCATTACGTGCATTCAGTTTTGAGAGAGAGAAAGAGAGAACAGAGAGGTGGCACAAGCAGGGGAGGGAAGAGAGACACACAGAATTCCAAGCAGGCTCCAGGCTCCGGGCTGTCAGCTCACAGCCCGATGCAGGGCTCGAACTCATAAACTGTGAGACCATGACTTGACCCAAAATTGGGCACTTGACCGACTGAACCACCAGGCGCTCCTGACGATCTTTAGACTCTGGAGACACCAGCCTAACATAGTCCCTGACTAGGCACAGAAGCTTGGAGGCTCAAAAGCACTGAGAGTCGTCCCTATTCTAGAATTCTTCTCCTCTCTCTCGCTCTTCCACCTGCTCCCTCCAATACGAATACAAACACGGCTGGGGGAGATGAGAAGCAATCCTTGCTTCCGGAACTTAAGACAAACCCATACTACTGGAACTTTCCTACACATACACACTGATTTTCCTGAACTGACTTTTTATTCGCTAGATTCTGACTCCTTTTAGCCACTGTTAGGAAGGACTCCTAGGGTGACACTGTAGGTGTGTCCTCTACCCCAGAGTGAGCCTTTCCCACCAGACAGTGAGCTTCTCAAGGGCTGCAACAGTTTCTTACTTAAATTTGCGCACCGGATGCACAATACAGGGGCATGGAGCAGATACACAACAAATGTTTGGCTCACGGGTGGTCAGTTTCAGTCAGCTGGTGGGAAGCAGAGGAGGTGGAAACTTGATCACATTATGTTGATTAATGCTCGGGAGATACAGGAGTGAAAAGAAAGTACAGGTATTCTCCCAAGAAATTTAGCGGAGAAATACTAGGTACCTCTTCGATGGCATTCAACACACTTTATTACAATTTATTTGTCTTAACGTCATTTCCAAACCTGTTGGGAGCAGAGCTGGTATCCTGCCTCCCTGTTCTTCGAGACACAAACAAGTATCTGCTTATAATCAGCACAAAATAAAAATGTGTTCAGTTTTAGTAATTCCCCAATCCTCTCCTTCCCGTCCTCTTTCCCTTTGGTCCACTGTGGAAGTTGACAAATAGTCATCCCCTTCTTTTTTTTTTTTTTTTTAATTTTTTAATGTTTATTTATTATTGACAGAGAGAGAGAGACAGAGCATGAGTGGGGGAGGGGAGGAGAGAGAGAGAGAGAGACACATAATCCAAAACAGGCTCCAGGCTCTGAGCTGTCAGCACAGAGCCCGACACGGGACTCAAACTCACAGACAGTGAGATCATGACCTGAGCCGAAGTCGGACGCTCAACCGACTGAGCCACCCAGGTGCCCCAGTCATCCCCTTCTTGATACTCCCCACCTGAGCTTCTGTGACCCCATTCTTTCCTGGTGTTTTCTCCTAGCCCTCTGTATCGCTGCCCCGTTTTTCCATCAGTCCTGCAGTATACGTACTCCTAGACTTGTTCTCAGCCTCCCCTTCTCTTCCCTTTAAACTTTCTCCCGCCCGAACTACTACTACTTAAATGATCTTCTCTATGTGGATGACTCCTGAACAATGATCTCAAGCCCCGACACCTCTCACACAGTCTCATTCTAAGCTCCCAAACTGCCTTCAAGATAAACAAGAAGAAAGTTGGCATGAAGACAGCACATATGTAGGTTGGAACTCTCATCTTCCTTTCAGCTCTTGGAGATAACGGGACCACAGTGAAAAATACAGCTGCAAGTTTAAACAGCAGGGTTTTAGTGCCGGGAGATAGAATGATGGTGGTCTCAGGCCTCACAAGTTGTCCGTGGTGCAGCACACAGAAGTTGGCAGAGAGGTTTGTAATCGGATAGACTTTGTCCCACTCACACTGGCCAGGCCCTTGTATGTTCTCTCTCTTGGATGTTTCGCTGAGGCTCAGGGTAGACTAGCAGGGCCACCTTTTCCCTGATGCCCCACTGGGTCCCAACTACTGCAGTGTTCTGGGCTCTCAACTTGCTCCTGCTCCAGCACTTGGGATATAGCCTTGGGGATTCTAACTCGGCTGCAAACCTGAGTCTATGCTGGCTGGGCTTCCCCCAGAGAATGGTTCTCAGCCTCTTCTCCAGTGAACTTCCCCTTATTAACCTTACCATACAGCATGGCTCTGACCCTCAGGCTGCAAAGAAGGACTGGCCGGACCCTAGATTCCATTTCTAAGAAGTCCTGTTCTATGTGGTAGAACACTAGACTCATTCTTCTAGCTCCTTTGCCCATAAGTGTATACTGCCCTGAGACTGCTCTCATGACTTTATTTCGTTTTTTTAAATTTCTCATTTGAGAGAGAGAGACAGAGAGAGAGAGAATGAATCTCAAGCAAGCTCTATGCCCAGTGTAGAGCCTGATGTGGGCTTGATCCCAGAACCCTGGTATCATGACCTGAGCCAGAATCAACAGTTGGTTGCTCAACCGCCTGAGCCACCAGGTGCCCATGATTATTATTATTATTATTTTTGTATCAGTATTTAGCTTACGTTCTATGGCTCAGACTGCTAAGTTGTTTTCCAGTTGGAAAGAACTCCATTCCCCGCCTCCTTGCAGCCAGGCTGGCCACATGACTAAGTTCTCGCAATGGAATGTGAACATAAGTGAAGTGAGCTACTTCCAGGTTAGCCCTAAAACATGCCATGTGTGCTCCTCCGTGCTCTTTCACTTTCCTGCAAACGGGAACACAGTCAGCTCTGTGATTCAGCACTAAGCATTCAGACCAGGGCAGAGCGCTAAAGGAGCATGATTCAACAGAGTGCAAGGACAAGTTTCTACCAATAAGGAGATAAGTACAGAAATCACAAATAAACACCTGGAAATGTTTACAGCACTTTGACATTACTGTGAAATACAAAGTGCATGATCAGTGGCTCACAAAACACAACTATTGGTTTTTGCTGTATTGGAAAGAAAGAAAACCAGCCTTTCAACAAAGAGAGTTTGAGAAGCATTGCCCTAGTGGATGGTGGGAAAACAAGAAGAAAGGGACCCTTCAAACCCTAAGCACTCACCTCATGACTGTCAACAAGAGAGAAAAATAAACTTCTGTCTTCTTCAAGGCACTGTGTATTGAAACTCTGCCCAAGAAGCCCGCAGCTCTAGGTGAAGGTGCTGGAATGAAATGGAACGTAAACATGCATTGGCTGTTCCTTCCTTGCAGCTTTTAGCAAAGCATTACAAGAAAGAGATGAGCTCAGGCAAGAATTGTTTGTAAGTAGGTGTACAGGAATGGACACCATCTTGAAACTGGGGGATTAGAAAAGTTAACTGCTTCTGTGACCCCAGAGAGCAAAAAGATGGTATCACCACTCAGAGCCTTTCTTGAAGGTCAATAAGACGTTCCAGTGAAGCAAAGGAAGACAGGCCTACAGTAAAGATCAGAGTAAAGGTGCACCATCCTGCCCATGGCTATGTTTTAGAGGATCTCAAGGTAGAGACCAAAGAAGGGGGAAGACAGAGGTGGGCCAAGCACAGAAGGTAGGAAATAAGGCAAGCTTAAGAACCTGATCAAGAACCAAGCGGATGTGGTAACTGGTTAATGGAACAGACCAGAAAGCCAGGGAACTTTTGAAGGTATTTCCAGGCCCACAGCTGGGCCTGGAAAGGCCCCTGTTCACTCTTCCCCAAGAAGCACACTCTCCCACACCCATTTCAGATACGGCCACAGACGGACAAGGAAGAAACTTCACAGGAAACAAAGTCAAAGTCAGGGTCCTTGTGAGGCCTTTCCTGGAAAGCAAACACAGGGACCACCCACAGAATTACCCCACCACCAGGGCAGAGAGCTTTTATTCCTGCCCAGCACGGCTTCATTATTTTTATGCACCTGTGACTGCTGCGTGTCTCCTGTTCTTCTGAATGGGAGCTTGTTTTATTTTTAGGTGGTTTTCTTGTCCCTCCTCCTCCATCATATACCAGATGTTGGTCAGTCAGAATAAAGAAAGAAAGGAACATTCTATGACGAGTATATAAAACAGAGATTAGATAAGAAAAGGCCACACCAGGGGCGTCTGATAAACTAAACCCTTTCAAGGAAAGCATGGGGGGCCATGTCACATAGGAGGGGCTGGGTAGTAATGGGGAAGGAGCGGAAGCTTCAGCATCAGCTGGACCTGAGTCAGATGTAGACTCGTCACACTCACAAATGGCTCTAACCCGGCACACCGATGATGCAGTCAGAGCCTTTTCCTTTCTCTATAAAAATGGCACCATAACTACAGTGACTGTATGGGGTTGGTGAAGGATTAAATTAAAGCAATGTTTACAAAGTGATTGGCAAGATGCCTAGCACATAGGAAGTAATACAATGGCAAATAGTACTTCCTAAGAAAGTCAGATAACTCAAATTTTCTTAAAAAAATCAACGGAATATACAGCCTGCATTCTGGAAGTTTAACTGTTTGTGTTCTAACATCTCAATTTAACAATGAGTGATGACAAAGTCATCCTATATCTACCTTAAAATAACTACAGGCCAGGAACAAAGTTCTCCCTGCCTGAGAATGTGTCCAGTGCTGCGGTGACTAGGCTTCAGGCACTGCCACCTCCTTCTGCTGCTGCCCGAGACAGAGCAGGGAGGCAGGGATGGAGAAGGAGGTAGAGGAGGGAAAGCAGAGACACCACGGTGTGGTAAAAGAACACAGACTTCACGTCTGGGTTCAAACACCAACAGGTGAGCAGGTGAGCACAGTGGACAAAGAGCGTGGCTCCCATTACAAACATCATACTCAGCAGTGGGAAACTGAGAGCCTTTCCTCTAAGATCAGGAACAAGACAAGTAGCCTCTGGCCACTTCTTCTCAACACAGTACTGGAAGTCGCAGCCAGGGCAATTAGGCAAGACAAAGATATGAAAGGCATCCACATGAGAAAAGGAGAGTAAAATTGTGTCCATTCACAGATGACATGATCTTATACACAGAAAACCCTAAAGGTTGCATGCAAACACAAACACACACAAAAATGTCGGGACTAATCAGTGAATTCAGAAAAATTGCAGGATACAAAATTAACACACAAAAATCAATTGCCTTTCTATACACTAACAATGAACAATTCGAAAAGGTAGTTAAGAAAACATTCCCATTTACAACATCAAAAAGAGTAAAATACTGAGCAATAAACTTAACTAAAGAGGTAAAAGACTTATACACTGAAAAGTACAAAACATCAATAAAAGAAATAAGAGACACAAATAAATGGAAAGACATGCTATGTTAACAGAAAGGAAGCCTCAATATTGTCAAAATGTCCATACTATCCAAAGTGATTTAAAGATTCAGAACTATCCCTATCAAAATCTCAGGGGCATTTTTTTTAAATCCTAAAATTAATATAAAACACAAAGGACCTCAAATAACCAAAACAATCTGGAGAAAGAAGAACAAATTTGGAGGCTGCATACTTTCTGATTTCAAAAAATATTACCAAGCTATAGTAATTAAAACAGTATGGTACCAGCAAAAAGACAGACATCTAGACCAACAGAACAAAATAGAGAGCCCAGAAATAAATCCATGCGTGTATGGTCAACTGACCTTCAATAAGGGTGCCAAGAATACACACTGGGGAAAAGACAGTCTCTTCCACAAATGGTGTTGGGGAAGCTAGATGTCCACATGCAAAGGAGCATGGCTTCTGGAGCTACATGGCCTGAGTCTGAAGTCTTCTTCACCAGCAAGCTAATTAAGGGATTTCCTCATCTGTAAAATAGGGATAATAATAGTATCTAATTTCTAAGACTGTTGGCAGATTTAAATCTGACACCTAGGATTCATTCCTTTACAGCCATTATCAATAGGGCCTTGGGAAAGTTACTTAACCTCTCTGACCCTCCATTTTCTCTGGTGTAAAGGGGAGACAAGCTCTACCTTGTTGGGCCACTGGGTGATTAGGACAAAGTGAATGAAATAGCCAGTGGAAAGACCTCAGCCCACTTCCAGGTCCAGAAGAAGTGTTCAAAGTGAGTTCGCATCTCTTCCCATTTGATCCTGTGGTGAGATGGGCAGGGTAGCATTCTCCACGTTCCAGAGAAGAAAACTAAAACTGGGACAGACTGATTCTCTCTCACCAGCGCTCATCCTTCTGGCCCAGGGTTCTTGGACCACACTGACTAATGGAGCCCTTTTTCGGTACTTAATTCTATGCCCCCATGAGAAATGAAATATTCAGGTTTGCTCTCCATACTGACATTAATGCCTTTTGCAAACATTTACTGATTCTAGAAGAAACAGAATATGATTATGGTAAACAGCAACAAAATTTGTAAGCATACCTCTACTTATAAGTTTTGACAAAAGCTTATGGGAAACAGTCCATACCATGAAATGAAAATGACAGAATAAAACTCTAAATACATAACAAAAAATAGCAATGATTAGTCAGTTTGCCTGTTTCAGAGAAAGTTCAGAAAAACAAGCAACTGGATTTACCTCTAACACCCTGAATGATCTAACTTAAGAAACACCTTCTCCAACGGCATTGTACTTTCCCCATCAACACAATAGAGTCTACCATTTGAACTAGACCACAGAATTCAATCATCTGACTTGTAAGAAATTAGACTGGAAATTAACTGAGAAAGACCAGTAATGACCTAGTCCTGTGGACATTCATTTTCTTTTCCCTCTGTTAGATATTCATGGAATTCGCATACATGGAGAGTTACAAACATGTAATGGGTAAGTTCCACTGTCCTATCATAGTGAATTCTACCCAACCATTGAGTCCTCTCATCCCTGTCCAGTTAACATTTCCTCAGTGTTCATTATATGCAGAAGACAGGCAAAGATGTACAAACACGTACAAGGATGTCAAATGGGAGCGCCTGGGTGGCTCAGTCAGTTAAGCATCTGACTCTTGATTTCAGCTCAGGTCATGATCCCATGGTTCATGAGATCAAGCCCCATATTGGGCTCTGAGCCTGACATGGATCCTGCTTAAGATTCTCTCTCTCTCTCTCTCTCTCTGCCCCTCCCCAACTTGCATGTTCTCTCTCTCTCTCTCCCTCAAAAAATAACTTAAAATTATTTAAAAAGAAAAAAAAGAGGTCAAATACCCGCAGGAAGCTCGTAATCTAGAGCAGTGGGTGCCTTAACCAGGGCTAATCCTCCATACACCCCTGCCCCAGGACATCTCCCAATACCTGCAGACATTTATATGGCAGACGCAACTGGGAGTGCTAACTAGCATCTAGGGATGCTGCTACACAGGCTACAAAGTACAGGACAGCCCCCACAACGATGAATTGTGCAGCTAAAATGTCAGCAGTGCCAAGGTTGAGAAACCCCAATCTAAAGGGTGAGATGACAACTGGACGTGTAGTACTTCCATGAGTTGAATATGGTGTGAGCTATAACAGAGACAAAAGTGAAGGGCTCTCAGATTGACGTTTAAATAGGCAAACAAAACTCAGTGTTGGCAAAGGTGTAGGGAAAATGGCATGTCCTTAACATACTGGCGAGAATGTAAATTGATCCAACTTCTGGGGAGTGCGATTTGGCAATATGTTATCAAAAGCTTTGTTTATACTATTTCGATCTTTGCTTTCATTCCCATCTTCTTCACGCTTCCTTTGCTTTCTCTTTTCTCTTCCTTCCCCAGAACTGAGGGGTCAGCTTGTGAGGGAGAATGCAATAGGATGAGAGGCAGTTTGGGGAGTGGCACTGAGGCATGGGCAACATGTTAGGGAGCAACAGAGACTGGTGAGCAAAGGGGCTAGAGGCTGATAACAAAGCTGCTTAGGCGCATGAGTTAGCAGGCCTGGCAGCCAAGGACAAGAGGCCGTGGGGACAGAGTCAGGCACAGAGGAGGCAGCATGGCCTTTGTGGTTGGGCCATGGGCAACTAAGAGTAAAATGTTGTAAAAACAAGTAAAATGTAAGTAAAAATAATGAAGATAAGCTTCAGTAGAAGCTAGACACAAGTTTCTAACCACCAGAGAATATACGTACAAAGATATAAAGGGGTAAAAGTAGAAAGATCCCTGGGTGTTGGATTGGAGTTGGAGTATTTGTTATGAATTCATGATTTTATAACATATGGCCTAATGTAGACAAATTGACGAATGTATATGCGTGCATATGTATATACATATACTTCCTAGCTCCGTCCAAGAGGTCTAAAACAATGACACTCCAGTAACAATGGGCACATCAATCTTCCATATCTTGGTTTTTAAATACCATTCTTTCCCAAAAGGGAGACTACCTAGGTCAGGGAAAGTACAAAGTAAGCCTGGAATATCTTGTGGTACCAGAACATTTTAAAATGCTCGGTGAGGGGCGCCTGGGTGGCTCAGTCGGTTAAGCGGCCGACTTCGGCTCAGGTCATGATCTCGCGGTCTGTGAGTTCGAGCCCCGCGTCGGGCTCTGTGCTCACAGCTCAGAGCCTGGAGCCTGTTTCAGATTCTGTGTCTCCCTCTCTCTGACCCTCCCCCGTTCATGCTCTGTCTCTCTGTCTCAAAAATAAATAAACGTTGGGGCGCCTGGGTGGCGCAGTCGGTTGAGCGTCCGACTTCAGCCAGGTCACGATCTCGCGGTCCGTGAGTTCGAGCCCCGCGTCGGGCTCTGGGCTGATGGCTCGGAGCCTGGAGCCTGCTTCCGATTCTGTGTCTCCCTCTCTCTCTGCCCCTCCCCCGTTCATGCTCTGTCTCTCTCTCTGTCCCAAAAATAAATAAAAAACGTTGAAAAAAAAATTTTTTTAAAAAAATAAAAAAATAAATAAATAAACGTTAAAAAAAAAAAATGCTCGGTGAATAATGGGGAGATCAAAAGGACACAGGAGCCAGCTTCGAGGGGCTTCCACTGGTCAAATGAGGACCATTTGAGCATCAAAATAAATAATGATGGTAACAGATTTCAACATCTTGGATACAAAGGGAATCCATGAATGCTTTCTAACATAAATGAGTAAATACAAGAGGGAGAAAGAAAATTCTTCCTTACAGTATAATGTCAATGAATAAACGTGGGAGTGATGGAAATACAGAATCACCATGTGGCAACTTTCACAGAGGTGGCTGATTCAGGCAGAAGTCATCAATGACTGGTTATGCCGTAGGTGGAGGTTTAACATAACCTCAGAGTACTTCCCCACAAACACCAATAAATCTCAAAGAAAGAAGTGGTGAATTTAAGGTGAGGAGAGCAGGCAGACACCAATATAAGCAGGTGCTCAAGGCCAATATTCCAGCAGCGAGAGTTTGACATGGTGTACCTTCCTTTTTTTTTTTTTTCCTTTATTTATTTTTGAGCGGCAGAGAGAGAACGAGCAGGGAAGAGCACAGAGAAGGAGGGAGAGAGAGAGAGGAAGAGAGGGAGAGAGAAAGAGAGAGAATCCCAAGCAGGTTCTGCACCATCAGCACAGAGCGGGTTGCAGGGCTCAAACCCACGAACTGTGAGATCATGACCTGAGGGAAGTCAGAAACTTAACCGACTGAGCCACCCAGGTGCCCCAACATTGTGTCCCTAATGTGATGCACCAAGAAGAGCAAAGTCCTGCCAAGGTCACATGACCTGAGTCTGGCTCTGAAGAAACACGTGCTAGACCCAGCTGGAGAATCATCCTACAGCATGTAAGACCTGTACAAATGCAAGGATCTTAGGAACAGATTAAGTCTGAGGAACTATTCCAGAGGAGACATGACAAATAAATGTAACGTGTATCCTAGATAAGGCAAGAAGAGAGTGATCTGGGGGATGGCTGAAGAAATATGAGTGGGCTCTGTAGACTGGATGGTAGAGTTGTACCAACATCAATTTCCTGATTTGGTGTTAACAATGATTAATTTTGCGTGTCACCATAACTGGGTTAAGGGATGCACAGATAGCTGATAAAATATTAACTGGGTGTGTCCCTGAGGGTGTTTCCGGAAGAGATTAGCACTTGAATTGGTGAACTAAGATCGCCATCACCCAATGTGAGTAGATGTCATGTTCCATTGACAGAAGAAGGGGGAATATTCCCTGTTGCTTGAACTGGGACTTATATCTTCTCCTGTCCCTGGACATCAGTGCTTCTGATTCTCAGGCCTTCAGACTCAGACTGAGTTACACGACCAGCTTTCCTGGTTCTCCAGATTGCAGGTGGCACATTATGGGACTTTTCGGCCTCTAGGACCCTATGAGCCAATTCTTACAATAAACATCCTCACTTACATCTATTTATATCCTATTGGTTCTGTTTCTTTGGAGAACTCTAACCAATTCAAATGCCATGGGGATATAGGATATGATTATACTTATTTTCTCTTTGTCAGACCCATGTGACCCCAGGGAAAGGGCCCCCATTCAAAGGACTAACCTACTAAAAATCAACCAGGGCAGGAGGCACGTGAGTCAGTGAGTTCTGTAAGTGGTCTCTTGTTTTGGTCTTCAATAACCAGTTACCGGCAAGGGCTTAACTTTGGATTTCTTTAGCTCTCCTTGGGGAGTGAATGCCTCTGACTGACTCCACTGCCCACCTTTGACTTAGATGATCTGAGTCGATCTGGGAGCAGCTCCAGAATTTCTGTAGAGGAGGGGCTTTGGGGCAGCTTATCTGTAACGGGAGACCAAGGAAGCCTCAAAGCTTCATTTACAAAGCAAGCACACTGCTTTTGTGTAGATTGCTTGTTTGTTTGGAGGGCCTTTGGGCAAATGGGTGGCACTTACACAGAGACTAAGGTGCCCTCCAACCCAGCCCTGCTACCTGCCAAGCCATCCCTGATGATGTCACAGAATCTGCACAGGGCTAAGTCAAGGCCAGGGCCAGGAGCACCTCCTGGAGGTGAAGACACAGGACTAGTTGATGAGTATTTAGGGGGGCTGACTAACATCTTTAGAAAGGGGTGGGGCAGGCTGTACTGGGCAGGTTGTTTTCCAGAGTGACACCTAGTCTGGCCCAGCTTAAGGTGTATGAATGATTCACACCTAAGGAGAGGAGGCAAGGTCCATGGGAGCTGGGTGATGTCAGGGGTCACAGGCAAGGAAGGAGTTTAATGTACCAGGCGGCAGGACAGGAGGAGAGGGGTCAAGTGCTGCAGAGGCAGGGCCAGCAGATGAAGGGAGAAGAGGAATAAGGAGAAGGACATCAGCCTCAAGAGCGAAGAGGGACAGGCGCAACCCAGGAAATCAGGACCCTCCTTTCGTTGGGCCTGGCCTGGCCCACCAGGCAGATCAGGCAGAGCACCACACATCTTTCAGAATGAATTCAATAATTAGCTTGTCTGTGGGGTGGAAATGCCCTGAGTTGGTTCAGTGCTTTGCAGAGCGAACCGCAGAGACCTAAGTTAGCAAGAAGGCACATGCCAGTGAGGATGGCATCAGGCACCCCAAGTCCATGTCTGGTGATTGCGTGGCCATGCTCTTCTGACTCACTGGCTGGTTAGCTAGCTCTGTGTTTTTGTCTACCAAGAACTGAGATGAGCAGACCGTACAGGTAATACTAAGAGGGAATTACTGCTTCTTCGGAACTTTGCCCTGTGCCTTCGATCACACAGTGTTAAGTCATCTCAGTCCTGAAATTTGCGTTCCCCATAGCACAGTTTCGCAACCTCTGGCAGGATTTCCTCCGTGAAGTCTCATTCGACGTGGGAGGGCAGGAGAGAAGGCTCTGGAGGGACTGCAGCAATGAGCACTTAGCACACCCAACACCCGTATGGAGACCCTACCACCCCCATGCAACCTGCCTAGGGTGTCCCACATCTGGAGGCCCTGCCTCTTTAATTCCAACGTTTATGTGGTCCTCACAGGCACAAAGCTCTTTCACAGAGACGACTTAACGGCACCCACAACACACGCACGTAGGTACAAAAGGAATTATTATCCCTGTTATGTAAATGAGAAAACTGATTCAAGGATGACAGGCGATTTATCCAAGGTCACAAGACCTCACAAAGTGGAGCTGGGACTAGAACCAAACCCATGTTCTCCAACTGCCTAACTCGGTCAACTCTCAGGGCTTCTGCAGACAGCACCCCGCCCCTCACCTCCACCTCTCCCATCCTTGGCAGGACTAAGTTCCAGGGGACTCCTCCACATACATGCAGAATCCAGGATGAGGAACAAATGATCAGCAAGGCCAAAGAGGAGGAGGCTCAGTGCCTGCAGGAGGAATGATGGAAAGAAGAACAAAGGACCCAGGAAGGAAGCAAGCAAGCAAGGAAGTGGGTGGAACATCTCTAAGTCACCTACAGCTCGGGAATCTCTGTTGGCACTCTCGCCAGAACAACATGCATTTGCACCCATGTTTAGACAAATATCAGTCTTGGAGGAAAAGATGGCAACCAGCATTTAAGGAGCACTTCCTGTATATCAGGCACTCTGCTGAGTGCTTTCTCTTCTAATTTTCGGAGGTGGACATAATCTTCACTTTTACAGACAAGGAAATTAAGGCTTAGAGAAGTGAAGCAAGTATCCAAGGTCACAAAGCCTGGCCAGGAACAAAGGCTGGTCTGACGGCAAAGCCCTGCTCTTTTCCTTACACCACATTAATAATGCCTTGGGCCCCCGGCTCTGCCATTTAGAAGCTTGCAATCAGACTTAACCACTCTGTTGGGTATAATCACAGACCAGAAAGCATTCTGAACTAATGTACACTCCAAGGAGAATGGCTAATAGGTAATTTGAGTTATAGTAATTCCCATTTGAGTTACAGCAATTCCCCCTGCCCCACCCCAAAGAAATAAGAGGTTGGACTTAAGTTATGGTGATTTCTGCCCCCTCATCAAAAAGATGGAAAACATGGGGGCAAAGCAGTCAGCCTTGGGCATGTGTGCAAGACTTTGAGCAGGATGTGCCTCGACTGCTGCCTGGCTACACTTCTGTGTGCATTTGTCCTGTGTGTGGGTTTTGGAAAAATGAGGGAAAGCATGAACATGTTATAGACTCTCAGATAGGTTCATGACAGAAACAATCACGTGTTTTTATGTCTTCTGAGATCAGTCTTCATTCATAGAAACCACAGGCATATCTGTTCTACCAAACATCCTATGCAACAACCAGATACCTAAAATAGATCTGCCGTAACATACAGGGGCTGGCAGCTGATTTATGCATTTGTCAGATTTAGAAGACAGGATGTGTCATTTATATTGAAATCAAAGCCACAAAGTTTTAAATGTGAAAGATGAAAAAAGAAAACAAAAAATGTGCCCAAATGATCTACTTTTCTAGTCACGCAGTAGTCACGGTCAATAGAAGATATGGCCAGCAGCTTAGAAGTCCAGATCTAACATGTCCTAGTACACGATACTAGCTCCATACAGTCTCAAGGCACAAGAGACAACTCTGGAAGCTTATCTCAAGTACATAAACCTCACTGGCAGGATTTGTTTGCTGGTCTTTTTAGAATGGTCCTGTTTGTTTAGATAAGCATGATGTTAACAGAGCCAAAGTTGTGTGTTTCTAACTGTATAACTTCTAGTTGAAAAAATTCTAACTCACTGGACTCAGACCACACAAAATTGGGTCCCAAGTCTCAGGGAAAGCAGGGTTAGCAACTACTGATAGATAGTTCACCAGAAAGTGCAACAACTCTCCTTAACAATAAAAAAGTCCATGCATTGATGAAACGCCATGCAATGCATAGACTAATAACTCGCTGGTAAAGAAGAGATCATCTGTTTGTAGCTGGCATTTACTTCATCATCCAACTCATTAAAAAAAAAAAAACAACATAAGTAGTTACCCTAAGAAGCTAAGTGGCCCTTAACTTTTAAAGTAACATTCCAAGACCAGGTAATACTCTGGGCAGCAAAGGAGTGAGGAGGCAGAAATGTGTTGCAATGACAATAACAAATGACAGGGACATATTTTGTGGAAATTACTCAGTTAAAAATTGCTTTTGAGGCCCGTTTTAATGATTACCTTTATAAGACTAAATTGTGTGCCAATATTCAGTCACTACTCCAATTACAAGTTGAGAAACTTGTAAGCAATTTTGGGTAGTCACAACTTGCTCAGGGAAAGCAATAAAGTAACATTGCTACAGAACAAAGCACTTTTGTCTTCCGTTGGTGAGGGGGATCACGGGGACCTTCATTAACTCACCAAGCACCCCCTCCCACCCCCACCCCCAGTGTTACCAGTTTGTTAATAGTAACGATTGCACGAATCTTTATGCCTTGCAGACTTCGAGCTTTATCCTGCCACACCGTCGTCCCGGGCGTTAACCCGAGGCTGAAAAAGGTTAAATCCCTGGGCTCCACGGGAAAAACTCAGTTCACCATCAAGGGCTGTGAGGCTGGGCTTGGAAAAGCAGCACCTGTGCCAAGGCAGAGCGAAGCCTGCGTCGCGCTCCCGGCGCCCAGCCCACCAGCCCACAGCACATGCAACGCGGATCCTGCATCCCGGTTGCTTTTCACCCCCAAGACAAAAAGTGGGGGCGGGCAAGATGCGCCACCCGGAGTTTGTCCCAGGTGCTTGGAGTAGGTTCGGGACCCGGCTGGACGCCAGGCAAACCCGAAAAGCCGCGTGCTGGGCCCGGTGGAGGTGCGCCTCGGCCTCCCCAAGCGCGCCCCGGCCGCCCCGGCTCCGGGAACCCTCCCCGCGCCCGGCGCCCGCACTCACCGCTCACGCTCGCCCGCCGCCGAGCCCGGGAGCGGGGGCCCTTGCGGCTGCTGCATGCCCTCGGGGCCGAGCGCAACGAGGCGACCGGGTGCCGGGCTCCGGCCGGGAGCGGGGAGCAGTGAAGGTTTAGACGGGCCGGCCGCGGCGCCCCTCGTCTCCAGCGGCAGCTGCTACACGCCCGGAGCCCGAGGAAAGTTTGGCGGAGCAAGGGGTGGCGCCGAGGGGGCGGAGGGGCCGCGTCCCCGCCCTGCCCCGTCCTGCCCCTGGCGTCCGACTGTTCCCACGAGAGAGCGCCCCCCACCGGCGAGGCACGGATCGGCGCACAGGGGCTCTCCTACAGATGCCCTCCTGCCTGGGACTGGTCCCCAGGAGGGTGGCCGGCCTGGAGGAGTGATGGTGCCCACTAGAAGTCCGCTAGGACCCACAGGGCTTACAGAGCCATACCTCGGAGCCCGGTATTAAAGCGCTGTCCCTCTGTCTCTCCTCGCTCGTCGGGAAGAGATATGTTTGGAGTGGCTCTGGGTAAGTGTAGCCCACACCCACCTTCCCAGGGGAGGCAGGCTCACTGCCAGGCCAAATGCTTGCTCTAAAACTTGAACCTCAAAGCTACCCCAGGGTGCGGGCAGCCCCCAGAGGCCCAGGATGTTCGTGTGCATCTGGCCTGGAGCCTTTCCTAGGCACCTTTTTGTTGAAACAGGAAATTTAAAAAACAAAACAAAACAACTTAAAGTTCTTATAAGAGGGTTCTTAACCTCCTGGGGTAAATAGTCCTGGGTACTTTGTTTTTCAAAGCTGAAATATAAAGCCACCACTGACCCACCTTTGGTAAAGAAAGATGCAAAGTAAAACAATGTCCTCAAGACTTTGTTCTCTCTGCACTCTGCAAAGTAAAACAAAGTCACAGACTTGCTGAAAGTTGGACCTTCCTGGTGACCTCTCCAGAGAGAAATACTGTGAGGTCCTTCCTACTCATGCTTCAGAACCTTGGGAAACACTGACAGCATGTGCCCAGATATCTTCTTGTAGCCCTTGGCCATTCATTCATTCGTTGTTCATTCAACGTTGATATTGGGACTTCCTATATGTCAACTAGGAACCATATCCTAGAAGACAAACTATATGGTAACCTGCCCCCTACCATCAAAGAAATTCTTTCTCTGAAGATAATGTTTTGTTTGTTATGGGATAAACCTCATCCCACAGGGCATGACATCCTCTATACCTCAAATCTTCACAGGGATATGGCTAAATTTTGGTTGACATGTGCAGAGTACTGTTGCTTCACTTGGGTGTTCAGAAAATTCCTGTGTTGCCTTGCAGATGAATGGTATAGGGAGGGCTACAACTTGCAAAGCTAGTGTTAAGAAAGATCCTGTTTACTGGAATAAACAAAAACGTGGCAGATGATATATGAGAACAAGGTCAGGGGAGTGAACAGCTCAACTCCAACAGCACAGAGCTGAAAGGGCAACCACCAGCACCTAGTAAATGCTAATGTGTCGTGTGTTGAGTGAGTAAGCCGTTGTAACCCTAAACTGGCAACTGTAAACACCAGTTAAAGCCTTCTTTTACTGGAAATTTTTTCCAAGTTCCAAACAATTTAATTAGCAAAGGCACCGGGGAAACATAAATTATGTTGTAACTTGGGAACTTCCTGAACTTGAGCATTGGAAAGGAGAACAGGGATTCTGTAAAGCCATATGTGATTACCTTTAATGCATGAGTCCTAAAAAAAAAAAAAAAAAAAAAAAAAAAAAAAAAAAAAAAAGGAGAAGGGATTATGGTTAGCTGTTTTTGCAAAAGGAACCAGACATTCTAGCTAGATGATTTTTTTTTTTTTTTTTTACAAATGTGGGTCAGGTCTGAGGGGAAGGCAAGAAAGTGAGCCAGAAAAGAAATGCAGAGGGAAAGAGGCTGGGAGAACATCCAGCTTGTAGACCTATGGGCAGGAACAGGACAAAAAGGGAACAAGAGGCAAAGGACAAGTAAAAAGAGATGTGTGGCCCCAAATTCTCATTTTTAGAAAGAAGCCAGAACCTTCTTTAAGTCTTTGTAGGGTCTATGATATCTCACTTCTCTACCAAAATGTTTTTATTAGTAAAACTAAAGCTGACGTCAAAAATGACAAACGTCAAGCCTGAGGGTATACTTGGCCTTAAAGATCACAGGCTAGAAAGTCATTCAAAACTTTTTCAACAAACATTTGCTAATCAGCTTCCTATGTTCAGAGTGTTGTGTTTTGTGTTCCTGGAGATACAAAAATGTATAACATTGTTTCTATAAGGGGAAGAGAGGTGCACTCCACAGTGCTTGATGGAAAGGAATTGTGATGGCTGAAGGAGCAATTATTGCCTTGGAGAAACTATGTCCACCAGCGTCTCCTTGGCAGGGAATAAATGCTGCAAAATAAATACATGAACAAATAAAACTAAAAACCCAGCCTGCCCCCTCGTATAGTGAGAAGCAACACCACAAGATTCAGGCAAGACTTCTCCCCCTCGGGTTTTATGGAAAGAGGCCCATGTTCCTCTGCCCCCTACTTGCTTTGGACCTCTGATTGCATGGGCAGGAATTCAGACTGTCCTTCTCAACTTTTTTTTTTTTTTTTTTTTTTTTTTTTTTTACAGTCTGAACTGAATCTCTGTTAAATTTTGCTCATCTGTACTAATTAGCAATGAAGCTGCCGACAGCAGATGAATAATGTGAGAAAGTGAAGGGCAACTATAACGCGAGAGATGTAAGTGGTACCTGAAATAACAGTTAGCTAGAAGGTTCTGAGGAAAGCCTGTGCAAAAGCAAGGTGATTGCCCTGTAGAGTACTCACCAATTGCATGTAACTCCAAGTGGAAAGCAATAAAGAGTCACAGAAATAGTCAACAACTACCGAAAAATTAAAAATCAAACTCATTTAAATTGGGCAAACCATCTCATATGACTTATGTGAATCATTCAAAAATAATCCTTAGATTTCCATCTCATCGCTACTGAGTTCTGCATATTTTTATGCTTCAGAAAAGAGTAACCAATTTTGAAAACAAAAGTCATGATGGGAATCTTGTAGCAAAAATGAAAACATATTATAAAAACATAACAACTAGGGTGCCCCTGGACCCAGATTTCTTTCTTTTCTTTTCTTTTTTTTACTTTCTCTTTATTATTTTTTAATTTACATCCAAGTTAGGTAGCATACAGTGCAACAATGATTCCAGGAGTAGATTCCCTGATGCCCCCTACCCATTTAGCCCATCCCCCCTCCCACACCCTCTCCAGTAACTCTCTGTTTGTTCTCCATATTTAAGAGTCTCTTATGTGTTGTGTCCCCCCTCTCCTGTTTTTGTATTATTTTTGTTTCCCTTCCCTTATGTTCATCTGTTTTGTGTCTTAAAGCCCTCATATGAGTGGTCATATGATATTTGCCTTTCTCTGACTGACTAATTTCGCTTAGCAACTCTGACTAATTTTGCTTAGCATGTGGACCCAGATTTAAACCTGTCATCCAGGCATAATTCATTTGCAAAAGCAGCCTACTTCTGTTGATTAAATTATATGGTGAATTTAATTAATAATTAAAACAATATGGCACTGGTATAAAACTAGAGAGACAAAACATTAGAGAATAGCTATTCCATATAGAGATCATAGTAAGTATAAAAATGTTTATATTTGAAGAAGTTGGCATCCTAAATCAGTAGGAAAGGGAAGGCTTGTTCAGTCAATTGCCCTACTATAATTCATTGACCTTTGGGGAAGAAATAAGGTTAGATGCTTATCAAAGTAATTGTCATATGCATGAAAGAGTTTGTTAAAAAGGAGAAAGAATCATAAAACAATTAGAAGAAAATAAAGATTAATATTTATTTGATTTCAAGTTTATGATGAACTTTTTTTTTTTTTTTTTAAGACAGAGCAGGTGGGGGAGGGGGTAGGGAGAGAGAGAAAGAGAATCTTAAGCAGGCTCCATGCCCAGTGCAGAGGCCAATACCGGGCTTGAACTCACGACCGTGAGAGATCATGGCCTGAGCTGAAATCAAGAGTCAGATGCTTAACCAACTGAGCCACCCGAGTGCCTCTGTGATGCACTTTTTTAAACATAAGAGCAAGGGAAGAAATCACAGAAGAAATTCACTAACTTGACTGCATGCAAATTAAATACCTCCACACATAAGAAAATAGTCCTGTAAATTTAAATTTATAAATCAAACTAAAAACTAGGGGAAAAAACTATTTGCAACATAGGATAGATGAAAGGTTAACACTCTTCCTACATTACTTACTGAGATGGAGAGGCATGTAAAAAACTAAAAGATTAACATCAAAACAAAAATAAGTCAAGTATATGGACACATGGAAAAGAAGAAATACAAATGACCAAAAATATACGAAGATACATTTCAACTGATCTAATAGTAAAACAGGTGTAAATGAAAATGGGATACTACTTGTCACCTATCCAATGGCAAAGGTTTTTGATTATAGAGATTGCCAATATTAACTAAGGTATAAGAGAAGTGGGTAACTTCATGTGGGTTGGTAGCAATACAAATTGGGGAAATTTTTCTGGTAGACAATTTGCAATATAGTATATTCCATTCATTCTCAGAAATACATTTTTTTTTCACATTTTAATATCTCTAAACTGAGATGTGTTTTACAATCACTGTCAGCCAGGCAGCAGTTGTGATTTAGTTGCCATTGGCTGCCTAGATGAACCAAGTTTTGAAGACTGGATGTCAGCTGTTGGAAGAAATCCCAGAGCAAAGACTGGAGCACATTTTAAAATAGGCTGCTTCCAAATGCTTCTGATGCACTCAAGCCAAGGACCACACAGAGTCAAAAAGGGACTCCAAAGAATGAGGAAGTTTAGGAATGAATACCTTGGCCAGGGTTTTTGCTTCTCCTTTCTGGATACACAAGAATAAACATATAAGCTAATTATGTCTTTACGTAAGTCCAGAAAATTCTTTCAATAATTATAAAAATAAAAGGTATAAGTGATAAGAAGGCATTGTGTTTAATTGGAATCATTTTCCTTTTTAGTATCACATAAAATAATGGTGCACATTACAATTTATGGGATTTGGGGTATGATGAATTATGATGTATCAAGAACCCACACCATTTGTTCACACTATTTGACCCAGCATTCATACCTAGAAAGTTATCCCAAAGACACCCTGGAAGCATGCAAAGATTGTAATATAAATACATTTCAGCATTATTTATACACCCGATATATTAAAAGCAACCTAAAAGTCTAACCTAAACGCTCAACAGGAAATTGATCAAATGAATTATCATACACCCGTATGACTGAATGTTATCCAGCCTTAATAATTATGTTCTCAAAGAGTATATAATGACATAGATACTCATCATTTCATATTAAATTTTTTAATGTGCCTATTTTATTTGAGTTTTCTTATTTTTGCTTTACTGAAGCAACATTCGCATAACACGAAATGAACCATTTTAAAGTGAATAAACAACCCAGCGGCATTTAGTACATTCCGTGTTGTGCAACCACCATTTCTGTCTAGTCCCCAAACATGCCTGCCACCCCCAAAAGGAAACCCCATACCCATTACATTTCATATTAAATTTTTATAAAAAGCAGGATACAAAACTATTTAACTAAATCTGTTTTCTTCTTTTGAAAACATGAGTTTGTATGAAAGAAAAACTACCACAAATAAATACCCCTATATGTTAATTATAGATATTATAGGCAGGTGAGATTACATACATTTTTTAATACACTTTCCTGTAGTTTCAAAGTTTTCTGCAATGAACATATATAACATTTGTAACCCAAATTTTCTAAAAATAGCATTTGAAGTGATAAATTCTTCTAGTCATTTGAGGCCCGTGCCTTTTCAACCATGTATAACTATAAAAAAGAAAAGCATACAGTCAAGTTGAGATTTGAGGGTTTGTTCAACTTTATATGATCTAAGAAACCAGAATCTAAGTAGAGAGGATTAGCTTCTTGTTTTACTCATTTTGTGTGGGTTCACTGGAATTTTGATCTCTCATACCTGTTAGCTTGGCTACTGTACTTCTCAAAGGAGAGGTCCCAAGCAAAAGCTAGGAAACTAGCACTGTGAGTCCTTTACAAAAATCCTTTACACGGAGCCTGGACATCCAGGGATGGGAAATGGTCATCTACCACGACCGAGGAAAGCATGCTTTATTCACTCAGGAAAACAACGCCCTAAATCTCTCCTCCGAGCAGGCTTTATTTTAGCAACTGCTTCACTTTCTTTACAATTATGCTGAAATTACTTTTGGAGATAATAACTGAGGTTTTCTTTGACTACCTTTATTGCCCCTCTGATCCCTGAGCATTGTTCCTGAGAGCATTTAATAAAGGAGGACACAAAAACAACAAAACTTTCAGAGAAAAAAACAAAACAAAACCTGAAAGAATAAGAGAAATCCGTTTTCAACCCCTGGGTTCCTAAATAGATTTCCTTAAACTCATAGCAGAAAAAATAAACACGTGATTTGTGATTTGTAAAAGATGTGTTCTCCTGAGTTTCAAAGGGCTGCATGCTGAAAGAAGCTTAACATAAACTCCCCCGCCCCCCACCCAGAAGCAATCAACTAGAAGAAAACAGATGGGAGGACCAGACCATCCTCCCTGAGGACTAGATAAGGTTTCCTGACAGAAGAATTTGAGCTGGAGGAGAAGCAACACTGATAGACCTGGGCAGAGGTTTCTTTCTTTCTTTCTTTCTCTCTCTCTCTCTCTCTTTTTCTTTCTTTCCTTCCTTCCTTCTTCTCTTTCTTCCTTTTACTTTCTTTTAATGTTTATTTTTGAGAGAGAAAGAGAGACACACAGAGCACGAGTAGGGGAGGGGCAGAGAGAGGGAGACACAGAACCCAAACCAGGCTCCAGGCTCTGAGCTGTCAGCACACAGCCCAACTTGGGGCTCAAACTCACTAACCTAGAGATCATGACCTGAGCCGAAGTCGGAGGCTTAACCGACTGAGCCACCCAGGCACCCCTGGGCAGAGGTTTCTGACCCCTCACCACTCCTCAGACTAAGCTGTTATAGAAAAATAGATCCTCCCTTGAGTTAGCAACCCAGGAATAATGTGGTAGATTGTATTAATTAAAAATACAAGCTGCCCCTCCCTGGGGGAGAAATAAACCTCTCTGCTTATCCATTTGACTTGCTTTGGCCGATAGTGTGAGCTGTGCTAGCCAACACAAAGTTCTCTGTTCTCTTTTCCTCTGCCCTGATAGCAGCAGTGTCCCAGAGAGAGGTGGCCCCATCAGCCTGGACCCAGGAGGGCAGAGGGCATAAGGCAGCGCCATGGCTGACCTGAGAATGACATACAAGTGAGACATAAACCTTTGTCCTTCTAAGCCACTGAGAGTTGGGGAGCATTTGTCATCACAGCATCACCTAGCCTATCCTGACTAACGCACACAGAGAGTACTGTGCCCTGCTGTCCATGGGAGACTTGAATGGGAACCGTTCATGCTTACGTGCCCTGTGCTCCAGCAACACTGTTCCCATAGTGGTAAGAGTGGCACAGCTAAACACAGGAGGAACCGAATCCACTCTCTGAGTTTTCCGCGGGCCCCAGAGTGATGCAGAACACCACCGCTACAGTCAGTTCCTCGCAGAAAAGTACCGAAAGGGAAATATTGGCCGCAGATGCAGCAGGGACAGAGATCAGCATGGTTATGAGGGGGGATCACTTCTCAAAAGGATGTCGTGAACCGGGTATTCAGTACCCACCCACTCCACCGCAACACCTGACCATTACAAAGTCCGTTCAGATCTTAGATCCCGCAACAGGGAAAAAAAAATGGGAGGGACAGAAGCCCAAGTATAAACTTCAAATGACCAAGACCGCTGCATTTGCCCGAGTTTACCTGAAAAGTAACAGGATTAAATTCTCTGTCAGAGATAGAAATAGTAGGTTCAAGATAGAATTGAGATCCGCTTTTAGAAAAATACCTGTATGGGGGCGCCGGGGTGGCTCGGTTGGTTAAGCGTCCGACTTCGGCTCAGGTCATGATCTCACGGTTCGTGGGTTCGGTCCCCTCATCGGGCTCTGTGCTGACAGCTCGGGGCCTGGACCCTGCTTCTGATTCTGTGTCTCCCTCCCCTCAGCTCCTCTCCTGCTCACACTCCGTCTCTCTCTCAAAAATAAAGAAAGATTAAAAAAAAAATTAAAAAAGAAAAGTACCTATATGTTTTTTCAGAAGTTCACGGCCTGAGAAATGTGTACACACTCCACCAGGATATTTTAAGAGAGTGTCATGGAGGTTGCAAATATTCAACAATGTAGGGTGCTGAGGGGATGCTCAATGCTGAAGCCATGCGTGGACGATAATAACCCCTTCTATGGTAGGCTAGCTTCTCCCAAACCTAGTGCTCAAGCTATGACTTGCCAGAGGCAGGCACCAAGAACCTGCTATTAGCAACACTTTCAGCTGCACAAATATTTATTCTGGTAAACCTGATAAAGAGAAAGGAAATAGTTGCAAATGAATCTTGTTAGAATTTTCTGCATTCTATGCAGTAAACTTTTTTCCTTGTTGTGCAAAAGAAAGCTGTAATATGACACTGATGTTCTCATCTCTGGGATTGATTTTTTCAATTGGATTTGATAGATAATGCCCAGATTAATATTTAATGTTTTTGTATAATTTGAAAAATAACAGTAGACTAAGACACAAGTGCACTTTAGAAACAATCTGAACTGTCAAACTTTGGTCCACTTAAAACAGAGGATTGATTCATTTAAAAAAATTTTTTAATGTTTATTTATTTTTGAGACAGAGAGAGACAGAGCATGAACGGGGGAGGGGCAGAGAGAGAGAGGGAGACACAGAATCGGAAACAGGCTCCAGGCTCCGAGCCATCAGCCCAGAGCCCAATGTGGGGCTCGAACTCACGGACTGCGAGATCGTGACCTGAGCTGAAGTCTGACGCTTAACTGACTGAGCCACCCAGGCGCCCCTGGATTGATTCATTTAAAATGGAAGATCAAGAACTAAGAAGTTTTGTCTTCTTTTTAATATGATAAAGTTTGAAATGAGAAATATTTAAAATACAAAATAGAGTATAAAATAAAATAGGATTTTGTAATTTTATGGAAGCATATTATAATAATTGTATCAAGTGATGTTATGCTTGGCTTTTCAATTATTAATAAATATTTTACTTACAAACAAGAAAATGTCATGGTAAGTTATTTTGCTATCATAGATGATTTTCTAAGAGTCTCAAATCTTATTTTTTTTATTACCAGGATATGATTTATTTTCATTATATTGTATTGTGGTAGGAATGGATGTAGTGGAAGCAAATAACAATGAGAGGAAGGTATGAATATTAGTAAGGAGAATAATGACCCATGTGTGTAGGAATAAACATCAAGTACAAAGTTGTGAAAACCAAAACGATAAAAATAAGACATGTTATAGGACTTTATCATAGAAGATTGTATTAATCAAAGCATCTATAACTTCTAAGATTTGCTGTCAAATTCAAAAATTTTAGTATGCTCCACACCATATTTACTAGCTACACAGTCTTGGCCAGTTTCACTCAGTCTCTACAGCTATAAATGGAACAAAGGTACCTACCTCCAAAGGCAGTGAGAATTAAAGAGGCAGTATACTGTAGTAATTAAAAAAAAATTTTTTTTAACATTTATTCATTTTGACAGAGAGAAACAGAGCACAAGTGGGTAAGGGGCAGAGAGAGAGGGAGACACAGAATCCGAAGCAGGCTCCAGGCTCTGAGCTGTCAGCACAGAGCCTGACGTGGGCTTGTACTCACAAACCATGTGTGAGATCATGACCTGAGTCAAAGTCGGTCGCCCAACCAACTGAGCCACCCAGGCACCCCTGTAGTAATTTTTTAAGATGAGCTTATTATTAGAAAAAAAACAGGGTTATTTCATGATAATAAAAGAGTCAACACATCCCATAACAGACCTTTAAAATATATGAAATAAGGGGCGCCTGGGTGGCACAGTCAGTTAAGCGTCCGACTTCAGCTCAGGTCATGATTTCACAGCTCGTGAATTCGAGCCCTGCGTCAGGCTCTGCGCTGACAGCTCGGAGCCTGGAGCCTGCTTCTGATTCTGTGTCTCCCTCTCTCTGCCCCTAACCCACTCGCATTCTCTCTCAAAAATAAACAAACATTAGAAAAAAAAATGGGGGAACTACTAGAACAGATACTTCACAGAAGAATATAAATGAATGGCTAATAAAGCACATGAAAAGATAATCAAAAGTCATCAGTAAAACACAGATTAAAACTGCCGTGAGATACCACTGCATACACACACAACAATGACTAACGTAAAAAGACTAAAAATGCCAAATAGGGGTACAAAGTCCTGTATATTGCCAATAGGAGTTTAAAATAGTCTGACCATTTTGAAAATGTAATTGTCTGTTTCTTATATGTTTAAACATACACCTGCTCTGTGACTCAGCAATTCCAATTGTAGTTATTTACTCCAGAGAAATAAGAACACATGTCCACAAAAAGACTTCTATCGTAGTATTCAGAGAAGCTTTATTTGTAATAGCCAAAAACTAGAAATAACACAAATGTCTATCAACAGATGAGTGACTATATTTTTGTATAAATACACAATGGAATACTACTTGGTACAGTAAAAAAAAAAAAAAAAAGAACTATTGATATACAACTATTGATAACAACTGAGATGAATATCAAAAGCGTTAGGTTGAGGGGCGCCTGGGTGGCTCAGTCGGTTAAGCGTCTGACTTCGGCTCAGGTCATGATCTCGCGGTCCATGGGTTCGAGCCCCACGTCGGGCTCTGTGCTGACGGCTTGGAGCCTGGAGCCTGCTTCAGAGTCTGTGTCTCCCTCTCTCTCTAACCCTCCCCCGTTCATGCTCTGTCTCTCTCTGTCTCAAAAATAAATAAACATTAGAAAAATTTAAAAAAAAAAGCGTTAGGTTGAATGAAGGTTCTAGACGAGGTATGCGATTCTAATTACATGAAGTTCTAAAAAGTACAAAACGAAGGTATAGTGACAGAAATCAGAGTGTCAGGATTCATTGGAAAAGAACCCAAGAGAACTTCTGGGGGTAAAATGTTCTATATCTTCATTTCTCAGAACTCATTGATCTTCACACTGAAAGTCTGTATTAGTTATGACTCTCTCTACATTTGGATATATTCTCAAGTTTCCATAACAATTTTTAAGTTGATAAAAAATAAAATGATTCTAATAAGGTGCTTTAATGGTTTCCTCTCATTTTCACATTTAACTAAAGTCCCAAATGCCCAGAACAAAATAGACCAGGACCTTGTATTTCACGATGACCCTGCTAGAGCACAATTGCACAACATATAATAAGTGACTGTGAAATTGTTCCTCCCTACACAGGCAGTCTGTCCCCTCCAGACTACAGAAGGATGATAGTGAAAGAGGTCAAGCAAGGGGATTTCTTTGGAAAATGTTACTGAGATACTGAGATGTTTTATCTCCCTCGACTCCAGATAAAGGACAAAAGTGCTTCCGCGTCAACTCAAGCCAATGAGAACACCATTCAGTGAACTTGACGTATAAGCCTAGGACCTCAAACCGTGGTCCACAGATCAGCAGCATGGACATCACCTGGGAGCACGAGAGAAATGCAGAATCTCAACCCCAACCCCAGACTCACTGAACCAGAACCTGCATTTTAATAGTATTCCCCAGGTGACTGGTATGTGCATTAAAGGTTGAGGGACACTATCCTAGAATTTTGGTGGGCATAAGGACTGGAATGAGGAGCTGTGCCCAAGTCACCCTGTGGGCAGTGAAGAGAAGGGAAGAGGGTCTGGGAGCACATTGCACTTTCACCCATGGCAGCCCAGAGCTGTTAGTATTTCCATGACCAAACAAGATCCACACAATGTGCTGTCAGCCTGAGGTTAGTCTGAAGGGGATTTGGCTGCAGAGGCCTCCTTGAGAGCAAAGTAGTCCATGGGAGCTCACTATGAGCTTTGCCCACTCACGGAAACTGCAGCTATACTTTCCTAAAGGTTTTCGGGGGGCAGGAGCTTTGGGGAAGTGAGTAATCACTGAGAAACCCAGGACCCAGGAAAGTGTCCTGTGAGAGAAAGAGACCTGTGCTATTCAGAGTCCCAAAGCCAGACAAGATAGCAAGAGCCATATAAGAATGTCCCCTTACTGCTATTCCTTCTAGACTAGATCCTGAGAGGTTAGAAACTAAGACAATGGAGTAAAGGGGCACAGACAGAAAAAAGAAAAGCAAAGACAACCAAGTTTCCCTCTCCTACCTCGGGTTTCCCAGCTGGAAAAACTCAAGCCTTAGAAGGAGAGAAATTTTCAGTTTAAATGAAATTCAGAAATGTAATTATTATACCAGGTAGGGCATCACAGTTACTGAAACAAGATTGTTCTTTCTAAAAGTAATCACAAGATGCCTAATTATCTTAGAATAACTAGGACATTTATGATACTTGCCTAAGATTTCACCCAAAAGGTAAGAAAAAGGCCAGATTACATATCGGGTTTAAATGGGCAATTGGGAAAAGATTAAATTTATATTCTGTCCACATCTTACTGAGTCTAGCTCATGCAAGAAACTGAAAATATAGTAGGTACTTTAGGGGTGCCTGGGTGGCTCAGTCGGTTAAGCATCCGACCTCGGCTCAGGTCATGATCTCGCGGTCCGTGAGTTCGAGCCCCACGTCGGGCTCCATGATGACAGCTTGGAGCCTGGAGCCTGCTTCAGATTCTGTGTCTCCCTCTCTCTGACCCTCCCCCATACACTCTCTCTCTCTGTCTCAAAAATAAATAAACATTAAAAAAAATTTTTTTTAATGAAAAAAGTTGGAGGTACCTGGGTGGCTGAGTTGGTTGAGCATCCAACTCTTGATTTTGGCTCAGGTCAAGATCACATGGTTTGTGGGATCGAGCCCCAAATCAGGCTCTGCGCTGACAGCACAAAACATGTTTGGGATTCTCTGTCTCCCTCTCTCTCAGCCCCTCCCCCACTAAAAATAAACATTTTTTTAAAAAAGAAAATAAGTTGATATAAAAAGAAAACCAAAAGAAACTAGAAATGAAAAACTGAGTCATTGTAATAAAAAAACCTCAATGAACCAATAAACAAAAACTTAAAACCAGCTAAAGAGAGAATTAATGAACTGAAAGATATATCTAAAGAAATTCATTAGACTGTAGCACAAAGAGAAAAGGGGATTGAAAATATGAGAGATTCAGAGATGAAGGAATGAGATGAATGAGAAGATTCAACATGCTTCTTTCTTTTTTTTTTAAGATTCTATTTTTTTAAAGCAATCTCTACATTCCACATGAAGCTTGAACTTACAACTCTGAGATAAAGAATTAAATGTTCCACCAACTGATTCAGCCAGGCGCCCCTCAACATATTTCCAATCAGAGTTTCAGAAAGCAAGACAAGAGGGAATGAGCAGAAGGAAATCATATTTTAAAAAAATTTTTTAATGTTTATTTATTTTTGAGACAGAGACAGAGCGTGAACAGGGGAGGGGCAGAGAGAGAGGGAGACACAGAATCTGAAACAGGCTCCAGGCTCTGAGCTGTCAGCACAGAGCCCGACGCGGGGCTCGAACTCACGGACTGCGAGATCATGACCTGAGCCGAAGTCGGCCGCTTAACCCACTGAGCCACCCAGGCGCCCCAGAAATCATATTTTTAAAAAACTAATGACTAATTTTCAGAATTGAAAAAGACACGAATTTTTTTTTTAATTTTTTTAAATCTTTATTTATTTTTGAGAGAGAGATAGTGAGCAGGGAAGGAGCAGAGAGAGGGAGACACAGAATCTGAAGAGGCTCCAGGCCCCGAGCTGTCAGCACAGAGCCCAATGTGGGGCTCGAACTCACAAACTGTGAGATCATGACCTGAGCTGAAGTTGGACGCTCAACCAACTGAGCCACCCAGGTGCCCCAAGACATGAATTTTCTGATTCAAGAACCACAACTGCTTCAAACAATTAAAATCTGAAATACACACACAGTGAAGTATTAAAGACAAATAAATCTTAAAAGCAGTCCATGAGAAAATACAGACTACTTAGGCTTATAATACTTCTCCCAACAACAATAAAGACCAGGAGAACATGGAACTCCATTACCAAAGTGTTGAGGGAAAAGAGGGGCAACCTAGGATTTAATTTCCAGGTAAAGAATGGTTGAAAACTAAGGGTGAAGTAAAGAGATTTTTCAGATGAAGACCAAGACTCATTAAAAGAACGACTAAAGAAAGAAGGAAATTGAACCCAGAAAGAAGTGGTCTGCAAAAAGCATTTTTACTAAGGTAAGTGGTAAAAACATGAGTAAATCTGAGGAAACATTGTCTGTACCAGATACGAAGCAAAAATAACAACGAGGGAAGAAGGTTGGAAAAAGGAACTAAAATACTAGACAAGAAAAACAGGTAAGACAGAGAGTGTCTAGGGAGTGAAAGTGATCCAGAGGAAAAGAGCAAAGAGTAGCTGAGATATTTTGATTAACTTTATATTTTTCTAAGTCAGGTGAAGAGTTGAAAAGTTAAGAGCACAGGGGCACCTGGGTGGCTCAGTTGGTTAAGCTTTGGCTTACCTTTGGCTTCAGTTCCTGGGTTCGAGCCCCACATCAGGTTCTGTGTTGACAGCTCAGAGTCTGGAGCCTGCTTTAGATTCTGTGTCTCCCTCTCTCTCTGCCCCTCTCCCACTTATACTGTCTCTCTCAAAAATAAATAAACATTAAAAAATTTTTTTAAAAAAAAAAGAAAAGTTAAGAGCATATACGAAAAGAAAAGAAGTAAAAGTGAATCATGAAAAATTCCACTAATCCAACAGAAGGACAGAGGCAGGGGAGAAACAAGAAAAAAAAAAGTAAGATTTATGGAAAACAAAAATTAGGATTATAGAAATAAGTCCAAATATATGCATCATTAAAACAATGTAAGTAAAACAATTCCATTAATATAGATTGTAATGGACCCAACAAATCTAGCTATATGCTGTGTGAATGAGATATATTTAAATTATAATGAGAGGAAATACAGAGTAACTAACCAAATACTAACCAAAAAAAAAAAAAAAAAAAAAGCCTGTGTAACTATTAATATCAAACAAAAGAGACCATAAGGCAAAAAGTGGTATTTGGGATAAAGAGAATCACCACATATATAAAGGAAATAATTTTCCAAGGAGTTATTTTGCTAAAAAGCAAAGTTTTTCCAATAAAACTGTGTTCTCACCACTTCCATTGCAATCTTTACAGAAGTACTCCTACTGGGAAAAAATAATAACACCTTCTATCCCACCTCACAAATAAATTAGATGTAAGTGACTAAATTTTGTTCTTTTCTCTCTCCTTTTTAATTAACCCCATGGCAATCTAAAAGGTTTAAAGTCACTTAAATTTTTCAGCAATGTCAAAGGAAAAGGATTCACGTTGAGCGCTCATGTTATTGTGTTTATTAAATCCTTATTGCAAAGAGCAGCAAAAGGAATTATAGATTTAAGTGAGGGCTGGAAACACTGCAGGATGGAAACACTGACTCCAGTGTATTAGCAACTATATTAAATATTAAATATTATAAAAGAAATGAACACTTTCAGGCAGAACAGTAGGCAGTTTCAAAAACTAAGTTCCTCTTATGCCGGGTTTCAGATACATGTCTCCTAATGCATGGGCATTTCAATTAATTTTCTTTATTTAGTTTTTCTGTTTGTGAAAGAATATAATTTCCCCCTCTATAAAAAAAAAAGGGATAATAAAACTTGCTCTACCTAGTGCAGGGTTATTGTGAGGATAAAACTACACAATATATGGGAAAGCCTTTTGCAAACCTTTCAGTATTATGTAAATGTAGAACATCACTATGAATCCATGGTCCTATGATGAATTGTTAGTATTAAAATGCCTTACCCACCATTTCCCGAACATGCCTGTAAAATCTCAATTTTCTGTTACTGTGCTTTAAGAGTAAAACCTACTTTCATTTATATATTTACACTAATATTAGCAAATCATGGCCCAGTAAACCAGATTTCAGTGTTTACCTTTCTCTCACTGGACACATACACACAACTATGGCTACATGTGTACCCAAAGACAAGGAAAACTCGCTTCAGTATTTAGTGTGAGGACATGCTTTTTTTAAATAATGGGTTCTGTAGTTCATGTAAGCATGACTAGAATATCTTGCTATGCCTTCTTACAGTGGGATCCATTACTGTTATGCAGGTAATGCTGAATTCTAGAGGTAGATAACAGGATTCTGGCAAGAAAAACAATGCAGTCAAAATTGTAGTGAAGAGGGGAAGAGGCCGGATAGGCAGTGGATATGCTATAGCGATGTTCCCTCCAGAAAGCCGTGGCCTTCTCCTTCTGTAGAATCCATGGATCCACACACAGCCATGGGCAGAAAGTGTAAATGCTGTTGGAGGTAGACAGACCCGTCAGCAATCTGGGTGAAGAAAGCTGAGTTACTGTCAGAAATCTGGGCGAAGAAAGCTGAGTTATATCATCTCTCCAAGCCTCTATTTTCACCTATATATTAAAAAATAAATAAATAGGGGCAAGGAAGTCTACTAAACAGGTCCTCAGTCTACAGCCCGGTCTGTGTGCTCTTGCATTGCAGGGGATCAGGGTCTCTACGTAGGCTACCTCCAAGACCTCTGCACTCACACTTGGTCTTAACTACTTGAGCTCAGCCCACAGTTTCTTATCCCTCTGTGGAGTGTCAATCAACTTAGAAGCGATGAGACAACTCTACGGTCTTTGTAAGCGTCCCTTTTGCCATGTCTTCTAATTGCTGGAATCCTCCTGGATCATTGCAGCTGCAAAGGCAGTCCCCACCACCAGGACACTTTTCCAGGTCACCACCAGGGAGATCCTTGGCAACTGGGCCACTGCCTTGTACTGGGGACTCTTCATGCCCCACCTACCACTCAGGACAGCATGCTCTTCACCCACCAGGGATGAGTAAACCAGGCCCAAATCTCCCACCTTACCACCTATTTTTCAACCATCTTTTCCGGTACTACTTTGTGTTACTTCAGACCCTCCAAGAGGCAGATTGCCAAGATGGGACTAGAAATGCAAGAGAATTTGTGGGGTGGCTCCCCTGAGGGAAAATGGGGAGCAAGCTGGAGGAGGCCAGGAGGGCTGTCGGGCTGCAGTGTGGGTCTGACCCCACGAAGGAGGGAGGAAAAGGGGGAGTGTTGGGTAGGAGAGTCTTAGATACAGTCCAGGTCTGAGAGGGATTCAGTGAACCTGATAGGAAGTCCAGCACAGGGTCTCCTGCGTGGCAGAAACGAGCCAGCTTTAGGACCACTGTTGCATCCCCTCACTGGCCCTGCGCAGTCGGTGGAAAACACGTCTCCAGGCAGGCGCAGGCAGATTCTGGGCGGAGGGCAGCTGAGGCAGCCGCCAGCAGGCTCCTCAGAGCAGGAGAGTGAGACCATGCATTTTTGTGGCCACCACAGTGATGGAAAGACCTGACAACATCTCACTGGGCAATCAGTAAATATCACCCCTTGAGGGACAGACCAATAATATCTGCCTCTGGATATGATAGCCTGAGGAGGACACTTCAATGTTTCTGTGGTATGTCCACCAAAAATGCATAGCCTGATTTCTAATCATGAGAAAGCATCAACAAATCCATATTAAGGGGCTACATGTAAATAGTGACCAGTCGTTTTCAAAAATCTCAGTGCCACGAAAGACAAAAGCTGAGGAGGTTTTCCAGATGAAAGAAAACTAAAGGAGCTATGACAGCTAAACTCAGTAGTGACCCTGGATTGGATCCTGTAACAGAGGGAAAAGAATGCCCGCAACATTATTGGGACAACGGATGCAATTGAACTATGCACTGTAAGATTTGATAAAAGCGTTGTATCAATGTTAAAATGTTAAATTTCCTGTATTTGATCATTGTGCTGTGATTATATAAGAGGCTATGCTTGATAGGAAAAATATACTCGTGTAGTAAGGCAAAGGGGCATAGTATATGCAACCTTCTCTCAAATGGCTCAGAAAAATAAATTAGGTCAGTTAGAGATAAAGAGAATATGAAGGACATTTTCTGAAAGGTACATGAATTGAGTTGCAGGTACAACTGCCAAATTCGTCAATGGTCAAATACTGAACTGAGACATGAAAAGTACATGAGAGATATTAAAACACGTTGTTAACAGCGGCTGTTCTGGCTTCTGGCCAGCAAGATGACGGAGGTGCTGAGTCGAAGTTTTATGGGGTGGCTATCATATTTCAATCACAGCTATGGGGATTCATTATGGCACTTGCCAGAAACTCCACCCCATTATATGCAATTATCTGCTTTATTTTCATTTTCTTTCTTTCTTTCTTTCTTTCTTTCTTTCTTTCTTTCTTTCTTTCTTTTTTCTCTTCTTTCTTTCTTTCTTTCTTTCCTTTTTTCTTTCCTGTTTCTTTCCTCTTTCTTTCTTTCTTTCTTTCTTTCTTTCAAGGAGACCGTTAGATAAGATTCTAATTGTGGGCATATTGACTTCGATCCATTAGTCAGTATTAGCATGCTGGCTTATGTAGAGGGAGTGGGAGCAAGGGGATGGTCAGTCTGCCAGCACACATTTTAAGCTCTATCAACTGAAAGACAGACAGTAGTTCAAGAAGGACATACCCAGACATTTGAGACATCTCTATCAAGCTTTGGTTTTCATAATTCTTACACACACACACACACACACACACACGGCTTAAAATCTTAAGTTTTACCTCCATTCACCAATGCATCCAGTTTATCTTTTTCAAAGCTTCCTTACATCCATTATCTCCTAGACATTACATCAACCTTATGAACTATTCAGCTCTAAAGATGGGCTGCCTGGGTCTGTGTCCCAGTTCTGGTGTTTACTGTTATGTGACCTTGGACAAGTTATTTAACCTCTCTGTATTCTCAATTTTATTATCCCTGTGTTACAGATAAGGGTTCTGAGGCTTGGAACAGCTTAACAAATTGTCTAAATCACTTGGCAATTTAGTATTAGAGCTGGGAATTTCTATGGAGCTTTCAACTCCCCCTACAAAGATATAAGATTATTTTCCATTAGCACCAGCATTGTGTGAATTCAAGGAATGCTGCTTAACAAGGTGTTGTTTAAAAATAAAAGCCACATTTCTCATTAAGCAGGTTAAACTTAATTTTCTGCCATTACATTCTATTCAGCAAGCATTATTTAGAAGGCAGGCAGCAGGAAGGGAGGATGGGAGAGGACTGTGGGGTCAGAAGCTCCAGATTTGAAGCCATGCTCTGCCCCCTACTCTGCGTTCAGTTTTCTCTTTGGTTTAATGGAAATTCAGATACGTAAGTTGTTAAGTTGGCTGGAATGAGTAGTGATACTACATGTACATAGTAGGCATTCAACCAAATACAGCTTTTAAAGTACATACTATTTTTTGAGTGCTTGCTACTCACCAGGAACCCTGCTGTGCACATGAAACACAGAGACACAGAAAATTTTGTGCCTTTGGGGGCTCACTCTCCAGGAATTTGTAATGGCTCCTCACACAGCAAGGACACTAAGCCAGTTGTATAGACTGCAATTCTTTCCTTCTGAGTATGCTTTTAAGATTTTGTTTACATCCTTAATTCTCTGAAAATTTTCATTTTCACGCAGTAAATTCATCTGGTTTTTCTTTTATGATTTACTGATAGCTTTAAACTCAGAAAGCCCTTCTCTGCTTCTTATATCAGATCAATATTCGTCTATATTTTTTTCTAGTTCTTTTACAGGCTTAGTTTTTCACATTTAAATCTTTAATCCATTTGGTATTTACTTGGCTATATGGTTGTAAGGTGCTGAATAATCATCTTTTTAAGACACATTCCTGATAATACTGGTTGATAATATTAGCTTATTTGGTTTGTGCCCATTTCTGTCTCAATAACTTACCCTCTGAGCTGCCTGCTGTGAACGTGAATTGCCACTCTTTGAAAAGGCCAGTGGGGAAGAAATGTTATTTCGTTCAGTTTTATCCCATTTGGTCGCTTCAAATTTAAGTCAGAACAATAAATGCCAATTCTTTTGTTTCAATCCTATAAATGAGGAGGCTTAAACAGAGTATTTTGTAGAAGGGTTAAAGGTCAGGGCCCCCGTAAGCCTAGAAAGTATGAGAGAGGTGACGTCATGTCAGTATCATACTAGCCACGGCCACTCACACCCAAGCTCCCCTCATCTGCCTGTCATCCCTTTCCCTTATGTTCATCTTTTCCAGGTGGACTATGGAACCATTTATGCCAGGGAAATAAAATTCTAGTAGAAGAATCATCACCGACCCACTCACCCCTTCCTCCGTCTGTTCCAGGAACAAGACCTGCTCAAGAAAGGACATGGGAAGCAATCTCCACATCAGTCTGGCTGGCAGCTCCAGTGCACCTTCCCCAGAGATCAGACTTGGGTTGGGTGGCCTCACTGTCCAAGAATGTGGGCGTGGCAGTTTCCCCACAGAGCGCCCTGCTGGTCGCCCAGGGTCACGGTGCTGGTGTGTATTAAGACCATGGTTTGGCCTCTGAGCATATAGTCTGTGCCAGCTGCCCACTGTACCCCTTTGGGCATAGATCCATGGTCAGCCTGCCAATCTTTGAGAGTTCTCCCTCACCACCGATGCCCAGCTGGTCTCCTCTGACTGTGTTGGGAGGTGAGAAGACTCCTAATGGGGTTTCCTACCACCCTGCTGCCTCACATATTCCACATAGTAAGGAAGTGTTACGAGTTTACCATCTGCAATAGTCACAGAGTTGGTTTACTGGAGTCAGAGCTTGCAAGGAGGTATCACTGGGGTTGGTCTTGGCATAAACCACTGACCTTCTCTGCAGGGCTCTGGAAGGAAACAGGCAGATCAGCCCCATGTGCACTCAGGCATTTATAGAACTCCATGCTTTCTTCATTTATGAGGTATGGGCCATGCCACCTTACCTGCCCTGTCCCCCCCAACCCCCAGTCTCATTCTACCCTGACCCAGGAACATTCCTCTAATATGACCACATTTCACTACCACCCCCCAAATCAAGGCAGTGGGGGTAGGCACAACACAGTCCTCTCTGAGCCTCTTAATCAGTTTACCTCCCCACCCCCGAACCCTTGACGTCCCCACACACTGCCCCTGCCTAAGAGAGTCATAAAGTCAAAGCACTTTCTAGCACTTACCTATAAGACCGTCAATTTCAGGTAGCCACACTTAGTTCTGAAACTTAGTGATCCCACACCCAAATCTTGATGGTGGTCATGGGTAGCGGGTAAGGAGGATGGATTCTTCATAAAGTCTCTGTGCAATCTGTAAGCTTCAGACTACAGATGTCAGTCTGGCTTTGTTAGTGGTTACACCCACACATCTTGCCACCTTTATAGACACAAACCATGGCCAGCCTTAAGGTCACAGTACTTCAGTGTGTGTGTGTGTGTGTGTGTGTGTGTGTGTGTAGGGTAGGTGGAGCTGGATGATGCAGAAACAGAAAGTCTTGGATACGCTTCTTTTAAATATGTGGAAGGAGAAATGCCCATGTGATAGAAATATGCATTAAAGCCATTCAGCCTAATAAATGTATTTCTCTGTAATAGGAGTTATGAAAAGAGACCTTCCCCCCTAAATGCATAGTCCAAAAGCATGAACTCACAAGAAAATGACAGGGTATTTAGCAGAAATGTCTTTTGAGAAAGAAAGAAAAAAAAATACACACACACACACACAGATAGATAAAACACATACGTGAGATCTGGTATATTCCTTAGCGACAGTTTTCACACAAATTCCTCTTTGTGTTTAATTACAGGGAAATGACATCACTGTTTTGTTGTTTTTATCTGGATGATTGCAGCAGTTTTGTAACTAATTTCCCTACTTATCTCACCCAACTCTAATCTATCCTTCGCAGTTCTGCCTTTTCTGGTCTTGTAGCTCCCCATGGTGCTCACAGTCCCTGTGGCCTTGCCTGTCACTTCTCGGTCTTGTCTTCTATTAATTTCCTCAGTACATGACCTACATTTTAACCACCCCAAAACATTTTTCTTAACTGGCTTGCTTCTCCCTCAGATGTCCATGCTTTTGTTCTATCATTGCTTTTATCCAGAAAGCCCTACCCCAATCCCACTCCCACCTTGGCCATCTGGTCAAGCACAATGTATTATTCAAGTCTCAGTTAACATCATCTAGTTCTCTTTAAGAGGCCTTAATTTATACTTCAGACAGGCAAGAACTTACTGCTATTCTGCTCTTATATAGCACTTGGGGTGCCCTTGTGCTATCCTTGCTTTGTATGTTATTGTCTCTCCCACTAGACACCAAACCTCTTGGGGCCAGAGACCATGGCATTCATTCCTTGCATCCTTAGTACCTAGCACAGTATTGGAAATCAACAAATATATGTGGAATTAATGGTCTTTAACAGCATCACCCTTTTCCATCTGCACATCATGTCATTATCTCCTTTCCCCAAATTAGCAGTGCTTATCACGTCCCTTGCTTAACTTGTCATCTAAGAAACTTTCATGCTTATTAGCCAAGTCTACCTCTCAAACCCCCCAGCTGGAGAAAATTAAATATCGATAACAGCTCCCTGATTTGCCCCCAAAGGCAACCAAGAGCTAAGACCCAACTCACTGTCTTGCTATCATAGACAACACATGCAGGATGGCACAAACACAGGGTGCTAGGTCCAAATGGCATTATTAATACTCTCTCCTCTGGTAGACCCAGCATGGCAGGCTCACAAGTGAGGATGTAAATTCACTTTGTCAAAGCAAACATTCCTCTTGGGGGACATCCGCTCAACCTCGAGGAGAGAATAATGACCACAGCCCACAGGCAGCGGGGGATGAGTAATTTACTGCCGCTAGGCAATTAGTGTTGCTAGAAAAAAAATTGCTTTCATTTAAAATTCTCTTTAAACCATATGTATCATGGCTCATGGGATAATTTATGTATCATTAGAAACTAAGAAACATACATCACCCTAATAAATTGTCTCTCCCATTCACCACAGCCAATAGCTCCCAGGGGTCTTTAAGAAGTCAGAGTTTTGCTGTCCTTGTTATACAAGATGGTGTGGAAATGTTGTATGTGACTAATTTAGCTTCTCATTCACTCCCTGGTTCTCTGGCAGAGACAGATGGCAAGAGAGACATTTGCCACCATTTTTACCCACTGGTTTGCAGCAGCATTTGCTGTAAATGAGCCCATGATAGAACAGCCATAAGTTGTATTGTTTTCCCTAACAACTTGAATGTCCATTTTGAGATTTGGTCGATCTTGATGTCTTCCCAGTGCTAATATGTTATTTTCTCCAACACACAGCATGTTTAACAATCCTACAGCTTCTCATTCAAAGACAGGCCCTTCATTCTAACAGCAAATGGCTGCGAAGAGCTCGGAGAGAGCATCTGATTGCTTAGTATGTGGAGCAGGTCCCACGGGACTTGGCTGGGCAAGGTCACAGGACATATGGTAACTGGGCAAACATAACTTGAGTTTAGAGGATGAACTACCCTGACTCTGTCAATGGAAAAACATGAAATGGAGAGAAGAAAATGAGGCATGGGGAGAAAGGTGAGCAGCCCAGCATCCAACCCACCAATGCAACATGGAAACAACCTTGACCAACATCACCAACTACAGAAGTTTAATCTCCATCTTTGTGAGATAAGCAGTAGGCCAGAGCCACTCAGTCAGTTAAACATCTGACTCTTGGTTTTGGCTCAGGTCATGATCTCACGGTTTGTGAGATCAAGCCCCATGCAGAGCTCTGTGCTGGTGATTCAGCGCCTGTTTGGGATTCTGTCTTTCCCTCTCCACCTCTCCCCTGCTCGTGTGTGCTCTTGCACATGCTCTCTCTCTCAAAATGCATAAACTCAAAAAAAAAAAATCACCACTCTAGGAATGCCTGGCTGTCTCCGTCATTAGAGTATCCAACTCTTGATCTCAGGGTTGTGAGTTCAAGATCCATGTTGGGTATGGAGCCTACTTAAAAAAAAAAAAAAAAAGCTACTTTAGAGACTTCTGGGGAAGATGGTCGAGTGGAGGACCCTAAGCTCACCTCATCCCACAAATACAACTAGATTATCACTCACATCAGTGTAAAAGCCACTCCAACTCCGGTTCACTCTTTCCTTTTGTTAAATTTCAATTGTTTCATAAACTAAGTATGACACTGGGCTCCTAGCCTTTGTCTAAAAGGCCATGCTTTAATCACTGAGATCATCAATGAGTTACATTGTACTACCATGAGAATTTACTACATGACTTGGTGGGGGGGGGGCTGTTCGAAAAACATGAAGAATTGCAAGACTGTGAGGGCGAAGCATGAAGCCAGGTGTGGGGTCCTTTGTGAATGCATAGGTCACACAGCCACAAAGCTGCATAGCATGAGTATCAAGTATCTCAAGTGGAAGGAACTTTCGGAAAGCAGAAGTGTTCAGCATTTGCTCCAACTCACTGCATCATGTTCCCTTTCCCATGCCTGTAGTTCACTGTCCTCGCTTACGGGCCTAATGTCTGAACACCACGCTTGGGGGTTCATCTGTGAGGTCCTCAATCACTCTGTCCCACAAGAGCTGCTTCATGTATGTTTTACAAGTAGTGTGAACTTCTGGACTTGGTAGAGAGACTCAGCGTTATGGGTGAGAGTCCAAACTTTCAGTGAGGAGGAGCAAAATGAAGTTTGCTCAACTTACATGAAAATAAAGGTGAAACTGATTAGTAGTAAAGTGAGGTTGAGTCATCCAAAGTTCCTGTGATAAGTGGCGGCCACAGGTGAATTCTTCAGGGAACCGGAGTCGTATCTTTAAACATCGCAGGTCTTTATACTGGCAGGAGCAATCCATGGCCGAGACCACAGTAGCAGTTCACCAAACATACTTCCCTAGTGACTCTGGGGCCCCTGACCATCAGTGACAGGGCTGGGCCACTTTTACAGGAGGCCCTCAGGCACTGGAAGGTGACTGGCTATTTGTCCCTAAGGTGAGAAGCTGGGGTGCCGTGCTTCTCCTCAACCTGAGATTCTGAGCGTAGGCCTCCCCACAGCCAAGGGGCCCTCCAACCCTTATGATATGGGCCCTCAGCACGGTTTAGGGGCAGTGACTGGAATCTCCTGAAGAGCTTCTCCGAAATACCTTCTCTCACCCTTTTGCATTTGCCATCCCACGTCCTCCACGGTGGCCTAGAAGCAAGCTAGCCTATACTTCGCACCTTCTGAAAAATTTGGCTAGGGCAGTGGGCTCCTAGCAGAGGACAGAAGGGCTCGCTGAGAGTGAAGGCACTGGAGGTTCGTGACGGCTTGTGCACCTCAGTGACTTTAACCCTCCATCGGGACTGACAGCTTTGCCCCCGATGGAAGGGCACTTAGGTTGCTCATCTGCTCCACTTCTGCACAACTGTGAGTTCTGACAGCTGCTGAATTGATCATTGCTTCTAGCACATGGCTGCATATGGGATATTTACACACTTAGAGCCCTAACTGGAACAAAGTCCACCAAAAGTGTGTAGTAAGCTCACTACAAAATATTTTCCTGGCCAGCCCAGGTAAATAGATCTGTACATTTGTAGACTATGCTAGGAAAAGCTTCTTAAAGATCTACTATTTACCATGCACTCCCGAGTCATGCCGAGTTCTATACACTTCATATTTCACTCACTTAATCCGCACAGTCCCCATTTTACAGATGAGGAAACTGAAGCCCTGTATGATCCGTCCAAGGAGACTCAGTAGGAGAACAGGAGTCCAGGAAGAAGGGATGTAGACTAAATCTTTACTATTCCCTAGTCCCATGGAACCTACTTATAAACGTGACAGAAAAATCAAAAGGAAAGAACAGCTCAGGTTTCAATTCGATGCCAGGTCAATGCCAAGTTTGCCTGAGTTACCTGACTTATATGCGAATCCCACAGTTGAGGTGTATCACCATTTAGAAGCAAAAAGTAACTTGCCCAAGGCCACAAAGCTACAGGGTAAGCTTGGACTTTCACCTGAGTCTGTCCAGATGGCTCCCATGCCCATGCTCTTCTCTACCACCCCAAGTCAACAAGCTCAGGGCTGTTGTCCCTGGCTTTGGGGGTGCACTGCAAGCCAACGGGGTACATTCTAGTAAGTTGGAGATCCCAGAATGAAACCAGCAAAACCAGAAAGAACATGTCTCCTACCTTTCACAGTGCATTCTCCAAGTAGAGGCCTAGGTAGAAGAGAAAATGGTTTGTCCCAGATGTGTCCATTAAGCAGAGTTACGAGAACAACATTGTTCAATAAAACCCAAACAGACAATACAGTTGGTAAAATGACAACTGTTTACAATTAGTAAAAAGAGAGAAAACAATGTTTCCACAGATATAGGGTAACCTTGAGAAAGATTTTTCTCCCTGAAAGTGTTTTGTCCAGCTAGAGAGAAAAGAAATAAAAGGAAACATGAAAGCCAATAAAAGAAAACGCAAGCATGAAAGACCATCATTAATCTTCTATTCAAATGGTAGTCACAGCTGCAGATTACAGAAGGGCTTTAACAGCAATTCTATTCAGAGACAAACCAAATACTGGGGGTATACTCAGAAGTAAGTAAGTGATTGGATTGCACACCTGATTCGGGAGTGTTGGGAATGACCCTAGAAGCGCCAGTTAAATAATCCTTAGTTTAAAAGATGAATATAACTCTTGACATTTTTTGGTAAGAACTAAGATGGTCATTTTAGCAAAGTATTCTGTGTATAGACATGAGTCATTTATCTACAAATTTTAATGGTATTAAGTGAATGATTTTCCTGGGCTAGGTTTGGTGCAGGCACATGAAGAAAATGTGGGGACAAGGGGAGAGAAAAGGGGTATGAGAAAGAAAATGTGGTAGGGGCTTGACAGGGAAGGGCAGGAAAAAAAGAGGGAGAGCATTGGGATGAGGGTTCTGCTTGATTCCAATTCTGTTCTTCTCTAATAAATTTAAAATACAAAAGTACAAAATAAATCCATACATGAAGTAATCTTAATCTCAAGTTATTATCATAAATATTTATCGGATAACTTCTATATACTAACCCCTATATCTCCTTCATTGCTTTTAAGAAAGGGAGAAACCCCTTCCGGAGACCAGATAGGTCACAGAGATGTGATCTGAATTTTGCGCTAGGTAGATATTAAGAAATACTACATTAAAAAAAAAAAAAAGCAGTAGCTCCACTTGTTGTGATAAAAATAAATTTATTTGGGAAAAAGAAATACCATCTTTCCTTGCTTGACAAGGGCAAATTGCCACCATAGTGGAGTTCAGTTGTTAAAATGAGTGACCATTGCTCCCCTTCACTTCCATGTCATGTATGTATAATCAACAAGTAGGACAAGTGACAAGGTGTACAAATGACTGTTTCCAATTCATCCCACTGACCATGCCAACAGTTGCTTCCTGTCATGCTGGAAAACAAACAAACATAGGAAAACAGGCCAAGACGGTCTTTTTGTTGATTTAAGTGTGTTCTTTAATTGGCTTAATAGTTCTCCACCTTGCAATTTCTAACTGAGTATTGGAACCAACTTCATTTCTGTACTCACCATGAATTGACAAATGTCTTCTAATCCCAAATCACTTTTAAAACAAACCCTTACTGAATGATTAACACATATCTTTCAATGCATGGCTTTAGGTGCCATTGTTTTGGCACACTTTGAAATGTGATTTTTTTTTTCCATCCCAACATTGTGATGTCATAAATTAAAAGTTCAACGCAGAATTTCATTATCACTGCTCCATTGCACTAATGCCCAGTAGTTGACCATGGTCTATGCTTCATCATCCAAGTTTATAAAAGGAACTTTGGAATTTCAGTTGTGTTCAACCAGCTAACAGTCCTCTTTCCTGCTCCACGATTAAATAAGTCAGTATTTTTGGAAGTGCTGGTCCGAGCTGTTTGGGGCCCTCTGCATTGTCACAGGGTAAAGAGGCCTGAAACTTGATTATCTTTAGCAGGAAGATTTTAGTTCATAAGTACCAAGTGGTCATCACTTCCTTTCCTGTATCAGAAAGGGGAAGGAGGAAAGAGAAAACAATGATTTCAGAATCTGTGGGATGGAATAGGAATACTCTGCAGTCAGGCATGCATAGGTTATAGACACACTGAGTTCGACATATAAGAAGAAGAAAAGGTAAGAAGGTCAATGTACACTATTTTTGGTTTGACTAGATGCTTTTGGCAATTCTGAGGAGTTGTCCATGTAAAAGGACCCTGCGTCTCCTTTCATTGACAAAGCAGTGGCTTTGTCACATGACAACAACATATGGCTACAATTGGCTACTCAATGGCTACAACAGATTTTCCCCTTTGCTGCAGTGGAGAAGGGGAAAGGTTAATTCTGTATTTGTCCAACCAGGTATATCTTTCCAAAGAATCACATCACATGAGACCTGGTTTCAGAGGTCATTTGTTGTACTCTGATGGCACTGGAAGGACCAAGAGGTTAAGGAGAGATCATGGGACACATTTGGTAACCAGAAGGGTCCAAAACAGAAAGCCAGGTGTTCTGATGATCAGTCCAGAGACTCTGTCAACAATTTGAAGGAAAATCAGTCTATTGTGGTTGCTGGACCTGTTTGATTAAAAAAGTGACCCCCATCTGTGCTCTGCAGGAGACAGAGCTGTCAGTTGGGGGTGTCAGGGATAGGCACCAGAAAGGGGACCTAGACACCAATATTTGTGATGCCCTTACTCCCCACATTCCCTCAGTGAGGTCTCTCTCTAATATTTACTCTCCCTTTATGGCCTTCCTCAATTTCTACCATTCTTAGGTTCCTAACCTTTAAACACCTCCAGGTGTACTTTTTGATGGAGTCAAAGTCATCATTTATTCTCATGGCCCCAGGACCATCCATTTCCGGCATCAGTCCCGTGACCTTCATTTACTCTCTGTAGGGTCCATCCCATTTGGCCTGGGGTCCAATCAGATCAAGCTTTGATCTGATTATTCAACTAAAACTTCTCCAGCTGACTTCACCCATGACCATCTTCGGTAACGACCACTTCTGTTTTTATTTTTGATAGCCTCTTTTTTCAAAACTTTCACCATTTTAGTTCTTCAGCTGACTTCCTTGGTAGACTCCCTCAGTCCACTGAATTCTTTCATTTGTCATGATGAGCAGACCCTCCTGTGAAGCAGGCATCTTCTCAACAGCCCCTCGCATACCATACAGTGGACCATCTGCTGATAGTGATTCTTCTTCTCAGTTCTCAGACCCAATCCGACCAAGAAGTTTTCTAGTCCCTCCCTTAAACCTTTTGCTCATTCCATGTGGCTGCACAAGAAAACATTTAACATCCTCCTGTGGCTTTTGTGATGCACACCAAAGCCCAAAAATCAAATACCAAAAACTTATCGGTTACTTTCCAGAATTCACAATTACATTCTCTAGTGATGATTTTTTCTTTACAGTTAAATACACATTGGAAAAAACAACTTTGAGAGACTTTCCTTACATAAGGTGCCTCTTAGGAAGCCACTGCCTATTAAGAAAATTAATTTCCCTTTATCCCAGCTTCCATGGCAACACTTTAATGCTCTGAGAGGAAGAAATGTGATTTTAAAAAACTGAACTTTTCTCAGAAGACTTCATTTCATATTTACCAGACATTCTTTGGAAACGCTCACTCATATCATTTCAAATCCCAAGATGCGGTATGAATCGATTAACAGAAAATACATCCTGTGGTTTAAAGTAGCAATTACGTTCTTCCATCTCCCTTCAGGAATTTGATTTAGAGATTTCCTCTCGAAAAACATGGGTAGGGGATATTTTCAGTCAACAACCCCACCTGTGACTACAGAGGAACATAAATAAGGGCACAATTAAGAAAACTATCCTCATGTGACCCCTATTTTACCCCCAAACCACTAAGTGGATGCTTTGCCACTGAGGTGTAGACCATTTGCATAAGTGTCCTGCCGAATGCCAGCAAAGCACAGTTGGTCGATGGAGAGCTACCGATACGTGTTCCCAACCAAAGCTATGCACAGCCTCCTCTCAAGCAGGTTCTCTGCTCAGCTCAAGAAAGGTTATTTATACCAAATACTGTGGAAAGGGAAAGGCCGTGGACATTCCTAGAGCTCCACTCCTAAAAATAAGAGTTTTGACCTCTTACTTTGGCCACCTCAGAGTTCACCTTCTTGACGTTAGCGGACATAACCCAGGCCTTCTTGTTAGGGTCTCATCATATTCCCTAGAGATTTCAACCGCGTCATGTAGCTTTCTACCCCGTTTTGTAAGAAACATTTCTAAAGCCAGTTTCAGTGGGAGGAAAGAAAATGAAAGATGAATTATTTCCCACAATAAGCTGATCTCTGAGAATAGGGTAAACCTTGGAAGAACCCGTTGTTAAGGCCACAGAGAAGATCACCTCAGGAGCATGGAGACCTGATTAAACACAATACTGACCTCCTCAGGCAGCAGATGCAGGACAAGAAGGGTGAGGCCTCTTTCTGATACTTCTCTTTGCTACCACACTCCTTCAGGAATTCCTGAAGGTCCGTTTCAGGAAATCCATTCTGTTGGTATTTCTTTAAAAAGTACATAATGTTGTTACCTTATTTGCAGAGCATGAGAAATGGCTCCCTCTGTCAACACATCAAACCCACCTTTGCTAAAATAAAACTCTCCCACGTTGCTAGCTCCGATCCAAGAACTTATATTAACAGTGAGGCATCAATCTGTCAGTCCCAGAAAGTTAAGCCAGGGCCACCATGGGAACGGAAAACAATCCAAAAAACCCAGAAAGAAAGCCATGGCTGGGCAAGGGAAGGGTGTGTTAATAAAGGGAATGAAGGAAATAGTCAAAAGTCTAAAATTTTAATGTTAAGACCAGATAAGACCTCCCCTTTCTCTCACTGCCAATGTAGACCCCTCAGGGAAGTAATCCCTATTTCCTCTACTTTTTATTTTTTAGTTTATTTATTTATTTATTTATTTTGAGAGACAGCACACAAGTGGGGCGGTGCAGAGAGGGAGAGGGAGAGACAGAATCCCAAGTAGGCTCAATGCTAACAGCACAGAGCCCGACACGGGGCTCAAACTCACGAACCACGAGATCACGACCTGGGCCGAGATCAAGGGTCCGACACTTAAACGACTGAGCCAGCCAGGTGCCCTATTTTCTCTACTTTTGTAGAAATTGGTCACTTAGTGGGGGAGAAGGCAGAGGGGTCTTCCCACTTACCTCATGCTTACTGAAGTCACCGAGGCTTGGCCCGCTCGCTGGGGCAGGGGCACTGCCACATCAAAGACAGGAACCCACAGGGCAGGAGTACGCAGTTCCTGTCTCCATGCCCAGCCTTACTGCTACAGCCAAACAACCATTCCCACGGGAGCACTCAGCTCGCCATACTCAGAGTGCTCAGAAGTATTTCCAACAGACTGTCCTCTTCCGAATTAGTCTGAGAAGGGCTTAGGAAGAGGACAAAACCCCAAGGCACTGACATGAACCCCTGGTCCTGAAACAGGATTTTCCAAGCACAACCATCTGCTGTGGAGATGCGGCCACACTAGGCAGCACAGAGCTCGCTTCAAGCTACAACTCAGTTAAACAGGTCCAGTCTGAAAGGATACAGAACCCACAGGACGGCTTCAGAAGCTAGGACACTCAGCAGTCACAAAAGGCTCAGTTTTCATGATTTAATGGAAATTCGCACCACACACATGGTTATGTCATGCCGTGTTAGCAGTGTATCCATATCTGGACAGGCTGTCACGACAGCAGTCACCCCTCATCACTCAAACTTATTCAAAAGCTCAAGTTCCAGAACAGGCAGGTACACCTATACCTGCCATTGCCAACACGGACAGCCCAACTATGTGATTTACCATGCTCGGCCCATCCCGACCCACTTCCTTTCTCTCTTCCAGCATACTTCTAAACCCACCCACCCTGGTCAGGGCAACAGGGACAATGCCCCAAATGTATACTTAAAATTAACTTCCAGGGGCACCTGGGTGGCTCAGTCAGTTAAGCTTCTGACTTCAGCTCAGGTCATGATCTCACGGTTCACGAGCCTGAGCCCCACATGAGGCTTTCTGCTGTCAGCACAGAGCCTGCTTCGGATCCTCTGTCCCCACCTCTGTGTGCCCCTCCCCCACTTGCACTCTCTCTGTGTCTCTCTTAAAATAAGGAAATAAACTTTAAAAAATAAAATAAAATTGGGGCACCTGGGTGGCTCAGTCGGTTAAGCATCCGACTTCAGCTCAGGTCATGATTTCACAGTTTGTGAGTTCAAGCCCTGCATCAGGCTCTGTGCTGACAGCTCAGAGCCTGGAGCCTGCTTCGGATTCTGTGTCTCCCTCTCTCTCTGCCCCTCCCCCACACATACTCTGTCTCTCTCTCTGTCTCAAAAATAAATAAAACATTAAAAAAATAAAAATAAAAAATAAAATTAACTTCCAACACCTAAAAAGTTTCTTTTCCACAAAGCCTCAAAATCAAAATACTATTGTCCTATTTTAAGTAAAAAGTGTAGTATTTTCCTACGTTCCAATCCAGATAGAATTTGTAGTCATTTTTTGGCAGCAAAGATTACTTACCTTGATGGTATCATAAGAATCTGTAATAAGTGCAATGAACAGGCTGAGGATCATATATATAAAAAGACTGATGAAGGAATATAAATACAGGCGACTGAACAGCCACACCAAGATGCTCTTCTGCTGTATTTGAGCAAAGGTCGCAAACATGTCATCACCATTGACCAGAGAAAACAGACACTCAGCAACTGTGTTCAGATCTTCAAACTGTAGGGGGGGAAACCAGAAATTTTTAAGACGTAATATCCAAAAAAAACAGAGAAGCATCTAGTTAGCTTCTTTTGCTGATGCTGTTGTCACTATCATTAAGTGACATTCATTTTATTTATTTATTTTTTTAATTTTTTTTTAACGTTTATTTATTTTTGAAACAGAGAGAGACAGAGCATGAACGGGGGAGGGGCAGAGAGAGAGGGAGACACAGAATCGGAAACAGGCTCCAGGCTCCGAGCCATCAGCCCAGAGCCCGACGCGGGGCTCGAACTCACGGACCGCGAGATCATGACCTGAGCTGAAGTCGGATGCTTAACCGACTGAGCCACCAAGGCGCCCCGACATTCATTTTATTTTTTAAAATTTGTTTATTTAAGTTCAAGTTAGTTAACATACACTGTAGTATCGGTTTCAGGAGTAGAACCCAGTGATTCATCACTTACATACAACACTCAGTGCTCATCCCAACAAGTGTCCTCCTTAATGTCCTTCACCCATTTAGCCCATCCCCCCAACCCGATCAACCCTCAGTTTATTCTCTGTATTTAAGAGTTTCTTATGGTTTGCCTCCCTCTTTTTATCTTATTTTTCCTTCCCTTCCCTTATGTTCATCTGTTTAGGTTCTTAAATTCCACATATGAGTGAAATCATATGATATCTGTCTTTCTCTGTTTTATTTCACTTAGCATAATGCACTCAAGTTCCATCCACGTTGTGCAAATAGCAAGATTTCATTCTTCTTGATTGCTGAGTAATATTCTACTGTATATATATGTGTGTGTGTGTGTGTGTGTGTGTGTGTGTACCACATCTTCTTTATCTATTCATCAGTCAAGGGACATGTGAACTCTTTCCATAATTTGGCTATTGTTGATAGTGTTGCTATAAACACTGGGGTGCATGTGCTCCTTCGAATCAGCATTTTTGTATCTTTTAGATAAATACCTAGTAGTCAGTTGCTGGGTCGTACAGTAGTTCTATTTTTTATTTTTTCAGCAACCTCCATACTATTTTCCAGAGTAGCTGCACCAGTTTTCATTCCCACCCACAGTGCAAAAGGGTTCCTCCTCCTTGCCCACATCTGTTGTTGCCTGAGTTGTTACTTTTAGCCATCCTGCCAGGCATGAGGTGGTATCTCATCATGGTTTTGATTTGTATTTCCCTGATGATGAGTGATGTTAAGCATTTTTTCATGTGTCTGTCAGCCATCTGAATGTCTTGTTTGAAAGGTGTCTATGCATGTCTTCTGCCCATCTCATTTCTTCACTGAATTATTTGGGTGGTTTTTTTTTTTTTTTTTGGTGTTGAGTTGGATAAGTTCTGTATAGATTTTGGATAACACCCCTTTATCCAATAACTAATTCATTTTCAAACATCTAGAATATACCACAATATGAAAACATTATTCAAAACTCTCCTCCACGCTTACAATCTTAGTATTTCTCTCACTTTTTTTCCTTTGAACTTTTTATATACTTGTGGTCACATCATCTAAGAATTTTGGATATTGACTTTTTTTCTACTTAACATTTCTTGAGTTATTCACACTTAGAAAGCATTCTTTTTATGTAACAGGCCATTCCTTGGATGTCAAATTTAACTATTTCCTTGTCACTAGACATCCCAATAATATTTGTTATTATAAAGGACAATGTAGTAAACATGTCTTAGCATAATGTTTTTTCCTATTATTGGTTCTAAGTGATGCATGTCTGCCAAACCACTTTCTGAAGGAACTGTGTACTCTACAACCAGCAAGATAGAAGTGGCTGAGACACAGCACGGGCTCGAGAAAGTTTTGCCACATGGAGTGTTTCACTGTAGCCTTTCCAACCACAGGTCCAGGTAATTATAGCACATTAAAAACAAAGATCACCACGGTGGGAAAGTGTCAAAAGATGAAGGATCACGGCTCATGCCTTCAAAGGGCTCCCATGCTAATAGCGGACAGGCCAAGATACACAATGTCCTGTGGTAGAGCTGGGGTGGGCTGTGTAAGCAAAGCGGCCCTCAGAACTATGGCCCGCAGGCTGAGTAGTTCACCAATGAGAGGAGAAAGGGGAGCGTTTATCAGTGGACATAGGGGAAAACAGCGCTCTACCGGGAAGTGGCTGGAGTCACGCAGCAAGGGCAACCTCTGGTCTTCTACACACTTCAAACTCCTACAGGCCAACTTGAAACCAGTAAAAATACTCTATCCAGAAGAGTGACACAAGCTGGTCTGTTTGTTAAAGGTAACCGCAGCCCACGGAAGATCTCCTAGAATGAGATAAGCCTAGGGGCAGGGAGGCCAGTGAAAGGTGAGTGCGGGAGCCGGGGGTTGCAAGGAACCCAGGGGAGACCGGAAAGAGAAGGAAACGAAGATGAAAATAAGTCTGGGAAGAGACACCTAAGGGACTCAGTTTTAGATGAGGCGAGTCTGAGGAGCCAGAGAGAAATGCTGATATTAAGCAGTTAGTTGGAGGCATACACCTGGAGTTCAGGAGCTGAGCGTGTGCAGAGTGGAATTCCACCAGCAGCCCTCCTGGCTTTAAGTGGTTAACAACCTATTGCCACAGCAACTAACAACAGCAGGTGCATAATAAACAAACATCTCTAGGGCCAGGGGGTTAAACATCAGTGGAATGTAAAAGCTTCTATCTAAAGAACAATAATGACCTAATAGGCAAAAGACAATACAGTTTTCAAAAACACAGATGGAACAAGTTAGTGTAGAGTTTTGAACCAAATTCTGTCCTTAGCATGAGGGGCACATGTCCACTGAGTCAGTTTGGCTCTAGGGACAGCCCAGTCCCTGATGAATGTTTACAGGACACCTCGACTCAGAGGTCCAGGTACTACATCACATGCCACAAAGTAAAACCTCCCACCCCCTAACCCAGAAATTGTCCTTTCCCTCCAAATTCCCTATTTCTGTCAATGACTCCAGTCTCCTACCAAAGAACAGTTACGCCAAAACCATCAAATGCTTAAAACTGTGTGTTGAATTGATTAGTCTTCCCTTCTCTTCAATCTTCTAAGGTCTATCCGCGCCTATGATGTTTTTCTGATCCACTCTGATGTCAACACTTACACCCAGATTATTATGAAAACCTCCAAGCAAGTGGTCTTTACTCCAACCTCCTCATCCTGCAGTCCAGACTTCAGTAAAATCTAAACCTCATAGACTATAGACTCCAGGTCATTTCGCTTGCTTAAGAATATACAAAGTCGGGCGCTTGGTCAGTTGAGCATCTGACTTCAGATCAGGTCATGATCCCATGGTTCGTGTGTTCGAGCCCTGCGTCGGGCTCTGTGCTGCCAGCTCAGAGCCTGGAGCCTGCTTGGGATTCTGTGTCTCTCTGTCTCTCTGCCCCTCCCCTGCTCACGCTCTGTCTCTCTCTCTCAAAGATAAATAAACATTAAAAAAAATTGCTTAATTAAAAAAAAAATAATAATATACAAAGTCAGGATGCAAAGTAAAAATCCAAACCAAGAAGGTTGGGAAAAGTTTCTTCTTCACGTGGCCTCTTGCTCTCTCCTCATCGTCAATATTAGCATCCTGTGTCTGTCTGCTCCCACACACCAGGCCCACTTCTTTCTCTTTTCCTCACGGATGTGTCCTCTTCACCTGACGTGATGTCCTCCTCCACCTCCTTCTCCCCCGCCCCATCCCTGTATCCCACTAAGCCAATGTTGATGGGCTATTTCAAAGTCTACTTCCAGACAGACTGCGCTGGCTGCTCTAGTCCCTTCCCTGTTCTCTGTATCAGTAAGAACCATGGAGTAAATTATTAGCTTGTCTCCTCATTGGTTTTATACACTTCTCCATGTCCCAACTAGATAATACACACCATGTCTTAACCTCCCTGCTCCATGTCCAAATCCACAGGGTAAAAGGGTAAAGCTTGTAACCAAGGGAGAGTAACAAAGGTAGCCCAAACAAAGATCATGCCCGTGCCTTTACCGCATCAGCAACAATTCGGAGAAACTCTGAAGTTGCTCTCCACAAAGATCTGGAGGGGATATTCACTTGAGCAAATCACTGAACAATATGCAGATTATCTAACAGTAAGATGGGCAGTTCTCAGAGTCAATATTTTCCATCCCTACCACCATCCTTAAGACAATGAAATTAAACCTGGTTTCTATAGACATGGATTACAACTCTGCCAGCACCATTAATAATTCTTTTGGAATCTAGTCAATTCCTTTCTTTAGTTTCAAGAACCCGTAACAGTCTGTGCTTCAGGTTCCAAAGCTGCAAATAGTTGTTGGGTACATTCTCAAATTCATTCCTTAGTCTCTTGTGTCTCTTGTGCGGTTACTTAGTATCAGCCTAGATATGATATCTGCTTCAATATGAATGTTATTCACAACCATTGTATCTCCCTCTCCTCTATGCACATGAGATGTATTTTAGCCCACCAAACATTTAAAAGAGAACCAATAAAATAAATGGTACACATCCTGCCATTTTGTACCTGGAGAAGTGGCTGTGAACCACACTCGGTTTCAGTGGCCAAAATCCATAGTAGAAGTGAACTTAAATAATATCCAAGGTAAGGAGAATAAGATCCTAATGTGCTTCCAGTCTAAGACTACATTTATATGGAATTGCTTTGGTTCTTTTGAGAACTAGCTGAGCCTCTGCCATGTTTTATGCACTCTGCTAGACCTGGGAAATGCAAAGAGCAACAAGCCACAGTCATTGCCCTCCAAGAACTCAGTCTAGAAGAACCTGACAATGTTTGGTACACAGTAGACACTTAATAAATATTAAGTGGTTATTTTCCCCCCACTAGGTTCTGTGAGACCACTGTGTGAACTCAAGCACTTGTTCCACAAATGATCACTTTGTGACTGAGCCACAGAGAACTTTCATTCGAATGAAAACATTACCTACAGTGGCTTATTACAGAGAAGGGCATAAAAAATTGCTTTAAGAGCTGGTACTGAGAACCTCATGCAACATTCAGGTGAAATGATTTAACTGGCTAACAGCTGTTTTGAATAAGAGAGGTGCTTGGTTAAAAGGAGAAGCCTTGAAAGACTGAAGATGTCATATGGGTTCTATCGAACTTCTACCCAGGGCATCAGTGAAGTCCAGCATTTTTTCAGTGCCTTGGTCTTCTCATTTGTAAAATGGGGACAGTGCAATGTAACACTGATTTATTCTTCACGGTGAAAAAGTCCTATGGAAATGCAAGAGCCACATTAGCATAATGTTCTCCCAAACCTCATCTTCAATTATTAAACATCAACAGTCTGTGTTCCTCTGTGTCCAGACATTCTGAAAGGGCGCTGTGCCAAAGTCCATTAGTGATGGAATCAACATTGGCCAGAACTTGGGTCTTTACTCTCTTTCAGTTGAACCACTGAAATCCAATGTCTAACAGGAAAACAGGAAGCTAGAATATGGAAGTCCTGCTGCCCATCAAAGAGCCTGTGAAAGTCTAGTTCTCCTGATACCTCCTCTTTACAGTGTTCTGTTTGTTCATTTAAAGGAAGAGTTAGCTTCCATACCCAAGGATTTTAGAAATCCTAGAAAATGCTTGTTGTGGTGCCCAGCTTTTCAAGACTTCAGGTAATTCTCAAGGTCTTCTGATTCAAGAGATGCTGACAGAATCTGAAAATTCTGACCGTTTAGATTAATTTGCTGGGGAGGGAGGGGCACGGGGGGCAGTAAACATTTTGAACTTCAGATTCAAAGAAGAAGAAGCAGCAAAATAGAGAAGGAAAATGCAAAATTCCAGAACCCCTGAAGGTTTCGCCCTCCACTGACTAATGCCTTCACTGAGTTAATTCAACTATCCATTTCCCCAATGTATCAGTCTGGCTAGAGATGAAAGATAGATGCCATAAACAGACCTGCTATGCAACCCTAGAGACAACCCTCATCCCTCTGGTCCTCTGGGGGAGAAACGGACAGCAGACATTAACAGGGAGATACAAGTCCAGAGGTGCAAGGTACAATATGGTAGACATTAGCTACATGTGGCCACCGAGCACCTGATATACAGTTGGTCCAAACTGAGATGTGCTGTCAGGATAAAATACACACCAGATTTCAAAGTATAGAAAAAAAAAAAGGAGTATAAAATATCTCAATGTTTTATATTGAGTACATGCTAAAGTAATATCTGGCATATATTGGATTAAATATATAATTAAAATAAATTCATCTGTTTTTTTTTTTTTAACTGTGGTTACTAGGAAATTTGGAAATACACATGTGGCTCTCATTTGGAGCTCTCATATTTTTACTGAACAGTGCTAGTCCAGAGAATCCCACTCTCACCTGGATTCTTTAAAAGGACACAACCAAACATAGGAAAACACACTCAGACTCACAAAACAAATAACATCATTTTCTTCAAGGTAATCTTGACACATTGAGGGAAGTAAGACTGATTAAGTAGCTCTCCTCTCATGGTTGATCTATTCATGGGTCAAACCAAATGCTCTTTTGTAATGATCTGTTTTAGAGAATACCAAGAAAAGCCCTACAGGGCATTGGTCAAAGCACGTGGATTGGGGTCACACAAACCTGGGTGTGAATCCTATCTGCTATTTACTAGCTGTGTAACCTCAGGAAAACTATCTAACATCTTAAGATCCTGATTTTAGGTAAAAGAAATGTAATATTTCCCCTACAGGGCTGCTGGGTGGGTTGACAGCAAGAGGTAAAGAACTTGAGCACTATATCTATCTAACATATAATGCTTGGGAATGGTAGCTATTTTAGTAAAATCCAAGCAACATTATCTAAGCATCTTCCAGAGTAATGATGGGGTAGAGGAAATGGAGGGCAAAGGAGAAAGAGCCACTCATCCTGAGGCCTTGAAACCAGTGAATTGAAGCAGAAATTCTTAGGCTCAGTATTTATTCCGCACAGTACAACACTGCCCCCTAGTGACAAGAATGTTGATAAGCATTCAGAGCAGGACGTAAGTGAGAAAGAGAAACGTAAATTTTCCTGAGCACTAAATAGTAAGTACTCCAGATCTGAGAGATTGTATTAAACTATGATTTTTACTCGTGAGTCACCTTTAAAGCAGTGGCATGGAATTGGAAGAGCAATAATACTATCAAGATTCACTATTAACCCAGGGATTGTCACATTGTTAATTACACAGTTTCTCAAAAAGGAAAACAGTCATTCTCCCTGGACATATTAAATGTAACACTTAAAGAGGAGAAAGCTTGCCTGTGTGTCAAGTTACTAGGATTTACATTAGTATGACAACACAGGAAGTTGGAGCTTTGTGGACTGCTCGCTTTTTGTGAGTAGTTTGCGAACGAGATTTGATCATATGTTTTGTTTCATGCAACTATCAAGGTCAAAACTGAAGGCTGAGCTGTTCTATACGCTTTAACACAATCTTCTGCACTAAGCCAAGAAACCTGTGCCTGGGCTGTAGAGACCAAACAAGAGGAGACAGAAATGCTTAGCACAGTACCTGACATACAAGCATCAAGTAATAGCTGCCTATTATTTTTCATTGTGTTGTTTCTGTTGTTCCAACTGCCAGAGACCCATGGAAGAAAAACTATAAGATGCAATGATTCCTCTTACTTATTTTGGTATGAAATCAAGGCCTACCTAATTTCATTTCCTGAGGCATCTATCAAATGTACTGTTCTAAAAGAACATCTGAACATAACTTTGATGTCCCTACGATGCTGCTGCTACTGAGTGAAGCCCAATGTTAGTTTAGAATTCAGATACTGATCTTTAATAAGGCACAAAGAGGACACTGTAATCAAAACCACCTACAAAGACAAGATGTGTTATCATTTTAATCATAAACCTAACAGGGTCATTCTGGGCAGTCTTTGTCCACCTTCATTCTCCTCAATGAATCTGGACGAAAACCTTACTACTTTAAGTTAGAAGGATATTGTAATAACTTTCCTCATTTACTTTTCATTTTTACTGTAGTGACCTCACGTCCAAATATTTCTCATTTGATGATCAGTTGGGTTAATATGTGCCCCCTGAAGCCAGCCCCAGACAAGGGAAATGCACTCTCTAGTTACAGTTCTATAGTGTTTGCTTTGATATCCTGAAGTCACTTCAGTATCCTGGAAAGGGAAAGAAAGCCAATGCAAAGACAGGTCTTACTGAGGTCGAGGGTACATGCCAGTGCTTGGTAGAAAGCAGGGCAGTGCTGGGACCCACTTGTAAGAGTCCCGAGTGCTTAATTCATAGAAGCAAGGATTAGTGCTACACACCTTGTCGTGATAAGGTCCTAAAACAATCCAGCCACAGAACGTGTAGCCCAAGTAGATCATACCAGCACAAGCACAGAAGCGAAGAACTTTGGGCAGTGAGGCTTGCATCGTTAAAATGAGCACCTGAAATAAAAATCAACAGGAGGGAATTTAAAAGTAGCTGACTGGCACCCAAAGAAGGAATGAGTCTCAATCCTAGTGCCCTACCCGATGCCACATCCTTACATTATATGCTTGGAAGTAACCCAGGTATCTGATGACGCCAACCCAGACAAAGAGCGTAGACGTTCCGAGCAAAATGCTGCACAGGTCGTAATTGGTGAGATTCTAAAGAATGAAAAAATAGACATGAGTAAAACACTCCACTCCGTTCAGGGTATTAACCTCACTTTAAACTGACTGGAAAAGAATGGACTGACTGCCTCTCTATATGTGATACTAAGAGCCCGTAAACTGAAGAAGAAAAGAGCACAATTCCAAATGTGTTTCTCATTTCCTTTTGGTATTTGAGCTGGTTGAACTGAGTTTTTGTTCAAACAGTATCTGGAAATAGTAATTGCCTTTACTACTGACCTAGGCATTAAAGAGTATAAAGTAATGGTGTTTGTTAAATATCAAACAATACCATTCACCTATTTTTGAAAGAAAGCTCCAACATGATTTGCTAACCCAGTTCTTTCTCTCAAGGACTTTTAAGTCTAATTGAGGAGACAAACACACAAACACAGTTCTAATTTAATATACTAAGTGCAAAGAGAGCCACAATGCCTGGCATGTCACACAGGGCTCTCCAGAGTGTGACTCCAGAATGGAGCCGGGCCAGAGGGCAGGTTGAGAGAGGACACTGCAGGTCAATGGACAAAGGCTGAACAGAGGCACAGGCCAAGAGCCAGCAGGATGTCCTAGAGACGACCACTGATGGGTCCGGGAGACCTAGGACAGGGAGGGAGGCAGAGCGAGATGATGGGTTCCCCAGACACCATGCTGAAAGGAGGACACTTCATCCCAGTTGAGACCCTGTGAGGCAGAGAGGATTTAGACACTTCTGGACAAATTAGTTTGACAGTGGGGTGGATGGATCTGAGGAATATAAGGAGGAAGGCAGGAAAACCAATGAGAAGACTGTTGTGGGGTGCCTGGGTGGCTCAGTTGGTTGAGCATCCAACTGTTGATTTCAGATCATGTCATGATCTCACAGTTCTTGAGTTCGAGACCCCCATCAGGCTCTGCGCTGACAGTGCGAGGCCTGCTTGGGATCCTATCCCACTCCTCTCTCTGCCCCTCCCCACCCCCAAATAAATAAATAAACATTAAAAAAAAAAAAAAAAGGAATATGCTATAGTAGTATAGGCCTGAGAGGAAGATATCGTGAAGGAAGCCAGAGTAGTCAGGGTGGAGAGAAGGGAGGCACTTCAGGTGGTCGGCATCTGCTGACTGACAGCAAGGAGGGGAGAAGAGCCAGATGAAGGGGGGGTCAAGATGTAGTCATGGGATTAAATCAACTAACAACAAGAAGGTGTCAGGTGCCTAGTGGTCACTCAGTATTCCTGTCCTCACTCCCCTCCAAGCGCACCCATCAATCATGGATAGTCGCCACTGGCTCTTGCCATGATTGGTTCATGGGCCAGCTGCTTCTTCTGCAACTTAAAAAAAAAAAAAAAAGAAAAATGAAGCCCACCCAAACAGCCAATTTTCTCAGTTCCTATTGTGAAGATGCTGAGTTTCCTGGGGGATATTCCTAGGGATATCGTCTTTCACAGAACAACAGTTTCCTTAGTTTCCCTTGATGAGGAATCAAGTCAGAGGAAATAACCCAGGCATCTGATGTGAGATGGTTTTATAGATGTGAGAAAAGAGAAAACATCAGACTCAAAGTAGTCTCCATAAGGATTTTATATCTCAACGTGCCGGGGGTCCCCCAGAAGAAAAGAAAGAGCAGAACATTAAAATGGGTTGCCCTCACCTTTGCTTTAATTTCCATTTTTAATATGGATCCAATTATCGTCATTAGGTCGCTGATAATCACCAGGATATACCATCCATTGATGAACTCCCACTGGTCGGCGTTACACACGTGTCGCTTGTACTTCTCCAGGAAGAAATTGAGAAATCTCTGCGGCAAACATTTTAAAAAGCATTTCTTACAAACCACACTGCCCTCTGGAAGGAGAAGACAAGCGCAAAACAGTGCTCTCGCCTGTAAAATGATATGGCATTACCTTTCCCAACCTGACAGATCCTCTTTGAGGGTGGGGATTACGGCCCACTTTCCCCCATAATCTATGGCAGCTAAAAGTAAGCATTCTAGTACCTGCTAAGTTAACTCAAACATCAAATGCTCATGTTCTAACACCAAGAGACTCTTGTCATAATTGCTACCGCATAGTACATTCTCAATATTTTACACGTTATCAACTCATTCAATCTGACTCCCCTATGAATCAGGTCTATTTTCAGAAGAAGAAACTGAGGCATGGGAAGGCTAGGCAGGATATGGGTCTGGGCAGCCTGGTTCCAGAGTGTGTAGTCCCAACGGTGGGAGTCAATCGTGACTCCCAATGGTGCCCCCTAACTTCGGCAGACCCAGGACCATGACCTCAGATGGAGATCATTAAGAGGCCTGGGGGACAGGTAAGAGAAGCAGATTATTTACAAAATAAGTTGACAAAGGTCAAGAGTAAGAAAAATAGGGGTGCCCAGGTGGCTCAGTTGGTTCAGTGTCCAACTTTGGCTCAGGTCGTTATCTCACAGTTCATGAGTTCAAGCCCCACATCAGGCTTGGGCTGACAGCTCAGAGCCTGGAGCCTTCTTCAGATTCTGTGTCTCCCTCTCTCTCTGCCCCTCCCCTGTTCATGTTCGCTCTCTCTCTCTCTCAAAAATAAATATTTTTAAAAAAAGAGTAAGAAAAATAGATTGTACACTATTTTCTTGCTCCACGGATGGTATCCACAAATGATGACTTCCTGTATTACCCCTGACCCCAGTCTGCATTTACACACATACAACAAGCCAGAATAAGATTTGTGGGGAGCTGAAGTATATATTCACAAGAACTCTGAGGGTAAAAAGGTAAAATGAAACTCAGGAGAGAATAAACTATTTTTAAAAATAGAAAAAAGTATTCTGTGCTTCATTATAACCCATTTACCATGCCTCCCTGTCAAAAGGAACTCTGATTTGAAGACAAAAGATGAAACCCACACATGCTATTACTCTGTTCTTAAGATCATGCCTGAATTTAAGAGGGTCTTGTTTATTCTGGAAACATTCAAAAGCCTCAGAGTTCACCACTCTGCACCTATGCTTAGCAGCTCAGTTTTAAGCAGGATAATTATCTGATCCCACCTGACATGCCAGGAGCCTTACCCACCCTGCACACCTCAGGTTGATTAATGCCTTGTAGGGGGACAATCGTTCAAAGGAATCTAATTTAGTCAAGAGCTCCAAAAAGGGCAGGATGACCCAACATCAACTGTCCACTGTCTGAACAAACAGGATGGAGGCCTAGAAGGGGGAGAGAACATTTGAACACACACTTACCTTTCGTAACCTTAGAGCTAGAACAATGGATCTTGTGCACAGAATAAGAGATGCCAAGCATATCACAATGACAAATGCATCAAATGCCAGCACGTACTGGGTGTTTTTCTGAACTGAGGAACAAAAACAGAATTCAAATGTTAAACACACCTTACTTGGGAATAATTCTCAAACAAAATGGCAGTCTGAAAAGTTCAAATGATAAATGCTTAAATATCAGAAACAAATCACACTGCACTCATTTAGAAGTCTTTAGGGTAAAACATTCTCTGATGTTAAGTTATACATTTAAAAACATAAACTCTTTGGGGCGCCTGGGTGGCTCAGTCGGTTGGGCGTCTGACTTCAGCTCAGGTCATGATCTCACGGTCCGTGAGTTCGAGCCCCGCGTCAGGCTCTGTGCTGACAGCTCGGAGCCTGGAGCCCGTTTCGGATTCTGTGTCTCCCTCTCTCTCTGCCCCTCCCCTGTTCATGCTCTGTCTCTCTCTGTCTCAAAAATAAATAAACGTTAAAAAAATTTAAAAAAAAAACAACATAAACTCTTTGCTAAATGTACTAAAAATATTTCCTATAGAATAGAACGCAACAGAAGGTGGTCCATTTGGGCTCTATTCAAAAGAGGCAAAACTGGTTCTTTTTCATAAAAACACAAATATCAAATTTTCCGTTACTGAAGGAACAATTCAAAACACTGCTCCTCAGAATCCCCATTTCCTTTCTTTTTTAATGTGCATTTGCTTTTGAGAGAGAGAGAGAGAGAGAGAGAGAGAGAGAGAGAGAGAGAGAGAGAAACAGAGTGCAAGTGGAGGAGGGGCACAAAGAGAGGGAGACACAGAATCCAAAGCAGGCTCCAGGCTCTGAGCTGTCAACACAGAGCCCGGCGTGGGGCTTGAACTCACGAACTGTGTGTGAGATCATGACCTGAGCCAAAGTTGGGCACTACACTGACTGAGCCAACCGGGTGCCCCCAGAATCCCCCCTTCTGTTTCTCGACCTTACTGTGTACTATGTACTGTCCCAGTTCAATAAGCTTCTTCTGCACATGGAGAAAACCACCTCTTGGAATGGAATCACAGCAGTAATCAAATTGTGGTCGCAGACTACACAGTAGCATGGGGGAATGTACTGGAGGAAGATGTACCTGTAACCTCTGCTTCTCGGAGACCTGATGGTAGCATTCCAAGTGCTTGGCCCCCTGCCCATGCCTGCAGCTTCGTCACCTGCCCCTCGGTGCTCTCCCCCACCTTCTCTACCTTGATGCGACACTGTTCTTCCCCTGTCCCTGCTCCTACCAGATTTGCTGGCCCTCTTGCCTCAGGGACTTCTCAAGTGCTGATCCCTCTGCCTGGAGCACACCATACAAGTCAGATTATTCTTTTTCAGCCTTGGGTTTCAGATGAAATATTAAACATTTCAGATTAAACATTTAGGGAAGAGAATTCCCTAAATTCCCATCTTTATTAGCCCCTCCTATATTCTCACAGCACTCTCCACAAGTATACATACTCATAGCTCCTTTCATTCTTCTTTGTGTGATGGCCACTGAACCTGTAATGATGTCTTCTAAGATGGCACACACAGCATGGGACACAGGGACAGTGCAAAAAAGGAAAGACACAGTCTCTGGAGCCTGATGAGCTGGCTCTGAACCTCAGCTCTGCACTCAGAAGCTGTGAAGCCTTGGGGAAGGTCCTTCAGGGTCCTCATCCTTTGTCACCGCCCCCCCCCAAAATAGGTAGAATAAAAAAAAAAAAAAACCTCTACATCATAGGGCTGTTGTGAAGATTAAACAAGCTCATATATGAAAGCACTTGGAACAGTCCCAGGCAAACAACAGCACGCATTCATAGTGCTTCTTGTTGTGTATCATTTGATGCCTACCTTCCCCACTAAATGACTGACTCTAGGAAGTGGGGACTGTATGTGTTTGTTCAACACTACAGTGTCTGTGCTTTCGTAATGCCTCAGTGTGTTTATGAGTAAGTGGAGAGCACTGGCACAACATGAGAAGACTACTGGATAATCCAAGTTAGAACCTGTGAAGGGCTGAGGGAGAGGAGAAGGCATAGAGCTGTGAGAGACCAAGAGTCAATCTGGTCTCCAGAGGGACCTAAGCAAGAAGAGAGAAGGACCATCCAGGAATGACTCCGGTTTTTCTGTCTTGGTGAGCTGAGCTCAGTCTGGACATTCATGACGAGAGAGGAAAACCTGGTGGCAGCTAAAGCCACGGGTGTGGACATAGCCACTGAGAGAGACCACAGAGGAAAACACAACTAGGAAGGATGGGGGTGGGGGGGAGGGGCAGCAAGGTGGGGCATTATGAGGAGATGAGCTCAAAAAGTAGACTGAGAAGGGCCATGGGACAAGGGAATGGGACTGAGGGCAGGTGAACTTCAGTGGCGTGCTCAGAGGGGATTATAAATCGGAGCACTCCACAGCGACACCTCTGCAGAAAAGGCATCTAACAAAAAGACCAAGTGTGTATGGATTTAGTAATGCAAGGGCGTGAGCAACAACGGCAAGAGTGTCTGAGGGCAAACAGCTTATCCTGTGCGTTAAGGGCATAGGCAGCGAGTAAGTGCAATTCAGTGACCGAATTATTGAGGCATGCTGAGCTTTAGATGCCTCCACTGCAGTAGGGGGAGCAGCTGGGCCTGCCTCATGGGCTGTCAGGAAATCAGGTGAGATCACTTATGCCCAGTGCTTGTTGCAACGGTACCTAGCACCTAGCACTTACATTTACTTCCAGCCGTTTTATAACGAAGAAGCTTAAATTATCTTGTGATAACATCTAATGAGTAGATAAGAAAACAACTTAACTGGAACCAAAGATAGACTTTTTCTTTCTTCCTTCCTTTCCATCTTTCTTTCTATTATCTATGTATCTTTCTATGTGTGTGTATTTCTACATACCTATGTATCTATTTCCTCCTTCTTTTTTCTCTTTCTTTCTATGTATCTATCTTTTTATCTACGTATCATTTTTTCTACATACCTACCTAATCTATCTATGTATGTATCTACCTGCCTACCTTTATATGCATCTGTGTATCAATCTATCTTTCTATGTATGTACATAAGTATGTATGTATCTATCTAGCTATATCTTTCTTTTTCTTTCTTCTTTTCTTTCTTTCCTTCTTTTTTCTTTCTTCTATCACTGACCTATCTTTCTATGTGCCTGTATGTCTGTCTGTCTGTCTATCTATCTATCTATCTATCTATCTATCTATCTATCTATCTATCATCTATCAGGGCTATCTATCTATCTATCATCTATCTATCAGGGCTATCTATCTATCTATCTATCATCTATCTATCAGGGCTATCTATCTATCTATCTATCTATCTATCATCTATCTATCAGGGCTATCTATCTATCTATCTATCTATCTATCTATCTATTTATCATCTATCTATCAGGGCTATCTATCTATCTATCTATCTATCTATCTATCTATCTAGGCCATGGAATGAGATGGAGGAAATAGGTACAGTTCTTGGGAATATGGGACTGAAAGCCTTATGAAATGCAAGAAGAGCATCTAATACCTTCCTTTCTGACATACAACTAGCACAAAATCTCTATGATTTCTTATACTGGGCCTTATTTATAAATAGGAAAATGGAGGCCCAGATCTAGAAGGATAAAGCATCCTTCCTAACACAGAAACCAGTATTATATTGTTTGTTTGTTCTTGTCATACTAACTTCAGACACCTTTTTAAAGTTTTTTATTTAAGTTTTCATTTTAAATCCAGTTAGTCAACATACAGTGTTCCATTAGTTTCGGGTACACAATATAGAACACTTCCATACATCACCCTGTGCTTATCACAAGTGCACTCTGTAATCCCCATCACCTATTCCACCTCCCTCTGCTAACCATCTGTGTGTTCTATATCGTTAAGAGTCTGTTTCTTGGTTTCGCTCTCTCTCATATTGTTTTAATTTCACCTATTCAGAAAACTAGTTGGCATGTTACAAAAAGTTATTTATGAACATCACAAGTGCTTTCTTACCCCAGTGAATCTGTTACCCCCACAGGAACATTTCTCAAACTTGGTTTATAGAACACTAATCCAGAGAGATGCCCTTGCCAACCTGGTTGGGGAAGTCCTACACCCCACCCAGTCCTCCCAGAGGTCCTAAGGAGTCAGTCTTGCACACACTGCCGCTCTCACCCAGGGCTTCCCCTATTTACCACACCCCCTTTCCCTGAAACACTTGGGAAATCACCCATCAGTGGGGAACCTTGCCCACTAATGCCTACCTCCTCCAGCCCCTCATGCCTGACTTGCTACGTTTATAAAATCCAGTTAAAGTGAAGACTGGTGGCAAACTTGGGGACAAGTATTCGAAGTCATAAAAGGCAACATGAGGTTTCTCTGTGAAAATGGACAACCCCTAGTTATTTCGCCCTGTGATAACACAGGTAATGACAAGAGGAAGAGAAAAGCCTCAGAGTAAGTGAATGGACACGAAGGAGCCTCAGAACTTTCGGAAAATAACACCAAGATTCCACTAGATGTCACCCTTGCCTTTGTCCCACATCCCCCAAAGCCAGGGCAGACAGTTTCCATAGACAAAGGTGGGGGGGGGATCCACTTTCTCAGCTGGTTTCCAAACTTCAACTTTTTAAGGGTTTCATGTCACATCATTTTATTTTAAATTCATATTCTCCTAGTAACAGAATCTGGTTTCTTCAAAAGACACGGCTCTGGGAGAAACTCAGATGTCAGCATTCCTACTAAGGGGTCTGTGAGGTTAGTATTTCTCTTCATTGGCCACAGAAGGGAGCCAGAACTCTTCCCTTTTGAGTAATAGGCAAGGAAAACTCCCCGACATCTAGCAGCCCTGTGGGGAGGAAGGAAACACGTTTGACTGACTAACGCTTCAGTCATAATGACTGTTCCAAACCACATTTCATTCGTGACAAAAGTTAGCTTTTCTCACATAAAATAGCTGAACCTATACCGGACTAGGCAGCTGATCTGCGTGTCTCTGTGGGAGGCAGCGTGTCTGCTGGGAAAGAGGAACCGCTTTCAAACAGAAAGAAACTAAAACTGTCTACACGGACCAGAACCTTGAGTCAGTTAATGGAAATACTGAAACCAAACCTTCAGAATCCTTAAGATGTATCGTATAACTGAAAAAGCAACAGGCCCACCGACAAATCTAGATTAAAACAAAACTAAAAGAGTTAAAAACCATGGGTATTTCACATTTTATGTTGTTCTGACAATCCTGTCCAAGGCAAATGCAGTTCAACAAAACTTGTAAGTGAAAAAACACTGACAATCCATTAACACCATCCTGACCCCTCTGTGAGAAGTTCCACAGAGTCCACCTTATACTACGGATGAAGACGTGTTTCCTGAGTAACCACCGAGTAAACCACCCAATGTTTGGACAGGCTGCTCTCTGAGCTCCGAGGGCCTTGATCCTTCCCTGCTGTCAAAGGTTCAGCTCCAAGTATAACCTCCCCAACAATCACTGGTAGATTTTCTCACTCTGCCCCCAAAGTTAACCTTTGCTTTCTTTATCCCCATCCCTTTTCACCTCCACCACTTATTCCTATTCATGACACATCAGAGATTCTACAAGCAGGTCGATCTCACTCACTAAGGCGTTTTCTACCTTTTTCCATAGTGCCCAGCAACTGCTATGTGCCAACTCTTGTTTTCGGTGCTTTCCTTGACATATGAACCCATTGAATACTCAGCATCCTGGAAGGCAGATACTATCATCACCCTCATTTTATAGAGAAAGGTACTTAGAAATAGGTTAAGTGATTTGTCCAAGATCACAGGCATAATGAACAGAACCAAGACCCAAACCCAGGCAGTCTGGCCCCAGAAACAGTGATCCTAACGACCGGGAACCCCTTCTCTCTTAAGGTGTGTAATCAATCAACATCTACTGGAACTGAACAAAAAGGCAAAGCTTTAGGATATTCTGTATAGAGTTAAATTCTTGATAATTTTCTGGAGCTCTTTCTTCCTATAGCCATCCAAATAAAGCATTTAAACATCCTGAATCCCAAAATGAGTGTCAAAGATCATCCATAATTCACAACGGGCAAGCATGTGACATACTTACTAGATCCAGATATGTTCAAGTCTTTACATTCTTCAATTTTAGCATCACTGCCAAAATAGATTTTGATCTTGCCACTGTGAGCTTTATTGTCAAAGGTAATCTGGAGACACAAATGTATGGAAAGGTTACCGCCCAGCGGAAAGTATGGTATAGTAGATAAACTCTGCTTCAAATATCACTGGCATCCGAACAGCATGCCGATTCAAAGATAATTCTGGGGTGCCTGGGTGGCTCAGTCAGTTGAGCGTCCAACTTCGGCCCAGGTCATGATCCTGTGCTTCGTGGGTTCGAGTCCCGTGTGGGGCTCTGTGCTGACCGGCTCAGAGCCTGGAGGCTGCTTCAGATTCTGTGTCTCCCTCTCTCTCTGCCCCTCCCCCATTCTGTCTGTCTCCCAAAAATAAACATTAAAAAAATTTTTTTTTAAATAAAAAAAAATAGTACTGATGAAACTGTTCTCATCATGTGATTCCTTCACAAGTTTCTTTTTTTTTTTTCATTTTTTTTTATGTTTACTTACTTTTAACACAGAGACAGAGCATGAGCAGGGGAGGGGCAGAGAGAAAAGGAAACACAGAATCCAAAGCAGGCTCCAGGCTCTGAGCTGTCAGCACAGAGCCCGACACAGGGCTCGAACTCACAAGCCGTGAGATCTTGACCCGAGCCAAAGTCAGATGCTTAACCAACTGAGCCACCCAGGCGCCCCACAAGTTTCTATTATTAATGAAAGAATATGATCCAAAGGGTAGATATGTGGAATCTACTGAACCCATCGTACTGAGTTGTATTCAGGTTCAGAGAAATCTTGGAGCAAAACAACAACCATTAGTCCCAGGAACAAAAACAAGATTCACCAGTCTTTGACAAGGGAATACAATTATCTCATTTATGATACTGAATGGAATTTAAAAGCATTGGCTTCAACTTACTCCTTTGGGTATGAAATTCTAGGTCTTTGCTAGGGTTGGAAACTATTTTTCTGTTTGCTTCAAATGCTGCGTATAATGCTTTCAGAGGTGACAGACTGCTCCCAAGCTCCAGGCTGGATTTAAGATTTCCAAATGCCCTCAATCTTCCACATTATGTTTCTGTCATTTGGTTTACAAGCGATACGTGCTGAGTATCTTAAGGCTTGAGAGAAGTACGTTGGGGGCTTTCCTACGGGAGAATGAGGCCCCATGTGTGCCAGGCTTAGCGAAGGTGTGCTCACAGCTCATAGGGACTGAAATGGGGCCTGCAGGTTTAATTCTCCAGCCTCTGGTTTGGTCCGAGTGATATTCTTGGATTACATAGAACATGGCTTATGTGTAGAGATGTGCAGGCACTTGGGGATTTAATTACAGATCACCTACACAGTCAGCCCTGTGAGCTCTTGGCCTGAGGATTTGGGGATTTTGTAATGTGTTTTGTAATGTGTAGGTCACCCCAGGGAGGTTAACCATGCTCTTCTCTGCCAGAGACATTCTTCCTCACCACATCTCAAGACTTATAATTACTTTTATCTCTTTGTTTATTTGTCTTCCGGTCTATCTCTTCCACTAGACTGTAAGCTTCCTGAGGGCCACCACACCTCTTCAGCAGGTCAATGCCTGGTGCGTAGGAGGGACTCATTATGTATCTACTGATTGTTGTTGAATGGAGCACTCCTCTGAATTGCTGTAAGGGTGTCACAAACAACTGTCAGCTCAGCATTCAGTTTTGTCCCACGATAAAGGGGGGAGGGAGAAAGGGAAGGAGGGAGGGAAGGAGGGAGAGAAAGCATGAAACCCCATGAAATGGGGAGTCAAGTTATTCTCCTCATAGATATGAACACATTCTCTTCTACTGCACATACCTTCTCCCAAAATAAAAGAAGCAACAACTAAGCCTTTGCAGACTGGCCCTCAATCAAGGGGGCAGTTTCTGCCTTGAGGTTTGAAAACATTCGCTACAATAGTTGCAAAGACCTTCCTTTGAAAATAGGAAAAACATCCTAGACACTTAAAATACTTGTCATAAACTTTTTTTCTAATGTATTAGGGGAGTAAGAGGTCAAAGCCAATTTTGAAAATTCCTCTTTCCAGCCCAGAAATCTGGCTTTAAAAGGCTGGAAAGGGCTTGCTTCATTTTCCAAAATAATGGTCTCTGGATCAACAATGCTAGAAAGTGTCATTAAGCTGTTTTAAACACCACTGCATCTACACATGTATACAGGCTGGTGTGTTTTACACTTGGCATCTACAACAGGAATAGAGAAAAAATAATAAAAACCAGCTTCAGAAAGACAGACACTTGCCGTATTATGAAAGACGTAACAGTCCGGTAACTCTCGGGAATGAATCGTCTGTAGGTCAATGCCTTTGAGATGAAAGGAAATTTCAACTTGTAAGAGCCTGAATAAAAAATATTACAAGATATAAATTATCATAGTCTTACTATCCTACTCTGCTTTCCCCATCCTTGTCTCCTGGGAAGTGAGACTTAAAAAGGTATTTACCGATAAAATTCCAGTCTGAAGAATGACGAGTTCTTCCACTCCTGAGGGTATGTGGAGAGGTCTAAGTGAACACAATCTAGGGCAAGGAAACAAGAAAGACTTTTTCAGGTAAGAATCGAATGCTAAAAGGAGTGGGGCAAAGTGTGCTGAGAAGCAGGGTACTTAAAGTATCTCTCCCCAAATCCGTATTTTTTGTAACAAGACCAGTAACTTTCCAGGAGAGAATCTGGAACTACCACTCTAACCACATGATCGAAGTTAATGTCACCAGTAAGGGGATAAACAGACATCATGCTCCTCCTGAAATAACTCACTGTTTGCGTGGTATTCCTTCCCTAAATGCATAACCTCAATCAAGTCATAAAGAAACAGAAAAATCCAGTGAGGAATTTTCTACTCTTTTAAAATGTCAAGGTCATTTAAAAATAAAAGTTAAGGAACTTTATTTTGCTCCAGATTAAAGGAGATTAAAGTAATTTGACAACTAAATGCATTATGTGATCTTGGACCAGGAAAGTGGCAGGGGGTGTGTGGGACGGGCACATGGGGTGGGGGTGGGGGGCATGGGTGGGCAGTTTTCTTTTTCTATAAAGAATAGGACAATTGATTAAATGTGAATAACGTTTGTATATTTTAGTGCCGTATCCATGTTCCTTCATGCTTTTGAACATGAAGCTGGTTATGTAGGAAAATGTTTGTGTTTTGGGGAAATGTACACTGGCCTATTAAACAGGTAAAGAGACATCATGTCTGTACCTTACTCTTATACGTTTCAGGAGAAATATTTATACATTGGAAGAATGATAAAGCAAGTGTGGTAAAACGTTAGCCTTCGGAAAACCTAGAAGAAGGGATACAAGGAAATCTTTGTGCTATTTTGCAACTTTTCTGTTAAGTCTGATGCTTTCCAAAATAAAAGAGAGAAAAGAAACTTATGTTTTATTTAAGTAAAAACAAATTATGAGCTGTTAACTATAAAAGAATGATTCCAAGAACCTCACATAAAAATAGTCTCATCATTGTGTAGCTCAACACCTTGGCAGGAAAAGCAAGTAGGTCTAGAAACAGTGAGCGCCTTTCAAGGTCACAGAGCTCTGACACAGAATTGGTGGGAAGCCAGCCTGCCTGACTCCTGCCCAGGCTGTTGCTGCCCCTTCCTGCTGCCTTTGAAATGGAAACGCCGGGCCTCCTGCAGTGCCTGGTACTCAGAAAGTGCTCTAGAATCTTGGTAGACTCGATGGCTGATTCTTTAAGCATCTTCTCCCACTGGGCTTTGGAGCAGCAAAGACCTACCATCACTTGATCAGTATACGACCTTGGCTTAGCCACCTAGCGTGACTGAGCACCAGTTTCCTCACTTGTAAAATGAAGGCCAGACTGATGATACTTAAGGCCCTTCTACCTTTACCATTCTTATTTGAAGATAAAGTAAAAGAAAACAAAACATTTAAACTAAATTGACTTGAGCCAAGTGGCTATACTCCAAAAAGAGGAGCATGTTCAAAATCTCTATGCCAGATACTGCCCTAGGTCTTTTTCTCCTGTATTTCACTCAATCTAAGATACTTGTTTTTTTCACTTTTAAAATATTTCTAAAATGGAAGAGTCTTTTTTTATTTGTATTAATTTATTTTCAAGTTAGCTGACATACAGCATCATCTTGGTTTCAGGAGTAGGACCCAGTGATTTGTCTCTTACATATGACACCCAGTGCTCATCCCAGCAAGCGCCCTCCTTAATGCCCATCACCCATTTAGCCCATCCCCCCACCTCCTCCCTCCAGCAACCCTCCATTTGTTCTCTGTATTTAACAGTCTCTTCTCTTATGGTTTGTCTCCCTCCCTAAAACAGAGAAGTCTTAAAAAACATTGATGGCATCTTAGATTCAGAGAAATACAACAGCATTTGTTAATTTTATACTGCATGTAAAATTCACCTTATAAAAAGTCTATTTGGTTATTCAAATTTTGTTATTGTAATTCTGGAGTTACACTTTTTCTAAATACACATTCAGAGCTCTCAGAAGGCCGGCTGACCTGATGTCACAGTCATTGCTAATGAGACCACCAAACACCTGATAGTAACAAAACCTAAGAACTGAGGGGTTTTTTTTCCCTAAAGATGGCAAAAGCCCTAAGAAAAACATCAAACCTCAAAGGAAACAAACTGGTATTAGAGTAGCAGCCTCATCGCTCAAAGAACCTGATTTACAGAGCAGAATACTGCAGTGAATGAAATAACAACCCTCTCAGAGATAAAAGGAAGGCAGATTATATATGTTCTTTAAAAAACAAGGAAAATGATGAAATGGTCATGATGCCTCATGCTGAGAACATGTAGAAAGGACAGGATAAGAAATTCAAAATCTGTGTTACAGAAAACGAAGCACTATTGTATTAGAATGACAGCCATCTAAATGTTGTAAAAACATTTTTAAATGGATTTATAACAGTCCCCCCAGTGACGCTAAACTATAAAGCTACAGGTCTAGAGGCAAGATATGTCCACAGCATGAATTAAGGGAAACCCTTAGCTTGAAATGCACATTCAATCATGCAACTAAATACAGACCCACACAGAAAGTGGGCATACAGGCTGAGCACACCAAAGGATGATTATCTTAATAATAAAGATGATGCAAAACTCATGAATAGGTAATCTAGAACAGCTTCTACTAATTCACCTATACAAACTCACCAATTGCCTCACCAATGGAGTCTAACTCAATTCCTACTTCTATCATGTGCAGGCTTCCTCCAGTGTGTCTGAGAAAAGAAAGTCTAAAATTCGGTATCAAGTATTTTAAGAATATTCTTTACATCTTTTGAATAGATATGTCAAAAGGTTCTCTTTGACAAGTTACATTTAATAAGTCAAAAATACAACTAACTTGCTAAAACAGTCTCTCTTAAAATAAAGTCAAATTAAAAACCAACTTCTCTCCATTTGGTTAAAACTACTTCATATTCTGATAGAAGGAAAATGAACAAGGATACTACTGCCCAGTGGTCAGGTAATAAATCCTGCTGTCTGGCAATGCCTGTCTTGCCTAGCCACTGAGACTGACGTTGGCCACATTTCTTTCATCAATTTTCCAAGAAAAATCAATTGAGGAAAATGGCATATGAATCACTGGAAAATAGTGGTAAGATGCATCTTAATTAAGTCACACATTTTTAAGAGGACAAGGGGTGTTTCAAGGCTGCTGGCCACAGAACCACACCACTGACACCTTGATGATCTCTGAAAGCAACCTGGGACCTTTGATAGTCCTGGCTTATGGTCTGTTTCCTTCAGAGTCAAGAGCATGGGACAAATTTACTCATGAAGAGTTTCTGAACAGGAAGCCTGTGGAAACAGACTCAGAACCTCTGGTTTGAAGTAGGCACCACACTCAGTGCAGAGCCCAACGCAGGGCTTGAATTCATGACCCTGAGATCAAGACCTGAGCTGAGATCAAGAGTCAGACGCTTAACCGACTAAGCCACCCAGGCATCCCTCAGAACCTCTGTTTTATAGGGTGTTCTTCTATTATTTTACCAAAGTGTCCTAAATTGGATTGTAGGAAGTATGGTCAAATGAACCGTGCAATACTCTCTTTTTCATAAAACCATCTCACAATTAAAATGCTCCTAGGACCCCTACTCCAGAACTGTTCACTTCTTGAGGAGTCATGACTGATCAATCTTTGTAGCACATAACCCCAGTACATAAAACAGGAAGTGCCTTGGGCACAGTAAGTATACAGCAGAGATTTGTTAAATGAATGACAACCACCCCCCCTCCAGAGTCTTAAGTCAACCACTTTGCATTTACATATGATGTGCTTTTAAATTCTTAACAGAATGGCACAAAATACTTCTACTTGATTAGATACTGACTTTTTGCCAAGCCATCTCCTAAAAGAGAAAATGAGTTGCTAACCACAATTCATCTTTGAAGAACATGAATGTATTTAACATATAATAGCAAGAGCACCAAACATTTTAACATGCATTATTTCATTTATAAATATAGACTCTTATTTTTTTTTCAAAAGCCTAATTGCCTCCTCATGGAGGGAAAACCTTAACAAACAGGAAACACCTGTGCATTTACCTCAACTCCCCCCCCCCCCAACAATCTTGAGTTGTACCAAGAAGTTCCATAAATGCTCCCCAGTCCTATGGCAGTAAACCTGCAGTTTCCTGAGGCAGCGCCCTTTGCAGGCATATGTTAAAGCCCCAACTATGTTAGTTAGCTTAGCGAAGCAAAGTTGATCCATTTGAGCTGTCAGCACATGAGGGGATGTTTGTTCTTACCGCAGAAGATGATAAAGGCATATAATGAAATTATCACCACATTACCTACTTCAATGTCGCTGTCAATATTCAGTGTCTCATTAGAAGGAAACATGGTCCCTTTCTTGTAATGCTGCTTACAGACTTTTAAGCCAATTCTATTGTCTTCGTTTTCTCCATAACCAAGGGTCCCCAGGGATATGTTCTTTAGCTGATGATACTATTAAGAATAGTTAAATAAAAATACTTATGAGCTTTTAAGAGTTTCATCAGAAGTTACAACATATGGAATACACTTTTAGCTATTTTAAATTGTGTATATCAAAGCCCTCAATGGAACTCCCCCGTGTAAAATACCACAAGGTGATTTTCTCAGGTTGGGCAGGAAACACCCTGCCTCACGGAACTCAGAACCCAAGTAAACATGCCGACAGAGGCTCCCCCCTCACTGAGAGCCAAAGCTGAGGTGCCCTGACCTCACAGCAGACTACTGTCCCCTGGCTCCAACCCCCATCTTAGAAAACCACACTGGCCTCCAGGCGGTTCCTGGAGCTCACCAGGCACATTCTTGCCTGGGCCTTTGCTGTTCCTTCTGCCTAGAACCCGGTGTTATCTAATTGCTGGTTCACTCCTTCAGATCTTGAGTCAAATATCACCGCTTCAGCCAGGCCTTTCCCTTACTACCCAGTGAAAGTTGCAAACATCCATCAGCAGCACACAGGCTCCACCAGGCACTGCCAGTCTCCTCCTCTGTTTTATTTCACAGCAGTTATCACTTTCTGACATACCACTCAGGACCCAAGCCATCCACACCCCACAGCTCACAGTAATGAACACAACTTACATTATCTTATATGAACTTACAGTAGCTCTCGTCAACAGGACGCTACCATCTGCCTATCTGCACTAACAGGGCTTCATTAACATGTCTATCATTCCAGGAAACTTTTGTCCAGGAACATAACAGCTACAAATAACTCTATTGTTTATTTCAGGAACATCCAAAACAACTCATTTAGACCGATCATCAATTTGAAGATTTAGTCTAATTAATTCCAAGACTCTTTGAAACCATGCCCCTCTCCCCACAAACCCTCACCTTGTTGTGTCCACCAATCTGAAACCATGGCATCATGTCTTTAGCCAATTCTAATAGAGCTCTCCCCTCACATTGAAAGACCCACCCTAAATCAGACTTCAAAATCTGTATTTGGACTTTGCCCTCTTCACCCAAGGCACTGATGAGTAGTCAAGGGAGTGTCTCCTGTATTTCCGTCAACAAGCTCAGTTTTACCAACATGTTTTCCAGGTGGTGTTTTCAGGCAGCTAGCATTCAGTGCTACCTATTTCACTTCATTTGTGTGGCTCTCTCCTCCAGAATTAAGTTCTATAAGAACGGGGCTTTTGTTCATTGTATTCATGATGTTTTCCCAGTGTCTAGAACAGTACTCGTACATACTAAGCCCCCAAATATTTATTGAAGGAGAAAAAGAAAAAATAAGATTAACGATCTCTCTCCCCTAAATGCTTTCTTCAAGGTCCATCAATCTGGTTTCTCAATACCTGCTTAGATACAACTATATCATATCCTACTCTATATTCATAAGATTCAGCTAGGCTTACTAATGGTAAAACATCAAAACCGAGATCCTAGAATCTTAGATTTGGTATCTCATTCATCAAATCTTCTGAGATTATAAATCTACTCTTGGCTATTTGAACTGGAGTAATCTCCCAAAAGTAGTGGGAATAAAGGGACAAATAAAAAACATAAACCTTTAAGAAAAATGTCACGCAGGCAAAAGGTATTGTGTGGAAATGTAGCCAGAGAAATAGCAATGAACATTTTTTGGCAGACTGCAAAATTTAAATTAGAATAATTTAATGTGTGTGTGTGTGTGTGTGTGTGTGTGTGTGTGTGTGTGTGTGTATATATATATATTTTTTTTTTTGCTAAAACAACAAGGTCAAGTGTCAATATATTCTTAAAGCATAAGTCATTCCCAACAAAACTCTTACCTGACTGAGAGCAAAAAAGATGCTTTCGTAGGCCTCCTCTTGGGTATACACACTGCAACTATAGTCATCTTCATCTGTGCCAGAATATCCTTTCAGAAACAAGTGCTTAAAAGCAACAGTGTTCTCTTCTTTGAAAGCAACCACGAGCTGGTTACTTAGACCAAAACGAACAAGCTAGAAAAGGAAATCAAATAGGAAGATGTAATTTTTACCATTTACCAGGGCAGGCAAATGCATTCTTATTATCATCACACACACACACACACCCCCCCCCCCAAACATCAGCAAGAAAAATCTCACTGCTTTGGTGTTTACTAACCACGTTAGTGTCAAAATACAAGTCCCAAAGAAGAACAACCTCGTCAAGCTAGATCAGCAATTCAAAATAGTGTAAAATTAGAGGAAATGACCACTGGGATTGTTTTACCTCCCGGAGGTCAAACCCATTCACTGTCACCAAGCACCCACCTTCTGGGGATAAAACTCCCACTTATTCTCCCTTATGCTGTATCCCAGCCTGAGCGTGGGCACCAAGGGCTCTCTCTCTTTATCAGGAGGGAATGTGTTCTCCCTGCCTTTCTTGGAGTCCAATAAGTGGGGACAATTAGCAGGCAGTAAATGTTTACCAAAAAAACCCAGGAAATTACACACTCGGCTACACACATCAACAACCTCTCCTTCCCTCTCTCTCATGCACACATGCACGTGCACACACGTGCAATGGCAGAAGACAAGTCAAACCTTCATAAGTCCTGTCCCCCACATCCTTCCCCATCTACTCACTTCATCTTCTCATCTGCTTTGAAGACAATACAAGTCCAAAAATTTTGCCCCAAGTCTTCATCCCACCAAATACCCAAAATGACTTGGGACTTGGTTTCTTCACCAAGTCGTCTAGATGACTGTGGCCCTTCTGTTATTTGCTGTCACCCCATGTTTGGATATGACAGACTGCGTGGCTCTGAACAAGACATCAACTCATGAATCTTTCAGGTGAAACAAACGTTAATCTGCATCTGCCAACGCACACGTTGTTTTTTAGTGATTTTAATTTTTTAGCTTTTAAATTTTGCCTGACTTTTTGGAAAGGCTGAATAATTAAAAGTAACAGCTACCATTTTTCAGCAATTATTATAGTCCAGGCACTTTACTAACTGCATTACAAGCACTATCTCAGTTGCTAACACAAGATAAGGTGGTCATCCTCACTTTACAAATGTGGAAACTGAGACTTAGCCACATTAAATTGCCCTAAGGCACCTAACTAGAATGAAAGCCAGGTCTAACTCCAAAGTCACTTGACTATACTATGCAATTTCCCTCCATCGAAGAATTTGTCTTTGGGACTCTTCTTATGGAAAAGAATTTAGGTGCTAGCTTCCCCAGAATTGCAACTACTGTTTGAGAATGTACTTAGATGACACTCATTAGCATCTGAGCCTCACCAGGTCACATTCCTCAAATACTAAGTCAAAGGATTGAGCAATTGTTAAAGCCCAGCCAGTCTAAGGAAAATATCAGAAAAGAAGCCCCACCTCATCCAACCTGTGCTGGCAATCAGGCAATGGAAAACTAAAGGCTTTTCTGAGCACATAACATCTGTCAGTGGTGCCCGTAGGAGATGCCGGAAAAGGTCAGGTTGCTTTTTGAAAGCCGAAAGTAAACCAGGGAACCCATACCCACATGATTGTTTCAAAGTTTTACTAACAACTGATACACAAATGAAAAAAAACAAAAAAACAAAACTGGTATACACACACATGAATTAAGTTCTTCAATCAAAGTCTGCCGTGTGCTTACTCTGTGCTGAGCTGGGATACAATGTGAGCAAGATCGAGTTGCATAGTGTTGAATAACAGAACAGGTCTTACTATTGAGTGCCAGGGACTGTGCCTAAAAGTTACTTTTTTTTTTTTTTTTTTTTTTTACTTAACTATCCAACACCCTATGAGGAGGATATTACACTGGGCTCCACAAGGACAGGATTTTTTTTTTCTTTTCTTTTCTTCACCTCTACTCAGGAACTGGAATAGTACCCATCACAATGTCAGAGTCAAATACTGAATCCGTTGATAAATATAATCCCATTTTGCACACATGAAGTCTGAAGTCAAGGAATTTATCCAGGTTGGAACAGCTAGAAGGTATCAGAATGAGGATACAAATACATCTATTAGGTTTCCACGTTCATCCTGTTGACCACCTGGCCACCCTTCTTCTCAAACGGAGATACTGCCAACTTCACTCTAGAAGCAGCGATATTCAACCCAATCCTCCCACACTCAGACTGAAGCTTAAACATGCATGTGCACACTCATGGCGCGCGCACACACACACACACACACACACACACACACACACACACTGTGTGGGGAATGGATAACTTAACCAAGAATGTGGCATACTATTTGCTGCCTTTTTAAGCTACCACCTTATTTAAACTCAAAGCTCATCAACTCAACTTTGGGAATGAGAGAACAGAACCACTCCCATCTGGCATCAGGAACAAGAAATCTCCTCCATTCTATTATTCAGAGAACAAGCTAAGATCCACCTATGTGGCCCAGCATCAGATTAAGGTTGGGATTTTCAAAGCATCTGTTAGTAGAGAAGAGAAACCCTAGGGAGGAGATCATAAGTCCCAGTCCTGCTATGGCAGAACCCTACACTCCCTATGGGGCAAGAGTAAGGAGATGACGCAATTGGTCAAATAGTTGACAGAAAAATAGTTGACAGAAAAATAGCCCCATCAACTAGCCCTTAAGATTTGCTGAAACTATGATATAAGTCAGAAAAATTCTTACACATTAAGTGCAGCCTGGCAAAATTATGAATTTAAGACCTGATTGTGAAATGAGTGTAGGAGAAAATATTCTGTACCAGGTAAAAAAAAAAAAAAAAAAAAAAAGATATTGCTCTAATAATGTACAAAGAATATGGGAGGGAAAGCATAGAACGAGCAAAAGAATGTGAACATCTCTCTGAAGGTTATAAATTACTGCAGAACGCAGAATAGGAATGTCTTTAAAAAAAAAGTTTCCTTCTCATCAACCCTGATAAAATGCCACCCATCTCATTAGACTTGAGGATGGAGTATTAAGAGACAGAAAAAGAGGAGGAAGGACAAGTGGGATTTGAAGGAAAGAAAGGTATTTGAGAAATCTGCTCCAATTAGATATCACCCAGGTAGCAAAACTTATTAGAATGATCCTCCAGCGGAGCAAGAGTTGAATCCCTCTCAACTTTGTCAGGGGAGACAGGGTACACTCACAGAATAAGTAAACCATCAATTCCCAGAAACAGTCTCCTAAAAGTGAAAGCAGTGAGATAGACAGCAAGGGGGACTAGTGTGCCAAGGAAAGCCACGTGTTGAGTGGTCAGGCAAGACTGGTGGGGGACTTCCAATGGCACCTGCAAGATGATGGAGAAAAGTCCACTCTGGATTTGGTGGAGCAAACAGGGCGGGGATGAGAATCCCTGGGTGCATCCACCTGGCTGGGATCTGGGCAGGAAACAACAGATGAAAGCCCATTGGAAGGGCAAGTTGAAGGAGACTGTGGAAATCTAAATTTCAAGCTACACAGTCAAGATTTTCTTCTGCAGGAAATGGGTACCATAAAAGTTTCTGAGCAGGAGAGTGACCCAATGAAGGCATTCTAAGAAGAATTCATTTGATATTAGCATTTAACAGACTGGTATGTATGTAGATAATAAAGGGAGGTATAAGACAAAGTCTGGAAGCAGCCTGGTTAACTTGCCTGTATTCCTAGACTGCACAATGAGAACAGGACCCAGGTCTGGAATAAAAACAATCTGAGAATAAGAATGCAGACTCCAGAGTCAGACCAAGGGGCTCCAATCCGACTCTACCACTTACCAACGGAATGGTCACAATCAGGTTACTTCCTCTCTTTGGCCCCATTTCCTCATCCACAAGAATCGGGCAGTAACTGACCCCACCTCACAGGGTTGCGGTGAGGATGAAATGAGTTAACACACATAAAGCACTTGTGTCTGGCACATGGTGAAGGCTACACCACATGTTACATCTCAGCAGCAGTAACGTATTGACAGCTGTATTCCCAACAGAATACACAGCACAGGTTGTGCTTCAAACATACTTTAAATGAACAAGAGAAGAGTCTGTGCCAGAGACAGAAGATAGTGAGTGTGGCAAAACATAAGTTGACACGGTTTTGAAGGAAGAATCCGGGGGATTTAATAGATACCAGGACGAAGAAGGTAAGTCAAAGATGGTGATATTCTGTGCCTGGATAAGCTAGAGTTCTAGTAACATTAATAGACCAAGAAGCTGAATGGAAAGCTGGTTTGGCCAGAGAAGAAAGTGGGAAACAATTAAAATTAACCAAATGAAACAGGGGACATTATCTCTCCTCCTTCCATGTAATACTAATAATGCACCCACTTTATAGGATGCCAAAAGTAAGACTTCAAGACCAAGAATTAAAATGAAAAATAATTTTAAATGGAGAAAGTCAAGCATACATATTTAACAGTGGCCCTGTATCTCAATTTTGTTGGTTTTTTTTAAGCTTGTTTTAAAGCAACTTGGTTACCCTAAAACTTGATGCACTGAAAGTATGTTATACAGTGGAATACCCTCTTTATGATCACAGAATAAAGATGCAACTTCAGTTACAGCAGGAACTTCCTCTCATCTCTAAGACTATATGAAGGTATTTTTAGCAAGGTATTTATTTTTGTGTTCCAGAAATAACATCTTTTTAAAAAATATTGTTTAATTTTTAATTTCTATTTATTAGAGCAAGTAGGGAGAGGGACAGCGGGAGACAGAGAATCTCAAGCAAGCTCCATGCTCAGCATGGATCCCACAACCCTGGGGTCATGACCTGAGCGGAAATCAAGAGTCGGACACTCAGTCGACTGAGCCACCCAGGTGCCTCCAGAAATAACATCTTTATAAACATCTTTGCATGGATAACAGAATGATTATTTCATTCTGGAACCAAATACCCCAAATCAGTAGAGTTTCTAAAAGGGTATGCATTTTAAATGTACTTACCTAGAGAGGCACCCCCCTCAAAAAAAAAAAAAAAAAAAAAACTGGTTCCAAACCACAGTCTCAAAAACTAGATGACAACTTTGATGGCTGTAGTGATGCTGGTGATTAAGTCTCAAGGATATAAGGGCACCTGGGTGGCTCAGTTGGTTAAGCGTCTGCCTCTTGATTTCAGCTCAGGTCATGATCTCACGGTTCGTGAATTTGAGCCCTGCATCAGGCTCTGTGCTGACGGTCCAGAACCTGCTTGGGCTTCTCTCTCTCTTTCTCAAAAATAAATAACTTAAAAAAATATGAAACTCAACAGAAGATCCCAGTGTGTAGCCTTTGTGTGGTCCTGCTAGATGGGGTGGAGGTGGGTAAGCATTTACTTAAAGCACTTAGCTACTGATGGAAGGGAGACAGTGTTCTGATAAATCCCAACACAGAACAGTTAAAAATGCGGATTTCAAAAGTGTATTTGAATGAAGATGAGAAATTCAAAGGACACCATCACCTGGGATTGAGCAGATTTTGCCAGTCTACGTGCTTCACTCGGATACAGAACTCCACCCCCACCCCCACAGACATACAGGTCTACTATTCTATACAGATCTATGATTTATCTGTATTTACCTCATAATCCCTTACTAAAACAAGGTCCTCATCAAAACTGAACTTCAACCTACCCTCTGCCCTCCAGAGTCAACATAATTTTACAGTTTTATGAACTTGAGTGTGGACTTTTCAGAACAAAAGTTAAGGGCGGAACACCTGAAAACTGTTTCACCTTGTGGTAAGGGAAAAAAAAAATCCGTGAACAAACTGATAATGTGAGTTACCTGCGTGGTGACCATGGCTATCTTCAAAATCTGCAGCCCCAGCTTCCACGGGATCTGGTGTCGGGCTCGGTATTTTTCACAAGGGTTCATGAAATAAAACTTCAGGTCTTCCCGCAGACATTCCTCTTTCACCTCAGAATCAAGATGAGCCATTGCATTTCTGCCACACAAGACCAATTTTTAAATTAGCAGAACATCTTGTTCATCAGAGAGTTTCTGAATAATGCTTTCCATTTGTGTTCTTTACCCATTCTTACAAGCAAAATTCTCTCTCCAAACAGTAACCTCCTTTTCTCTTTAGAAATCTGAAAATTATTCAGGACCCTCTATCACCTGCCTTTCCACATAGTTTTTCATCTTGTTCAAAATAGCCACTCTCAAAAAATTTGTAAGAACAGGATTTTATTTGCAAGACTCATCAATTCCTACCTCTCAACATATAGCATTCACCTGTCACTGGAATACTAACAAAAACTAGATAGGATAGTTTCATGATACTCCAGGTATGAAACCACAGAAATTTAGCAAAGACTAATGGAATTATATTGCCATGAAAATAGAGAATCTTTGTTCTATAATGCTGTACTCAATGAGTATGCCCCTTCTTTAGATTATACAGCAGTGATTACAAGATTCAAAATGTAGATACCTTTAAAAAGTTAAAATAGTATCTGTTTATGCCTAGTCAATTATTTGTGTCACCTTACATTAGTAAAGTTTTCTTTTACTAACTATTTTGAGGACAGTGGACTCAGAAATGGGCATGTGACTCAAGCTAGGCCAAAAAGAACCAATGAGTTATGGTCACAAGACTGTGATTATATCTGATGGGAGAAATGCCATCCTTCCAACTAAGTTGTTGTCGAATTGGGGCGTGCAAAACAATCCACTGGCAGTATAGAAAGTATTAGTACTTCTATTTTATTCTTTCCTTTTTTAAATGTGTTTTATACTTTAATCTTTTATTCTACATAAACTCTACACCCAACATGCAGCTCAAACTCACTACCCTGAGATCAAGAGTCGTATGCTCTACTGAGCCAGCCAGGTGCCCCTATTTTATTCTTTACCTTAAAAAAAAAAAAAACTGAACTCTACTAATAATTAATACAACATGGAATAACAGTGGTATATAATGCATATAATTTATAAATAATGTGCTTAACTTTTACCATTGGATACATAATCAACAAAGTTTGCAGATCATAGACTTAAAGCAAAGGCTGTGAGTCTGGAGTCTGTGAAAGCCACCTTGCCATCATAAGAGAGCAAGTCAGAGAGTGAAGCTAACACAGAACAGACAAAAGATAGACACTAAGCTTAATGGCAATACTTGAGTTCCTTGATCCAGCTGTACCTGAAGCCATTCATCTCAAGACTTTCAATTTGAGCTAATAAATACTCTTTGAGGCTTAAGCTAGTTTAAGTTAGACTTCTGTTTCTCACAACAGGAAGTGTCTTGATGGTAAATTTAATGAATAAATTTTACTAAGTTCAGCCAATCACTCAAGGTACTCATCTCTAGGGAAGTTTCTATAATTGGGGGTCATTTGCGGGCATCTTTTCACCTGAAATATCTGAATGACCTATTTTTATACTGACTTCAGATCTACATTATCCACCCCAATTAAGAAGTTTTAAAGAAGACTAAAAAGGAAAGACTATTTTAAGGCTTATATTAAGACTATTTGAGGCTTATACTCAGTTAATAATTTTCTATTTTTAAATTGATTTTTAGACCTTCTATTTCCAGAAATAGTAGGCTAGGTTATTCATAATTCACCTGCTGGGCAGAAGGAAGGGAAAAAAAGGAAGGAAGGAAGGAAGGAAGGAAGGAAGGAAGGAAGGAAGGAAGGAAAAGAAGGAGGAAGAATGTAAGAAAGGGGAAAGGAAAAAGAAAGGAAGGGGAGGAAGAGGGACGTTAGAAAGAAAGGGAAAGAAAAAGAAAGAAGAGAGAGAAGTCAGAAGTCAGAAGTCAGATGCAGTCAAAATGCATATTTCTTTTGGGGAGTGCGGGAAGTTAGAGGAAGTACCTGTAAAAGACTAAAGAATTAGAAGTAGAACAATAAGTCCTAGAGATCTAACACATGATATAGTGAATATAAACAGTAATGCTGTATTATAAACATCAAACTAGCTAACAGACTAGATCTTCAAATTATCCCCACCACAAAAAAGAAATGATAGGGGCGCCTGGCTGGCTCAGTCAGTTAACTGTCCGACTTCGGCTCAGGTCATGATCTCGCAGTTTGTGAGTTCAAGCCCCGCGTTGGGCTCTGTGCTGACAGCTCAGAGCCTGGAGCCTGCTTCGGATTCTGTGTCTCCTTCTCTCTCTGCCCCTCCCGCACTTGTGCTCTCTGTCTCTCAAAATAAAGAAATGTAAAAAAAAAAATTTTTTTTTTAAAAGAAATGATAATTCTGTGAGGGACAGAGGAGCTAACTATTGCTATGGTGGCCATTATATTACAATATATACATGCAACAAATCAACATGTTGAACACCTGAAATTTGTACAATGATATATGTCAAATATATTTAAATAAAAAAAAACTTGTAATAAAGTTTCTAAACCTATAAACTTGTAAAAATGGTTCTCAGAACACTTAAAAATTTTTAAAAGCAAGGAACGCCTGGTCTAGTCTTGGGGAGAACCTGGAGAAGTGCGGGCACATGTACTGAGGCTTTAGTCTGCAGCCCTGGGAAAGGGGAGTGAAGGAGCCAGGGTTCAAGGCCCAAAATCCATCCAAGACCTGCTAGGAGATCCTCCTCAGATGTAGACAGGGGTCCCAAAGTGCTAGCACCTTATCAGAAAAATAACTAGCATTAAAACTGCCTGTCCCCAAGCTTAGAGCACTACAGAAAAGGCCAAAGTAGTTTCAAATAAAAGAAAAGGAAATTTAAGAAACGGGCCCATCCTGAGAAATGATGTCCACAACACAGCCCTTTGCGCCTCACACCTGGATGAGCCAGAGAACATCAAACCAAGCTTGCTTGGTTTCAGACTGAAACTGCCCTCCGTCTCCCAGCAAACTCACACAGACTTCTCTGGAGGTTCATCCTAGGACTTGGGCACTCTAACAAATAACTTGGAAAACACATTCATCAGCTGGGAGTAAGACATAACCAAGCACATGAGGAAACCAAGCAATATGGAACAGCCTACTTAGAAACAGGAGCAGAGGGGCCCCTGGGTGGCTCAGTCACTTGGGCATCCGACTTTGGCTCAGGTCATAATCTCAGGGTCCATGAGTCTGAGCTCCACGTCAGGCTCTGCACTGACAGCTCAGAGCCTGGAGCCTGCTTCGGATTCTGCGTCTCCCTCTCCCTCTCCCCTGCTCGTGCTCATTCTGACTCTGTGTCTCAAAAATAAATAAAAATGTTTAAAAAAGAAAGAAAGAAAGAAAAAGAAACAGGGAGCTGAAACAGAGCCAAGTATATCAGAATCAGACACGGGTTAGAAGACTCATGCTCAGCATATTGAAAGACAAGAATAGGTACAAATACCTCTAAGACCAACTTGGGGAAAACAAAAAATACTTTCAGAAATGAAGAATCAATGACCACATGGGTCTCATCTCAAAAGAATGAGGAGACCTTTAAAATGTGTTTGCCTGCATCCATTCTAGTTACTTCGGGACTCGATCTGACCACCTTACCATGCACTGTGCTGGGAGAGCTGGTTACTCGGGACTCAAAGCTGGAAAGGTTCCCCGAACTGCTGATGTTCAGTGTCCAGTAAGAGAGAAAGACTTATGAACACCTATTCCCAGGTTATCCCATAGCTCAGTGAGTGTTGCACCATAGTGTGAAAGCACTGTGGAAATGGGCTAACTCTGGAAGAGGGGGACACAGAGCCAGAGGGAAATCCAACATAACACACAGAGGGGTAAGTGCCACAGGGATGCCTGACAAAGAGCACTGAGGGAGGCATTTCCAAGAAGAAAGTGGTATCCTGACAGCTCATCCTCCACCACGAACCTTCAGACCCCTGGAACACACCAGAAGAAGTTTTCGTGGGCCTGTCCGAGCAGGGCTGAATTTAGAGTTAACCACCATTGCTTTAGCAGAACCATATTGCTAACGTATTCATCCTGATGATTCACAGTAATTTTTTTTTCATTTAATTAAACGAAAAGGGGCATCTGAAAAGTTGTGATAAACCCTCAGGAGAAGGCATGGAAACTCCTCTCCCACATACACCCCTGGCCTCTAGTGTGAGAAACACCATGCTGATGAAAGAAGACGTGGTCTTCTTGAAAACAGTGGTGTGAAACACAGGGCATTAGGTCAAATACTCGCTGAACGCCTTGTGGGCCCAGCTCTGCCAGAGACATTTTCCTGCCTTCCAAGAGCTCAGTTCCATGGAAGGGAAAGAGATGAACACATAAAAGTACCATAAAATGTGTTCCCTGCTGTAAGTGAAATCTCCATTGAGCACCCCGGGAACAGAGAGACCACAGTACCCCAATTGCTTCAAGTGGCTTCAAACAAATCTTTCAGCTGGTGGTTTCTTTGACTACATGGCCATTAAATGTTCAAAAAATGGTAACTGACTTTAACATTATCCTAAGAAACCTTATTAAGAAAATAAGTCACAGGCAAAAAAAAAAAAAAAAAGAGAGAGAGAGAGAGAGAGAGAGAGATAACAAACATCAGAATCACTTATTGTGTTAAATTATTGACATTACTCCACCCATCCAGAAGTTTTTTACTTACAGAGCAGTTGTAAGACTTCTAGCAATGTGAAGGATAAAGAGAAAAATGAAAACGCTAGCATGAAGAACTTCCCCCTCAGGCATACAGAGCCATCTGGTGAAATAAAGAGTAGTACTAGCCAAATGTAATCAACAGAGGATAGAAAGATAGAAATACAGAAAAAAAAATTAATGTGAATAATAAAGTTACAGGATGAGATGGCTGTTTTTAGTAAGTCCAACTTGGGGCTCCTGGGTGGCTTAGTCAGTTCAATGTCTGACTCTTGATTTTGGCTCAGGTCATAGTCTCACAGTTCGTGAGATCAAGCCCCGGATCCAGTTCTGTGCTGGCGGCACGGAGCCTGCTTGGGATTCTTTCTCTCTCTCTCTCTCTCTCTCTCTCTCTCTCTCTCTCTCTCTCTCTCTGTCCCTCCCCAGCTCGCATGGTCTGTTTCTCTTTCTCTCTCAAAATAAATAAATAAACTTAAAAAAAAATAAGTCCAACTTAGGTTTAGAAACAACATCTGAAGTTTGGAAGAAAAGGTGATGATATTTTGGCTTAGAAATTCTAGAATCTCAAGAATAATGTAAATGTACAAGCTTTCTAAACTTTACTTTTCTGAGAGCTTTTTCTTGCACCCCTCTTCCCAATTTGTAGATCTGCCCTAGTTCCCTGTTCAGTGAAGGGTATTAAATACACACTCAGATACAACTGGACATCCTATAACAGAAATATAATGGTGTCAAACAAACAACCAATGCAAAGTGAAAAAGAAGGAAAACTAAAAACACAAAAGAGGCAAGACAATATCACAAGACCAAAACATCCCTGCATTTGCCACTTAATCATGCAACACTCTCCTGTGCTCAGGCTGGGTGCTTGGTACAGGAAGCCTGAAGCTGCGATCACAACTGTCCAAGCAAGAGTTAAGTCAGCAGGAAAAACACTGCAAGCTCTATCACAAATGATGAAAATCTGCAACAGGTTGAGAAAAGGACAGAGAGTGGGACTCATAACTCATAACGCAATTCAGGGGACGAGAAATTGCACCATGAAATCAGTCAAGGAAGAGAAATCAGTGAAGATCGCACTCTGACCCACCAACTGTGGGTTTGTGAAAGTGAAATTGCATGAAATAAATAAGAGTAACCATGACTCATGAATTATTTATGTTTCACTAAACTATAGGAAATGCACGATCTGGATTATTTAAGCTTAATAAGTGGCACTATTAGAGACCAAAATAGCAGAGGAAAAAAGCACCATATTGGTGAGCATAAAGACAAAATCTAGAATAGAATGGAAATTCACCCACATGATGGGCTAGAATGGAAAACTAAAGAGAACTTAGGAGAGAAAGAAGCCTGAGTCTTAGTGCTACGGGTGAGAAGTCAGAGAAGAAGCACATCAAAGCTCCCATCTGTTATTAAGAAAACCTACTCTTCCCTCAGATGCTCAAGACTGTATGATGTCCCCTAATTTTAAGGCTATCATGTGTCCGAGGGCAATTCCAGCTTTAACAAATCAATGACTAAGTAAGTCTATGGAAGCTTGAAGTTTTTTTAAAAAGCAAAATAAAACAAGGTACCAGCAATTCTTAACCTCGCTGGGGTCATAACCCCATGTGAGAACCTGTGAAGGCTCTTGGCCTTTGCCTCAGAAAAATACACAAAGTTCAGTGATGGTACCTTGTTCCCATTACCACGATCGGCTCAGCAAATAAGCTAACCAGCCCAGGCTGCTAGTTTTTCAGTTTGCATGACCCTTACCCTACTCAAAAAGAGGTATGAAAGATTGTTTTCTATTACAGTGGCCTCCAAAGAGGGGTGCGTGCACACAAGGGACTATTCACTGGTATGTGAGAAGAAAGGGTTAGGGCTACTAACTGTATTAACCTAGCAAAGAGAGAAGATTTACAATTTTACACATTTTATTTTTGAGACAGAGAAAGAGAGAGAGAACAAGTCAGGGAGGGGCAGAGAGAGAGAAAGGGGATCAGAGGATCCAAAGCGGGCTCTGTACTGACAGCACAGAGCCCTATATGGGGCTCGAACTCACAAACTGTGAGATCATAACCTGAGCCAAAGTCAGACGCTTAACCGACTGAACCACCCAGGCACCCCTAAATTTATGAGTTTTATCATATGGATTATTATGTATCATACCCAAGCTGCCCTCACTTGGCCAGAATGCCAGATGCCTGTGATTCATGTAGGTATGCAAGGCAACCCGGGGGGGGAAGAAAGCAAGATCCCAAAGTAGGGGGTTGATGTTGGTGGCCTCACTGGTTTTCAGCATATTCCTACCACTTAAGGTTTAGGTGAGCCCATTTAAGCATTTTTGGAGTATATTATCCAGTTTAGTCAACCCTCACAAGGTGGGCAAGAGACATAAAGATTCTTACAAAAAAATGAGACTCACTGGAACCAATGAGGGCCTACATTAGCATCAAGAAAATGAAGACACAAATACTCTCCTAATATAAACTTTGTTTTCCATGAGTTCAAAAAAGATGAAAGGGGTGCCTAGGTGGCTTAGTCAGTTAAGCGTCCGACTTCAGCTCAGGTCATGATCTCAGGGATCTCACGGTTCACGAGCCCCGCGTCAGGCTCTGTGCTGACAGCCCAGAGCTGAGAGTCTGCTTTGGATTCTGTGTCTCCCTCTCTCTCTGCCCTTCCCCCATTTGCACGCTCTCTCAAAAATAAATAAACATTAAAAAATTTTTTCAAAAACAAATATGATCTGAAAAGAAGTTGGAAAAAAGAAACAGATTTATCAAGAAAACTATTCAAAATATTGACCAAAGCTACTATTGTTAAATGTATGTGTTATACCCCAAGTTATTAGGTAACGACACTATGAAGTCATAATGATGTAAAGTCACTGCATTTAGCAATTTATTTTAATATCCTACCTCACCCTTTAAAATGTTCGTTTTGGGGCGCCTGGGTGGCGCAGTCGGTTGGGCGTCCGACTTCAGCCAGGTCACGATCTCGCGGTCCGTGAGTTCGAGCCCCGCGTCAGGCTCTGGGCTGATGGCTCGGAGCCTGGAGCCTGTTTCCGATTCTGTGTCTCCCTCTCTTTCTGCCCCTCCCCCGTTCATGCTCTGTCTCTCTCTGTCCCAAAAATAAATAAAAAACGTTGAAAAAAAAATTTACAAAAATAAAAAATAAAAAATAAAATGTTCGTTTTACCTGTTTTATAGAATATAAAACAATATACAAACATACATTCAGAGAGGGGGGATGTTCTTTTAACTGATGGGGGAAGTTGTCAAAAATATTTGGGGGGTGCCTGGGTGGCTCCATGGGTTAAGCGTCCGACTTCGGCTCAGGTCATGATCTTACAGTTCGTGAGTTCGAGCCCCGCGTCTGGCTCTGTGCTGACAGCTCAGAGCCTGGAGCCTATTTCAGATTCTGTGTCTCCCTCTCTCTCTGCCCCTCCCCTGCTCATGCTCTCTGTCTCAAAAATAAATAAACATTAAAAAAAAATATTTGGGACTACTTCTCCAGTGTTTCAGAGCTCCAACCACACCACCACCATAGATGTGGATGTTCTTGTGTTACCACTGCTGATATTACAAACTCCTTAGCTTGGGAGAAATTGGTGTTTGTTCCCCAAGATCCTGACAGACATCCCTGTTGAGGTATCTTGTTTTGATGCAGTGGCACTAGAACAGAATGGTTTTCCTAATTCACAACGATCTCTTACTAGTCACACAGGATGGGACCGCAGAAGCAGGTGAACCACTTCCCAAATTTATCCCTCCTGTACCCTTAGCACAGGGAACAGTAAGTACCACCAGGAACCTACATCTATATAGCTCTGCATTGTCTGGTCCCATCTACCTCCCCAATGTCATCTTTCCCCCGCCAAACTTAATCGTCTACATAATTTTATTTTATTGTTTTAATGTTTATTTATTTTTGAGAAGGAGAGAGTGTGAGCAGGAGAAGGGCAGAGAAAGAGGGAGACCGAATCTGAAGCAGGCTCCAAGCTCTGAGCTGTCAGCACAGAGCCCAACGTGGGGCTCTAGCTCACCAAAGGTGAGATCATGATGCCAAGTTGTTTGTTAGATGCAAAGGTTTGATAGACTCAAGTTAAACATTTTTGCCTGGAATATATCATAGATGACATCGTATACTTCATACGACATCCCATCCAGAGATACAATATCAGATTGATGCACAGGGTGGGCTTTTTAAAGTATAAACTGTATCATGTCAATATTGCCTAAATCCCACTTATGGCTTCCTTTGCATTTATTCTATAATACGAAGTCGGACGCTTAACCGACTGAGCCACCCAGGCACCCCTCATCTACATAATTTTAAAGGAACTATGTAACAAACCCACCCCTGATTTCTGCTCCTTAGAGGCAAATTCTTTTATCTGTTTCTTTTCAGTTATTTACTTTAATATTTCTAAATAATGCTGCCCCACTATTTATTTCTCTTTTAGATATTATCAATCTACATCCTCCCATGGAAAAGATGATTTTAGCTCTTATATCTGCCCCCCACCCACCAGCAAGCATACACCTGTCCCCTCCCTGCTCATCATCTCAATAAAATTTTAATAAAACTTTTGTATACTCAGAATTTATGAAGTGAATATGCAAATGTGTTTCACAGTTGAGCCACTAGTACACTGTGATTTTATATTCCTCCTTGTAAGAAAAAGCTTTTGGAGTTAATTGCCCCTTTTCCCCATTTTCTCAGTTTTCAACAGACCAGCTGGGATTCCATCACCAAGCTCTGGCTGAATCTGCCAGCTGCCTTCAAGACAATCAAACAAGTTGGGCAACTCGTCAAATTCTTTCTTCTCCCAGTTCTTTCTTCTCATCGTTCCTGGAGCCTCATCCTCCTGCTTCAACCTACACTGGTTGCTTCCTAATTCCTATTCAGGGCCATCAACTTGGAAATTCCCCTCACCTCTTTCCCAAATTGGAATCCACATTTCCTGGAATTCCTTTGCTCCCTCATTTTTATGGAGAGTATCCATCAGTCCCATCCTGTGAAAGGAAGCCCGGAAGGTAAATTTTGAGACCTCCCTTAACAGACACTGCTAATTGCCTACCTGGTATCCAGTCTTCCCTTTTTCCTGAGTTTGTTGAGGGTAGGGAATGTATTAAGACCCAAGAATAGACTACTTCAATATTAGAGCTAGAGAAGAACTTAGGGCCACTGTTTGCAAACTCAGCTACACACTGAGTCACCTGGGGCACCTGAAGAACACTGAAGCCCAGCCTCCATCCACAGAGATTCTGGCCTAATTGGCGTGGGTGCGGCCCAGGCACTGGGGCTTTTAAAAAGCTCCCCAGGTTATTCAAATGTGCACCCAGTTTGAAATCCTCTACCTTGCAGGTGATCTGTTCCCATCTCCTTATTTTATGAATGAGGCAATTAAGGTACCCTCAGGTTGCAACCTGCCCCCAAAAGAATCCAATTTACTGACCCCCCCTATCCAGTGTTCCTCCTTTATCCTTGAATTAAATATTTCTTAAGGAGTAATCGCCTGGGTGGCTCAGTCGGTTGAGCATCTGACTTCAGCTCAGGTCATGATCTCATGGTTCATGGGTTCGAGCCCCACATCTGGCTCTGTGCTGGCAGTGAGGAGCCCGCTTCGGATCCTGTCTCCCTCTCTCTCTCTTCCCCTCCCTCCCCACAACAAATAAATGAAACATTTTTAAATAAAGGGAGTAATGGCCTGGAAGATAGTCAGGAATGAAGGGGAAAAAAATGTCATGTTCAAATAAACTAGTATTTCAAATACAACTTCTCTTATTTAGAAATGTGTGACTGGGGCGCCTGGGTGGCTCAGTCCGTTAAAGCGTCCGACTTCGGCTCAGGTCACGATCTCGCGGTCCGTGAGTTCGAGCCCCGCGTCGGGCTCTGGGCTGATGGCCCAGAGCCTGGAGCCTGCTTCCGATTCTGTGTCTCCCTCTCTCTCTGCCCCTCCCCCGTTCATGCTCTCTCTCTGTCTCAAAAATAAATAAATAAATGTTAAAAAAAAATTAAAAAAAAAAAAAAAAGAAATGTGTGATAATTTGGCTGACAACAGAATCCTAGTCCATAAATTCGGGAGACTTCTAAATGGTCATGTTATTAAAATGAGAAGGAAAAAACAAGTAAAGCTATCTGATGGGATGAATCCAACATTTCTTTTCCTCAGGCTCTTCAGACTCTTTAGAGCAAACCCTTAGTTTCCATTTGTTATTCCCCAGTGAACCCTCTCCGGCTGCAGGTGCCAATGGTCACTTCTCAGGCTGCAGCTTAGTGGCTGGGCCACCTTTGATTCCGCTGACCAGTACAACCCCGGGGCAACCTCTTCCCTCTGCTTCTAGGACATCCCACTCCCCTGGTTCTTCTGCCTACCTCACTGGGCATTTCTCAGCCTCCTTTGCTGGCTTCTCTTCCATCAGACTTCGGGTGCCAGAGAGCCTCAGGACACAGTCCAGGGCGTTTCTATCCTCTGTCCTCCTTTCTCGAGACCCAGTCCTGTGGCTTTAAATATTACCCACATGATGTGGACTTTCACATCTGCAACTCCAGCAAATCTCTCTCTTGAACAGACTCCCTTATCCAACCTCTTCCTTGAAACTCCACCCACACATCTAATAGATTTCTCACACCAACCCCCACCCCCTTCTCCACCCATCTGCTCAGCACAGTGATTACACACATTTATCCAGATGTTTCAGCTGTAACCACTCCCCCTATCAGTGATTTTCCACCTCGGCTGCACACTAGAAGCATTTGGGGACAATTATTTATTTATTTAAAAATTTTTAATGTTTGTTTATTACTGAGAGAAAGAGACAGAGCATGAACAGGGGAGGGGCAGAAAAAGAGAGGGAGACAGAATCCGAGGCAGGGTCCAGGCTCCGAGTTGTCAGCACAATGCCTGACACGGGGCTCGAACCCATAAACGGTGAGATCACGACCTGAGCCAAAGTCCAACGCTTAACTGACTGAGCCGCCCAGGCACCCCCATTTGGGGACTTTTAAAAGGTTTCAGCGCCTTGCTTCCAGCCCCTAGATATTCGGATCTAACTGGTGCCCAGTTATGAGCTAAGTATCAAGATTTGTGATAAGCTTTCCAGGTAATTCTAATGTGTAGTAAAGTATAGGAACTTTGCTCCAGAGCCATAATTTGACTTCTCCTTTTCCTCAATCCACACATCCAATTGATCAAGTCTTCCTTCAAAGCATATCATGAGTTGGTCCCACCTCCCTCTATCCACTGCAGCCTTAGAGGTAATGGTTTTTTAAAATTTATTTTTATTTTGTATTTTTATTTAATTTTTGTATTTTAGAGAAAGAGAATGAGGGGAGGGGCAAAGGGAGAAAGAGAATCTGAAGAGGGGAGGGGCAAAGGGAGAAAGAGAATCTCAAGCAGGCTCCATGCTCAGCACAGAGCCGGATGTGGGGCTCCATCCCGTGACTCTGGGATCATGACCTGAGCTGAAATCAAGAGTTCCACGCTCAGCTGACTGAGCCACCCAGGCACCCCTGGGGGGTAACGTTAAAAGCACAAGTTCAGATATCACTGCCCTGCTTAAAACTCCATAGTGGCTTCCCCCTGCTTTCAAACTAAAATCCAACCCTCCCATTATTGCCTAAAAGTCTCCTGCCCCCTCCTTCCCATACCCACTCTCCCCCACATCCTCTTTCCTGGCTCTGAAACAGTCCCTGATCTGGCCATTTGCATCTGCTGTTTCACCTGTCTTACTGCTATGCCCCCAACTCTCTGTACGTCTGGCTCCTTCTCATCCTTCCCTACTGCCTGTCTCAGCACTTAATTTCCTTTATGATTGAGATCACATTCTTTATTGGTCTTCTCTACAAGACAACTTCTTGAAGGCCAGGTCTTGGTCATCGCTACATCCCCCAGCATACGGCAGAGCACCTAACACATAACAGGTGTTTGATGACTAATTTTTAGGAAAAAGAAATGGGTCAATGAATGAGACAACAACCTTGACTATATGAACGTTGTGTTGGCCAGTACCTGTTAAGATGAAATAATAATAATGACAACAGCAACAAACATAATAAAAACAATGTAACAACGATATAGAGTCTAAAACACTGATAGGAAATTTTGAATTAAAATTATACTGAAAAGGCTTGCTCGGCCAAGACACGGGAGAGTGTTTTAGGTAATTTGGTTGCCTGGTTTGCTGAGAGAAACCCTATTTTGTTTCAATTAATATTCCTGAAGTCTTTCCAAAGAATCAACTTTTCAGTGAATTGTTATCATGAAAACTTGGAATCTACTGGGGAGAGAGAAAATGAGAATCCTCCTGGATTCCAAGTGCAAAAGTAAAACTTAGACACATTTAAAAAATAAAATCGGTCGAAGCCTAAGAGAGAATTTTTTAAAACATGATTTGACATACTTTTCTAAGGATGACACAAGCCAATGTCAGAAGCCAATGAAAAAGACTGACAGATCTTCACACAAACATTTAAGATTTTGAAACGTTAAAAGACAGAACAGGGGAAAAGTCTGCAATCTATTGAAACAGCCAGAAGTTTATGACCTATTACCTGTAGACAGCTCCAAGTTATGAGAAGAAAAAAAGACAACCTAGTGTAATAACAGGCCAAGGATCTGAACAGGACAGTGAAAATTGAACAGCAACGAAAATGTACTAACAGCCAGATTGGTGAAAATCTATCTTAAGTTTCATTTACCAAAACTGAGAACAAGCCTGTATTGATGGAAATGTACATTTTTGAAGGGCACTAAGGCTCGGTATCCAGAAGAGTATCTGTGATCTAGGAATCAAACCTCTGTGGATTTGCACAACAAATGCTTAAAACTGAGTGAAGTTCAAAATGTGTTTTCAAAGGGGGTATGAGTTTTTTAGAACAAGTGCCAGTCAAAAAGATGACTACAAAAATGTTCACTGTAACCCTACTGGCAACATTGTATTGACCTAAAGATGTCTATGCATATTGTTAATTCTTTTAAGTTACGAAATAAATATATTGAGACTCCATTTTTCAAGTCTTGAAGTGCATAAACCAGAAAGGAAAAAAAAAATCTTGGCACTCTTTTGCAGTAGTGTCACATACAATCTCAAATTTCTTCTTTAAGTCCTCCATATTTTCTTGATTTTTGGTGATTAACATATGGATTCTTGAGTTGTCATGAGTTAAAACAAGTTATGTAAAAAAGGAATCTAATAACACATGCCAGGTAATCCAGTATTTCTCTGCCTGATGTTTGTGTGGGAGATAGAAAGTGGGGAAGTCAGGCAGAGACTAAATTTCACTGTGTTTACAGCAATGACCATGCTGGCCCAGGGAGTGAATGTCACAGAGCAACCTGGCAGATGGAAGGCTTCAGAAAAATCCCAAGAACATACATCATACATTTTTTTTTCTTCGACTCCAATTCCTATAATGAGCTGATTTTCTCATGATTTGTGCTGAGAGAGAGAGAGAGGGAGGCAGAGGAATGGATCCAGATAGCTGATGCTGTGGGACTTCCAATAAAAGGAAGTCAAGGAGGAAAGGAGGAAAGGAGGAAAGGAGGAAAGGAGGAAAGGAAGAAAGGAAGAAAGGAAGAAAGGAAGAAGAAGGAAAAAGAAAGGAGGGAGGAAAGAAAGGAGGGAGGAAAGAAAGGAGGGGAAAAAGACAGAAACTCTGGTTACCGTGTAAGCATAGCTCTCAGGACATAAATGACATGGTCATTCTAATCCTGAGAAGCACTGGAGAAGAAAAACTGTAGGGCTTTTCATTTCCCACTGGAGCCACTCATAAAAAAATGTGCATGCTACAACTTTCAGGAATTTCCCTAAAGACGACCCACCATGCCACCCAGTTCCTATAAAATCCCCTCTCATCACCACTTTGCTGCCTCTGGCGAGCAAGAAAGCAGAAGTAGGGCTGCACATTTTTAAAGTGCTGGTTCTGAACAAGTCATGCCCCCTTTGAAAATCCTGACCAATCAGCTCTCTAGGTCAGAGATAAGTAAAGCAAAACTCCATTTCTTAGCAATACAGGCTTCCAAAAGCACTTACAGCTGGAGAAGATGAGAGGAATCATGGCAGCCTTCACATTTGGCTTTCTCTAACATTTCAACAAAATCCCCATTTAACAGGGTCATGCTAATGACTCTCCCAAAGGAAAAGGAAAATTAAAAGCCATAAAGCCATAAGTAACCACTTTCTCCTCAAATCACTGAATGAGTTTACCTTATTCTTAGACAAGCCCACCTCAGTGTCAGCTGGGGAATCTCTAGGTTCACCCTATCTGTGACAATTCCCTCTAGCTGCTCTAGGTGATATAATTTTTTAAAGCCCACCATTTAAATTATGGGTCTTCTGGAATTATAGCAAGGACAATTTTTCAGAACCTTTGGCTTCACTAGTCACCAATTATTGCCTGACAGATGTATTCAAGGAGAGATAACAGAAGACAACCTTCAAAGGAGAAGGAAGGAAACCATCCCCCTATTGAGGGGACAGGAATATTGGCAACCTCCCTCCCCCCCTCCCCAAAGCTGTCTTGCCACACCAGGGAAAAGGAGGCAGGGGTCCAAGGTCAGAGTAGAAAGCTCAGCTAGAGGTCATCTAAGGAAAATGGGACCCCCCCCCCCCGCACAACACCCCGCCATGATTGCCAAAGCAAACAAGTAAACAAACCAAAACCTGGCTTTAAACATTTGATCCTGAAAAGAATATTACAGTTTGAGTAAAAAAGAATGAAGTCTGGAAATAAAAGTTTTCTCTATGAAGCCCATAATCATGATGTAAGAGCTCACTGAAGGGTGATCTCATTCTTTAGAACTCACATGTGGAACCTAGACTCCTGGCTGTGGCTAAGAACAGCCCAGCCTTCGCTAGAGAGATTCCACTTTTATCTTTCATGGCCAAAAGGGTTTTCTTTGGCTGCTAATTTTACTTTGAAAACTGTAGCCACAAGAAGTCACCTGTTTTTCTACTAGGTTTTAAGAACTGTCTTATCCTGGGTTTCACTTCACATCAGTGAAGAGACCGAGCCTGAAGAGATTAGCTTGTGAATATGATCACTCCTGACTTTGAGTTCTCTATTCTCTGCCATTCTGTTCAAAATTTGTCTCCATTACTCTTTCTCCTTGCTTCATTATGAGTTTTTATATTTATTACTCTGTTGTTAAAAACAACACTTTTTACATTTTTGTAATGTTTATTTTTGAGAGAGAGAGAGAGAGAGAGAAACAGAGCATGAGTGGGGGAGGGGCAGAGAGAGAGGGAGACACAGAATCCCAAGCAGGCTCCACGTTCTGAGCTGTCAGCCCAGAGCCCGATGTGGGACTTGAACTCACGAACCGTGAGATCATGACCTGAGCCGGAGATGGATGCTCAACCAAGTGAGCCACCCAGGCACTCCAGAAACAACACTTTGAATATGCTCTTCCTTGGGAGAAAAGAACATGGCCTTCTAAAACACTGCAGGATTTACCGATTTTTAAGTGTAGGGGATTAAATCAAATTGGCACCATTATGTTGACCCCTGCATGGCAACGCTCAGGAGAAGAGTGGGAAATGTGTCTGTTTTTTTTTCTTTTAATATTAAATACAATTTATTGTCAAATTGGTTTCCATACAACACCCAGCGGTCATCCCAACAGGTGCCCTCCTCAATGTCTGTTTTTAAAGCGTCCAGGCCACAGCCCTGGTTTAAGGAAGGTTTGCTAAAGGAGAAGGGCAAGTTTCTGGTAGTGGAAGCTTATTTGACGCAACGTGAAGTATGAAGAGGAAGATGAGCTAAAATCTTGAGACTGTTGACTCAAACGGAAGAAGCTACTGGATTCCCCCCAGCTTAGGCTGTTTGGTTAGCACATCACAGAGGTGGTGAACATCTCTCAAAAGTGTGAAGCCCACGTCCCACCTCTGCAGAGAACAATGCAGCTGGTCCCTTGAACATCAAACATCCGAATTCATATCTTGACAGCTAGACCACCTTTCCCATGCCCTCTCTCGATGACCCCTTCTTCCATTCTCAGTTTACAATGACACAAGCCTCTGTTTCCCACTGGTCCTGCACAACCAGGATATATAGATTTCAAATGTAAATCCCTTCGAAAGCTATTTGTGTGCACGGCCAAGTGTGTGTCCTGTAGTATAAGAATGGGAGCCTCTGTAGATACTCCCTGGATATGATACAAATGGTTAAGCTGTGAAGGAAACGTGCTAAGAAAAATACTGGACTAAAGATTTAAAACAAACAACAACAACACAGATTATATACATCACACCCACCGTAAGCACAAGCCTGTGTATCAGTCCACGCAGAAGACAGTAAGGAAACCCGGAGTCTGTGTGCTCCCCACCTTTTAGGACAGGGCTTTTAGAGCTAAGGCAGTGGAAGAAACGTATCACTTCTGCCCATCTGCCCCATTAAAAATCGACATTTAAGAGAGATGGTCATTTTGGTGTAACATTTGCATGTATCCAGTCGTCAAAGTTGTACCACAGTTATGTCCTCTAATTCAAACCTAGCCTTTCAAAGGTCTTAAAAAACATATATGTGTGTATATATATATATATATATATATATATATATATATATATATATACACACACACATATATATACGTGTGTGCATATATATATACACACACGTGTGTATATGTGTGTGTGTGTGTGTATATATACACACACACACACACACACACCCCACGCTTGCTTGGAATTGAAGTCATCTGGACAGCCACCAGAGATCAAGTAAATTCTCTTAAAGTCTGGCTTTCCTTGCTAGCATAAGTCCACTTGTAATACTGAGAACGCCATGCAAGAAACGCAGGAGAGTCTCTCCACTATTTCGAGAAAATGTAAAGGCCCACCACTGGATTTGTTTTGTGAGCAGAGGGGGAGCCAAGGCCTGCTGGTACTCACCCCCCCCCACCCCCGCCCCGGGCTCGGGCTCAGCCACGCAGCTGGGTGGTGGCGGCTTTGACCACGGAGGCGGGGCCCCTCGGCAGCGCCATCCGGCTGAACTGTGCGCCTTTTCATAAAGGTAGAGGAATTGGGGTTAACCACACTGTAACCCTCCCACCTGAGGAAAAGGCCTGTTTGTTCCGGAAGGCACAGCCCAGCCTTATTTAACTAACTGCAAGCAGCTAATATAAGCACGCCCAAGGCAGCAAGAAAGCTCTAGTCTAGAACAGCAAAGCCATCCATTTGATGAGAGTTCCTCCAGAATCCGACATCCTGAAGGATACCGCTCAGGCGCCTCACCTGACGGTTAGCCTGAAAACACCTGATCCTGTCTCCCGCGTCCCGGCCTGGGGAAACCGATAAGGCTGCCGGGCCACGTCTCCGCCTTCAAAACTTTCCACGGCTTTGGGGATTCCGAGCAGGAAAACCCGTTCAGTGCACACACCTCTCAGCCCTCCCGGGCACGCACGCCTTCCCTAAAGTTGGAGCCCTGCTAGGCGGGCTCCCTTCTCTTACCCTTCCTGCAGCCCCCCGGGGCCCGAAGACCCGGGCCCGGGGGTGGGGACGGCGGGGCGCTGCTCCGGCCGCGCGTCGGCGGGACCGCAAGGCTGAAGTGCGAGCCGGGAGCCCAGCGGCGCGTGGCCAGGCGTTCCCGCCCCGCCCCCGAGTCACCACCTCCGCCGCGTTGCTTCCCTCCGGGCAGCGCGAGCTGGGAGCTGGGCCCCGGGGTACTTTTTTTCCACGTGTAAAGCGGCGGGCCTCTCCGAGCCCCGGGGGGCTGGAGGCAGCTTAGCGGAGCCAGGCGGGGGCGGTGGGAGAAGCAGCGGAGTAGGGACGCCCGAAGACCCCAGGAGGAAAGCAGTCCGGGGAGGGCCGGCGGTGGGGCCCCCGGGGAGGGCCCGCGGAAGGCAGGGGGCCCCCAGGACGCTCCAAGCGGGCTGGAGCCGAGAGACCCAGGGGTACTGACCTGTGGCGGGGCCCCCAGGACAGGCCTGAGGCTCCGTTCCACGCCGGCAGGTCCAGAGCCTCCACGCCGGAAGGCATGGTGCTGCCCCTGTGCGGCAGGAGGAGACCGAGGGTGGGACGGCTGCACCTGCCTCGGCCCCGGGGTGCCGACCCCAAGCTTCCGCGCTGGAGTGTCGGGTGTGCCGGGCGCTGCGGCCAGCCCGCTCCGCGTCCGGGGTGTCTGCCGGGAGGTCCGGCTAGGGAGAAGCACCTTCTAAAGGGAGCCCGACTGTGGAGCGCTGGTGCCGCCCGCGCGCCCTCCACACTGCCCCCAGGCGGCGGGGCCGCGCACTCCCTGCTCCCCGCGACCCCAGCCTTTTTTCGCTCCCTCTTGTTTTCTGCACCCATTCTGCGCATTTCTGCAGTCATTTCTATTTTGATGCGTTCAGGACACACTCAGTGCCAAGCCGAGTGCTGGGTACTGTGGACACCAGCATAAGAAAGACATGGTCCTTTCCTCTAGGACCTTACATAAACTGGCAAGCTCATTCGGTTAAGTTCATTCATTGGAACGTGTTTGTATTCTGAAGTGTACGATCACAAAACTCTGTGACAAGAGTCATGTTTCGGAGATGTTAAAACTACCGACGCGCAAGGGAAGAAAAACGAATGGCCTTTCGCTCGCGTGGGGGAGCTTGAGCGAACCCCCTGCTCGGGGAGTACGTGTCTCTGTGACCCCGGGAGGGACAGAGGGGCGGCACAGACTTGCAGGACCCGAGCGTCGGGACTCTGTAAGCCTGCGCTCGCAGCGGCCTCTGCTCTTCCCTCCCAGAGCACGAAAGGTAGGGGAACCGGCCTGGGAAACCAGGCATGAATCTTAGAAGGTGGGGGTCTCCGGCATTTGTCCAAATGTCATGTTTCTGCTTTGGGTGATATTGACTTGGCAGTTTGGACCCGGCCAACAGCCTGTTTTCCTGGGAGCCCTCTTCCTTCTTTTCACGTGATAGTAGCAGCAGAGAAAGTCCGACTTCCAGGAGATTTGGATCAGCGAGTGTGTAAAGGTTTGTGGGTTTAGCGAAGACAAAGAATATTCTGCCAAGTAATTATTGTAACGTGCGTCTTCAGGTAGATGTAATTGGACAGAATGATGCGAACAAATATACATAATTGACCCTCTTTTGCAAGTCGCTTTTAAGGCAAAAATGACTTAGAGTCCCTTTAATCGAGGTGCCCACTGAGTGCAGACAGGCTTGGAAGATCCCGTTTACCCAGTTAGTACAGTGCCCGCAGGTGGGTGCAAGGGTGGTGTGGTTAGGTTCCTTTTTATAAGAAAACGAGAGGAAATGGAACTCTGTGTTCTTGTGGGGAGGATGTGGACCCCCTTGAAAAAGGCAGACGGTGACTTGATTGCAGAGTGTTGGAGGAAGTATATGGAAAGTAGGAAATATTATGTGTGTGTATATATGTACACACACAATTTTTATAGTAAAGAATTTTCAAGCCTTTAATTCAAAGGAAAGCTTGCCATGAAGGAACAGCCCTATTAACTTCAAAATTCTAGCACTCCACCAGGGACAACAATCCCTTTAGAAGTGGACTGTAAACTGGAATAACTTTTTTTGTATCAGCAAACTACCCAAAATACTGAAGTTTTAGAAAACTCCAGTAGAAATTTTAGAACTTCAGTAGAAGTTTTAGAAAACTTCAGTATTTCTACTGAATAACTAATCAGTGGGTAGTTAAAAAGAAAATTAATTGTTAACAGTGCATTTATTAAGAACATTTACCATGTGCAAGGGCTCTGTGCTTCAAGGGGCCAGGAGTAACCCTGTGTGCCCACTAGGTTCGAAGGTTGATTTCCATGTTATCTCACTGAACACTCAGCACTCTGTGTACTGTCATCTGCTTTTGAAATGAGGAAATGGGTTCAGAGAGGTTTAAGTTGCTGCCCTGAGGTCACCCACACAATTTGTAGTAGATCCAAGATTTCTATTCAGATCTTTGAGTTTCCAAAATCTTTATTCTCACTACACTGCTACGCTGAGAGAGATCTAATTCACAGTCACTGCCCTTGAATCACTTTCCTGATCTGGAGAAGTTTCCCTCGTTTCATAAAGCGGAAAAGACATACATGCACATAATAGCTATAATTGGTGATGCACATATTACTGACAGGTCTAAAAGCATTATTTTATTTTTTTTTATAAAGGCATTATTTAAAAAAACAAACGGTAAATAAATTCTTATCAAACACTGTAGGGGAAGAAATAGTTGCAATAGGGAACTCCAAGTAGCTCAAATTTTAATGTGCAAGTGAAACACCAGGGGATCCAGAGACTTAGATTTTCCATTTCTTAAAAGCCATAAATACTGCAAGAATAGCTTATACTTATTATAGAACCTCACATTTCAACGCCTGCAGTCATTATTATGATCCTCATTATATTAAATAATAAGACTTCAGTGTCTCAAGGCTATCTTCATTTAGCCCTTAAAATTAAAAATTAACAAATCAGTTTTCTTTACAAAAAAAGTTTGCTTTGAGAAAACCTTTATTGCACATCATTAAGTTCATTTCTATTTGAATGAATAGCACACAAAACAAAGATACATGTTGTAAAATTCCCTAAAATTCCAATCAGCAGTATCCAAGGAATGTAGACTTTGTTCTGTCTTTTAAGGCATACATTTTCTACTTATTTTTAAGTTATGACCATAATTGTTTTTTTAAGGTGTTTTTTTTTAAGTACTTTAATGTTTATTTATTTTTGAGAGTAAGCACATGCACGAGCTAGTGGGGGAGGGGCAGAGAATGACTGACTGAGGATCCTTGAAGAGGGCATTGCACTGACTGGAGAGAGCCTGAGGCAGGGCTTGAACTCACAAACTGTGAGATCATGACCTGAGTCAAAATCCAGAGTCAGACGCTTAACCCACTGAGCCACCCAGGCGCCCCAAGAGAAGAATTTAAAATGCGATGATTAGGGATGCCAGGGTGGCTCAGTTGGTTGAGCTGACTCTTGATTTTGGTTCAGGTCAGAATCCCAAGGATTGAGCACCACATCAAGCCCCATGTATAATCCCACGTCAAACCCCAAGTTGAGCCCCATGCTGAGCATGGAGCCTGCTTAAGATTCTTGCTTTCTCTGTCTCTGCCCTTCTCCCCCCGTGCTCACTTGCTCGCTCTCTCTTTCCAATAAAAAATAAAATTAAAATAATAAAATAAAATAAAATAAAATAAAATAATTACTGATCTATACCAACCACTTCCCCTCTCTCTCAGGGATGAACCCCAGAGAGTGGTCAAGACCAGAGTTAGTGAGTTTTATGAAGTCAGACTAGGCATTGTTCTCCACTGATGACACAATCAATCCAGTAAAAATAGCTGGAAGCAAGAGTGTAAGAGCTGAAGAGGGGGATAGAGAACATATTCTAAAGCTTATGGCAAAATAAACAAGAAATAACAAGAACCTAATGGCTTCTCTCATCCAAGTTAATTTAAAAAAATAAACCCAATATAAAGCTGCAAAAGACATTAAATATTGCTTTTAAAAATATAAATAGTTCTTGATAAATTATAGCTATTGGTTTGCTCAAAGCAATAGTCTTCAAATATACTGTACCTGATCTTAAAATATCCATACAGTTTCCCAACTCAGCTATATATTATATATCCCTCTAGAGCACAGATTAGCCTGATAGCTACTTTTTACAACAGCAGAATATAGAACCTGGAGGGTCGTCTTCTAATCTGTATTTTCCAGAATTGGGTAGATCTTTGCATTCTGCTATAAATGTACGAAGTTCAGTCTCTGGGAAGCCATCTTGTTGGTAATGCTACATAGAAGAATTAAAAAAAAAAAGTTCTCATTAGTAAGTCCCTTGAAAACAGCTTTATTCCACATTCAAAATGGATCATTTGTCAAGGGAGGGAATCTTTCTAAAGGGATAATTCAGTCACTTTCAAGTATTTTCAGGGAGATATAGCCTCTAGAGACATTCTTAGGTTTAGCTACGGAAAAGTCAGTCTAGAATTCTGCAGTGTCCTCCTGGGCTCTCTCTTATGAGTCTGGCTCAATCCAAAATGGGCATGCTGAATCTGAGTCTGAGCCATCCTTCCAGGAAGAATCCATTCTATATACCCTTTGGGAGTCTCTCTTTCAGACAGACAGGTTTAAGGGGTCAGTTCAGGGTCTAAGATCTCTAGAGCATGTGCTGACCAGAGAGGACCAGCCATCACTTGCCCACCTGACAGGTGCTTTGGGCCCATGGAAAAAGGTAAACACCTAAACTGTGAGTCTCAGACTTGTATCATCAAGAGTTGTTAACTAACATTACTACCTTTGAGACCTTGGCTACCACCCTTGAATAACATATAGTTCTCTGCATGAAGAGCTGAAGGCAGTGAACTTTTAGAGCACAGTGGGGCAGGATTTAGACAGGTACAACTATATTCTTTCTCAGTGGCCTTGGTGACTCTAAGCACACATCTGCCAAGCAAGTATTAATAAAGACAATCAGTTTCTGAAATCTAAGTCAGTAAAAATGAAGTCATGGCCCTGGCTTCACAAGCAAGGTATTCATAATTATCAACTCATCAACTCCTACTAACCCTCTCTTTATCCCCGGGGCCATTTATATGATAACATGTTTCAGTACCCCTTCTCATACCCAGAAAGTCCTCAAGTGGAAGTGTCTATGTCAATGGTATATCTAATAGTATAAGGTTATTAGAAATTTAAATATATAGCGATATTTAGCCTGCTTTTCCATATTTCAAAGGGCTCAAAATAACTTTTAAAATATCCCATGTGAGGGACAATATAAATAATAGCTTTTCAAATCAGCTTTTCTAACACATGTAAAGCTTACATGGCTAGCACCTGACATATCAATCCCCTCACTCTTCTGGAGATCAGGCCTCAGGATAGTCCCAGGCAGGTCCTTGCCAAGAGTCTGGGTTCAGTCACAGTACACTCCAAACCAAGAGGTTAATTTTTCTTTATGAAAATTGGATTTTAAATGGTCCCCATCAAATTTTGAAATGCCATATGTTTCACTTACCCAATGCCTACTGGTCTTTAGAATTCTAATACGAGTTTAGAAATCTTGTTTGAAAAAAAGCACAATTACTTAGAGACAAAACCTAAAATATTCTACAAATTCAAATTCTTCATTTCTGTTTCTCAATATCTACAATTGAAGTCTTTCTTTTCCACCTTGAAAAAATTAACATTCTAGCTGTTCTCCTCCCTCTTAGGTACCATATTTTATTGCCATTCTACAAGTTCTAGAAAAATGCTGCTACTTAAGCTCTTGATGAACCTACCTTAATTGTTTCATATGTATCAGTGATCAGTGCAATGAAAAGACTTAAAATCATATATATAAAGAGGCTGATGAATGAGTAGAGGTAAATTCTGCTAAACAACCAGACCAAATAACTTTTTTGTTGCATTTTTGCAAATGTGGCAAACATATCATCTCCATTTATCAGAGAGAAAAGGCACTCAGAGACCATGTTCAGAGAACGGAACTGGAAAAAGAAAAGAGAAAAAGTTCACTTTATTTCACATTCCTTCCCACTGGAGATTGTTCATGACACTATACTAAAAAATAATGGACCACGTATCCTTGTAAACTATGTAGTTAGCCTGCAGTAATTACAAGCATTTGCTATGTGATACATGCAACCTGTATAATGCCTACTGTTTTTCCTGAACAAGCAGCTCCTTCTTTGTGCTCCCCTTAAGGGGAGCAGCCTGAATTGAAGCTGCTGGTTTGCACCCTCAGCGCTTTTCTGAGTCAAGTCTGACCATTCCCTCTGCCTACATGGAAAGAGATCCTAGAAACACTTATGCAGAGATACCCAAGTCCTAACCATGCATGCTCATACTTCTCATTTTAAAGTTCATTCCATTTGGGATAATGGTATTATAATCAGGACTGACTCTGGTAACAAAAAAAATGCATAGATTTCTTCAAGTTCCTCCCTATACTCCCTTTTTAATAAAATCACATTTCCAAAAGTCTTGCCTAAAAAGCTCTTTATTTTTTAATTTTTTTTAACGTTTATTTATTTTTGAGACAGAGAGAGAGAGAGAGAGAGAGAGAGAGAGAGAGAGAGCATGAACAGGGGAGGGGCAGAGAGAGGGAGACACAGAATTGGAAACAGGCTCCAGGCTCTGAGCCATCAGCCCAGAGCCCGACGCGGGGCTCGAACCCACGGACCGCGAGATCGTGACCTGAGCCGAAGTCGGACGCTTAACCGACTGAGCCACCCAGGTGCCCCAAAAGCTGACTCTTTATATTGATGAATCAAGTTGACTTATCTTGATCTCATAGGTGGTAAAAAAATAAATAAAATAAAATAAAATAAAATAAAATAAAATAAAGACATAATTATCCGATATAGTCCATAAAAGGAGGTGAAGTAGCTGAGTGAATCAATTATTCTCTCAAGTTGGTCACACCTTACCAGTTCACAAACATGGCACCAGATATACGACCTTCGACATTTTCAGGCTGAGTCACAAAATAGAAGGAGCTCATTTTAAAAGAATAACTGGCACTATTTTAGGAGCTTGATAGTAACAGGAAAACGTTGTTTATTGGTACCTTATCATGGTAAGGCCCCAGCACAATCCATCCACAGAAGCAATAGCCCAAATAAATCATTGCGGCACAGCAACAGAACCTGATGACATTGGGCAGCGCTGCCTGAAGGGTCAGAATAAGGAGCTAGGAAAGTAAGAGAGGCTGTTAGAATCCCCTTGTCCCTCAGCCAAAGCAGTGCAATAACTCTGAAAGATAGGAATACCAACAGCATGGAGATCCATGGAATCCTTACGTTGTACTTCTGAAAGAAACCGAGGTATCGAACGACTCCGAGCCACACGAGCATGGTGGAAGTCCCAAGAAGTATGCTACAGACGTCATAACTTGTTAGACTCTAAAACAGAGTGGAAAAAAATAACCAGATTATGTAACAGAAATTCATTGGGACAAAAAATATTTCGTTGGGGGGGGGGTGGGTAATAGGAATCAATCAGGCAGTGTTCTAGGTGCTAAGGACAAAGAAGTGAACAGAGAGACAAAATTTCCTTCTCTCCGGAAGCTTGCATTCTAGCGGTGGGAGGGGGGGAGAGATAATAGAAATAAATTAATGGAACTCTCAGTACATTAGCTGATAGTAAGTGCTGAGAAGAAAATTCAGGGGAGGGGGAAAAGAATGCCTCCAGGGTTGCATTTTAAAAGGAGTTGCATTTGAACAAAGACCTGAGAGGAGTGAGAGAGTACAAGCTGAGCAAAAAGCTAGGAGAGGAGTGTTCCAGGCACAGAGACAAGTAAATGCAAAGGCCCCATAGCAGGAGGGTGCCTCAAAAGATGGAGTCCAGCTGCAGTGAGCAATGGGGGAGAGTACAGAGTCACAGAGGTAAGGGGGTAGGTAGTTTAGAGCCTCGTGGCTAATTTAACACCTTTGTATTTTACTCTGATAGGCTGGGGAGATTTGAAAGCTCTGAACAGGATATGATACCATTTGGCTGCTATGATTAAGAGCAGACTGTCCAAAGAGTGAGAAGGCAATTGCAATGATAGAGACGAGAGCTGATGGTGGCTTGGACCAGACTAGTAATGATAGAGGTGATGAGGTGATTGATTGGATTGATAGGATTGATAGGATTTCCTCTTGGATTAGATGGAGGGAAGAGGGGATTAGTCAAAGAGGAGAGTCAAGGATAAATGTATGGCTTTTGTCTTAAGCACCTGAAAAGAATTGCCATTAACTGAAGTTAAAAAAGCCATGAAGAAGCAGGTTTGGCCTGTGGAGGTGGAGATTGAGATTTGGGGTGTTCTGTTTTTTGTTTTGTTTTGTTTTTAATTCAAGTTAGTTAACATACAGTGTAGTCTTGGCTTCAGAAGTAGAACCCAGTGATTCATCTCTTACAGATGACAACCAGTGCTCATCCCAAAAAGTGCTCTTCTTAATGCCCATCACCCATTAACCCATCCCCCACCCACCTCCTCTCCAGCAACCCTCAGCTTGTTCTCTGTATTTAAGAGTCTCTTATCATTTGCTTCCCTCTGTGTTTTTATCTTATTTTTCCTTCTCTTCCCGGATGGTCATCTATTATGTTTCTCAAATTCCACATATGAGTGAAATCATAGGATATCTGTCTTTCTCTGGCTGACTTATTTCACTTAGCATAATACCCTCCGGTTCTATCCACATTGTGGCAAATGGCAAGATTTCATTCATTTTCATTGCCAAGTAGTGTTCCATTGTATATGTACACCACAGAGTATGTTAAATTTGAGGTGCCAAGTAGACGTCCAAATGAAGATATGAAGGTGACAATTAAATATCTGAGACTGGAGTTCAGAGAAGAATTCCAAACTGAAGACACAGATTTAGAAATCATCGGCAGAGAGGTACTATTTAAAGCCATGGACAGGATGAGAGCACCAGGACCGTGGCAGGAAAGAAAATATGTCCAAACATTGCACCTTGAGGCCTTGTCACTTTAATAGGTTGGAGAGATGAGAAGGAACCAGCAAAGGAAGTCAGAAGACCAGCCTGTGATTTAGGATGGAAACCAGGTAAGTGATAGCTCAGGGGAAAAGTGCGTCAACAAAGAAGGAACGCTTGCAGTGTTAAAATCTGCTGATAGGTGGGGCGCCTGGGTGGCGCAGTCGGTTAAGCGTCCGACTTCAGCCAGGTCACGATCTCGCGGTCTGTGAGTTCGAGCCCCGTGTCAGGCTCTGGGCTGATGGCTCGGAGCCTGGAGCCTGTTTCCGATTCTGTGTCTCCCTCTCTCTCTGCCCCTACCCCGTTCATGCTCTCTCTCTGTCCCAAAAATAAAAAAAAAAAAAAACGTTGAAAAAATCTGCTGATAGGTCAAGATGAGGATAAATAATGAATTATTGGACTCAGCAACACTGGAGGTCATCGGAAGGAACATTTTCTGTAGGGTGGTAGGGCGGCCGGATTGGAGCAGATGTAACAGAGAATAGGAGGAACAGAATTAGAAACAAAGGTACCTACTCTTAAGGTCTTTTGCTATGTAAAGGGGAGCCAAAAAAATAGGGAAGTAGCTGGATAGAGAATAGGTTGAGCTTTTGTCTCTTATAAAGGAGAAAGAACACACATACCATCGGGAATGGCACGGTAGAGAACGGGAAACTGATGATGCATGGGGAAAAGGAAGAAGAAAAGCTGGAGCTAAGTTCTTAGGTAAGCAAGGGGGGGGAGGGGGGTTGGCATCTGGGAGGCACATGGGGTTGGCCATGGAGAGTAGCCAAAATAATATATCCACAGAAACAGAAAAAGCAGAGTGTATGGACACTCATGCTGGCAGGTAGATAAATGAAGTGGAGCCTTGTAGAATTTCTTTCTTTCTTTTTTTTTTTTATCTGTGGTTTTGTGAACAGGAAAGAAGCTCATCACTTGACAGTGAGGATGGGGCAGGGGTTTTAGAGTTTCCAGAAGGGATAAAAACGTGAAACGATCATCTGAAAGATGGGGGAGTGAATGGCCTAGAAAAATGTAAAAAACATTGCTGGACACCATTAAGAGCTCAATGAGGTTAATGATAGTTAAGGCTGGTAAAAATAAAGATTTGCTGCATATCTCCTGTGCTCCTTTCTTTTTGTTCCCTAGTCCAATGATAGGGACTCCATATCATCCTAAATCCATTCGTTCCTTCCAAGGAGCGAACATGCCTGGGCTGTTTTCCCCAGCTCCCTTGCAGTTAAATGTGACTAAACGCTCTCCAGTGGGATGTGAACAAGAGCAAAGACTACCAAGACTACCAAGGCTTTCAGACTGTAAAAGCTACCGCCGTGCCGCCGTCTCGTGTTGCCCTTCCCTTCCCTTCCCACACAGGCTGCAACCTGTTCCTGAGCTGACCCAGGATCAACCGCACAATTTGGGCTCCAGAGAAACTCAGTGGCAGGAACGTGGGTCCCTGACTGACCGCGTGGAGCTGAGTGAGTTGCCAACCTGGGAAACCCACCCTGACTATTACATGAGGGAGAAGTACGCTCCTATCTCATCTGAGCCATTGCACGTGGGGCCTCTGACCGGGAAT